>NC_088383.1:47130151-47433181 GCF_037993035.2 Macaca fascicularis | reverse complement strand
CTTTGTGTTCTGTGAAATCATCTCACAGAGTTACAGCTTTCCCCTCAAGAAGCCTTTCGCCAAGACAGTTCTTGTGGAATTGGCAAAGTGATATTTGGAAGCCCTTAGAGGGCTATTTTGAAAAAGGAAATATCCTCAGATGAAATCTTGAAAGAAGCTTCGTGAGAAACTGCTTAGTGTTCTGTTAATTCATCTCACAGAGTTACATGTGTATTTCGTGGATCTCTTTGCTAGCCTTATTTCTGTATAATCTGAGAACAGATATTTCGGATCCCATTGATGACTATAGGGCTAAAGGAAATATCCTCCGATAACAAAGAGAAAGAAGCTTTCTGAGAAACTTCCTTGTGTTCTGTGAAATCATCTCACAGAGTTACAGCTTTCCCCTCAAGAAGCCTTTCGCTAAGACAGTTCTTGTGGAATTGGCAAAGTGATATTTGGAAGCCCATAGAGGGCTATGGTGAAAAAGGAAATATCCTCAGACGAAATCTGGAAAGAAGCTTTCTGAGAAACTGCTTAGTGTTCTGTTAATTCATCTCACAGAGTTACATCTGTATTTCATGGAACTCTTTGCTAGCCTTATTTCTGTGGAATCTGAGTACAGATATTTCGGATCCCTTTGAAGACAATAGGGCCAAAGGAAATATCCTCCTATAACAAAGAGAAAGAAGCTTTCTGAGAAACTTCTTTGGTTTCTGTGAAATCATCTCACAGAGTTACAGCTTTCCCCTCAAGAAGCCTTTCGCTAAGACAGTTCTTGTGGAATAGGCAAAGTGATATTTGGAAGCCCATAGAGGGCTATGGTGAGAAAGGAAATATCCTCAGATGAAATCTGGAAAGAAGCTTTCTGAGAAACTGCTTAGTGTTCTGTTAATTCATCTCACAGAGTTACATCTGTATTTCGTGGATCTCTTTGCTAGCCTTATTTCTGTGGAATCTGAGTACAGATATTTCGGATCCCATTGAAGACAATAGGGCCAAAGGAAATATCCTCCTATAACAAAGAGAAAGAAGCTTTCTGAGAAACTTCTTTGTGTTCTGTGAAATCATCTCACAGAGTTACAGCTTTCCCCTCAAGAAGCCTTTCGCTAAGACAGTTCTTGTGGAATAGGCAAAGTGATATTTGGAAGCCCGTAGAGGGCTATGGTGAAAAAGGAAATATCCTCAGATGAAATCTGGAAAGAAGCTTTCTGAGAAACTGCTTAGTGTTCTGTTAATTCATCTCACAGAGTTACATGTGTATTTCGTGGATCTCTTTGCTAGCCTTATTTCTGTGGAATCTGAGAACTGATATTTCGAATCCCTTTGAAGACTATAGGGCCAAAGGAAATATCCTCCGATAACAAAGAGAAAGAAGCTTTCTGAGAAACTTCCTTGTGTTCTGTGAAATCATCTCACAGAGTTACAGCTTTCCCCTCAAGAACCCTTTCGCTAAGACAGTTCTAGTGGAATAGGCAAAGTGATATTTGGAAGCCCTTAGAGGGCTATGGTTAAAAAGGAAATATCCTCAGATGAAATCTGGAAAGAAGCTTTCTGAGAAACTTCTTAGTGTTCTGTTAATTCACCTCACAGAGTTACATGTGTATTTCGCGGATCCCTTTGCTAGCCTTATTTCTGTGGAATCTGAGAACAGATATTTCGGATCCCTTTGAAGACTATAGGGCCAAAGGAAATATCCTCCGATAACAAAGAGAAAGAAGCTTTCTGAGAATCTTCTTTGTGTTCTGTGAAATCATCTCAGAGAGTTACAGCTTTCCCCTCAATAACCCTTTCGCTAAGACAGTTCTAGTGGAATAGGCAAAGTGATATTTGGCAGCCCATAGAGGGCTATGGTTAAAAAGGAAATATCCTCAGATGAAATCTGGAAAGAAGCTTTCTGAGAAACTGCTTAGTGTTCTGTTAATTCATCTCACCGAGTTACATCTGTATTTCGTGGATCTCTTTGCTAGCCTTATTTCTGTGGAATCTTTGTACAGATATTTCGGATCCCATTGAAGACAATAGGGCCAAAGGAACTATCCTCCTATAACAAAGAGAAAGAAACTTTCTGAGAAACTTCTTTGTGTTCTGTGATATCATCTCACAGAGTTACAGCTTTCCCCTCAAGAACCCTTTCGCTAAGACAGTTCTTTTGGAATTGGCAAAGTGATATTTGGAAGCCCATAGAGGGCTATGGTTAAAAAGGAAATATCCTCAGATGAAATCTGGAAAGAAGCTTTCTGAGAAACTGCTTAGTGTTCTGTTAATTCATCTCACAGAGTTACATCTGTATTTCGTGGATCTCTTTGCTAGCCTTATTTCTGTGGAATCTGAGAACAGATATTTCGGATCCCTTTGAAGACTATAGGGCCAAAGGAAATATCCTCCGATAACAAAGAGAAAGAAGCTTTCTGAGAAACTTCTTTGTGTTCTGTGAAATCATCTCACAGAGTTACAGCTTTCCCCTCAAGAAGCCTTTCGCTAAGACAGTTCTTGTGGAATTGGCAAAGTGATATTTGGAAGCCCATAGAGGGCTATGGTGAAAAAGGAAATATCCTCAGATGAAATCTGGAAAGAAGCTTTCTGAGAAACTGCTTAGTGTTCTGTTAATTCATCTCACAGAGTTACACGTGTATTTCGTGGATCTCTTTGCTAGCCTTATTTCTGTGGAATCTGAGTACAGATATTTCGGATCCCATTGAAGACAATAGGGCCAAAGGAAATATCCTCCTATAACAAAGAGAAAGAAGCTTTCTGAGAAACTTCTTTGTGTTCTGTGAAATCATCTCACAGAGTTACACCTTTCCCCTCAAGAAGCCTTTCGCTAAGACAGTTCTTGTGGAATAGGCAAAGTGATATTTGGAAGCCCATAGAGGGCTATGGTGAAAAAGGAAATATCCTCAGATGAAATCTGGAAAGAAGCTTTCTGAGAAACTTCTTAGTGTTCTGTTAATTCATCTCACAGAGTTACATCTGTATTTCGTGGATCTCTTTGCTAGCCTCTTTTCTGTGGAATCTGAGTACAGATATTTCGGATCCCTTTGAAGACAATAGGGCCAAAGGAAATATCCTCCTATAACAAAGAGAAAGAAGCTTTCTGAGAAACTTCTTTGTGTTCTGTGAAATCATCTCACAGAGTTACAGCTTTCCCCTCAAGAACCATTTCGCTAAGACAGTTCTTTTGGAATTGGCAAAGTGATATTTGGAAGCCCATGGAGGTCTAGGTGAAAAAGGAAATATCCTCAGATGAAATCTGGAAAGAAGCTTTCTGAGAAACTGCTTAGTGTTCTGTTAATTCATCTCACAGAGTTACATGTGTATTTCGTGGATCTCTTTGCTAGCCTTATTTCTGTGGAATCTGCGAACAGATATTTCGGATCCCTTTGAAGACTATAGGGCCAAAGGAAATATCCTCCGATAACAAAGAGAAAGAAGCTTTCTGAGAAACTTCTTTGTGTTCTGTGAAATCATCTCACAGAGTTACAGCTTTCCCCTCAAGAAACCTTTCGCTAAGACAGTTCTTGTGGAATTGGCAAAGTGATATTTGGAAGCCCATAGAGGCCTATTTTGAAAAAGGAAATATCCTCAGATGAAATCTTGAAAGAAGCTTCGTGAGAAACTGCTTAGTGTTCTGTTAATTCATCTCACAGAGTTACATGTGTATTTCGTGGATCTCTTTGCTAGCCTTATTTCTGTGGAAGCTGAGAACAGATATTTCGGATCCCATTGATGACTATAGGGCTAAAGGAAATATCCTCCGATAACAAAGAGAAAGAAGCTTTCTGAGAAACTTCTTTGTGTTCTGTGAAATCATCTCACAGAGTTACAGCTTTCCCCTCAAGAACCCTTTCGCTAAGACAGTTCTTGTGGAATTGGCAAAGTGATATTTGGAAGCCCATAGAGGGCTATGGTGAAAAAGGAAATATCCTCAGATGAAATCTGTAAAGAAGCTTTCTGAGAAACTGCTTAGTGTTCTGTTAATTCATCTCACAGAGTTACATCTCTATTTCGTGGATCTCTTTGCTAGCCTTATTTCTTTGGAATCTGAGTACAGATATTTCGGATCCCATTGAAGACAATAGGGCCAAAGGAAATATCCTCCTATAACAAAGAGAAAGAAGCTTTCTGAGAAACTTCTTTGTGTTCTGTGAAATCATCTCACAGAGTTACAGCTTTCCCCTCAAGAACCATTTCGCTAAGACAGTTCTTTTGGAATTGGCAAAGTGATATTTGGAAGCCCATGGAGGTCTACGGTGAAAAAGGAAATATCCTCAGATGAAATCTGGAAAGAAGCTTTCTGAGAAACTGCTTAGTGTTCTGTTAATTCATCTCACAGAGTTACATGTGTATTTCGTGGATCTCGTTGCTAGCCTTATTTCTGTGGAATCTGAGACCAGATATTTCGGATTCCTTTGAAAACTATAGGGCCTAAGGGTGTATCCTTCGATAACAAAGAGAAAGAAGCTTTCTGAGAAACTTCTTTGTGTTCTGTGACATCATCTCACAGAGTTACAGCTTTCCCCTCAAGAAGCCTTTCGCCAAGACAGTTCTTGTTGAATTGGCAAAGTGATATTTGGAAGCCCTTAGAGGGCTATGGTGAAAAAGGAAATATCCTCACAGGAAATCTGGAAAGAAGCGTTCTGAGAAACTGCTTAGTGTTCTGTTAATTCATCTCACAGAGTTACATGTGTATTTCGTGGATCTCTTTGCTAGCCTTATTTCTGTGGAATCTGCGAACAGATATTTCGGATCCCTTTGAAGACTATAGGGCCAAAGGAAATATCCTCCGATAACAAAGAGAAAGAAGCTTTCTGAGAAACTTCTTTGTGTTCTGTGAAATCATCTCACAGAGTTACAGCTTTCCCCTCAAGAAACCTTTCGCTAAGACAGTTCTTGTGGAATTGGCAAAGTGATATTTGGAAGCCCATAGAGGCCTATTTTGAAAAAGGAAATATCCTCAGATGAAATCTTGAAAGAAGCTTCGTGAGAAACTGCTTAGTGTTCTGTTAATTCATCTCACAGAGTTACATGTGTATTTCGTGGATCTCTTTGCTAGCCTTATTTCTGTGGAAGCTGAGAACAGATATTTCGGATCCCATTGATGACTATAGGGCTAAAGGAAATATCCTCCGATAACAAAGAGAAAGAAGCTTTCTGAGAAACTTCTTTGTGTTCTGTGAAATCATCTCACAGAGTTACAGCTTTCCCCTCAAGAACCCTTTCGCTAAGACAGTTCTTGTGGAATTGGCAAAGTGATATTTGGAAGCCCATAGAGGGCTATGGTGAAAAAGGAAATATCCTCAGATGAAATCTGGAAAGAAGCTTTCTGAGAAACTGCTTAGTGTTCTGTTAATTCATCTCACAGAGTTACATCTCTATTTCATGGATCTCTTTGCTAGCCTTATTTCTTTGGAATCTGAGTACAGATATTTCGGATCCCATTGAAGACAATAGGGCCAAAGGAAATATCCTCCTATAACAAAGAGAAAGAAGCTTTCTGAGAAACTTCTTTGTGTTCTGTGAAATCATCTCACAGAGTTACAGCTTTCCCCTCAAGAAGCCTTTCGCTAAGACAGTTCTTGTGGAATAGGCAAAGTGATATTTGGAAGCCCATAGAGGGCTATGGTGAAAAAGGAAATATCCTCAGATGAAATCTGGAAAGAAGCTTTCTGAGAAACTGCTTAGTGTTCTGTTAATTCATCTCACAGAGTTACATCTGTATTTCGTGGATCTCTTTGCTAGCCTTATTTCTGTGGAATCTGAGTACAGATATTTCGGATCCCATTGAAGACAATAGGGCCAAAGGAAATATCCTCCTATAACAAAGAGAAAGAAGCTTTCTGAGAAACTTCTTTGTGTTCTGTGAAATCATCTCACAGAGTTACTGCTTTCCCCTCAAGAACCCTTTCGCTAAGACAGTTCTTTTGGAATTGGCAAAGTGATATTTGGAAGCCCTTAGAGGTCTATGGTGAAAAAGGAAATATCCTCAGATGAAATCTGGAAAGAAGCTTTCTGAGAAACTGCTTAGTGTTCTGTTAATTCATCTCACAGAGTTACATGTGTATTTCGTGGATCTCTTTGCTAGCCTTATTTCTGTGGAATCTGAGAACAGATATTTCGGATCCCTTTGAAAATTATAGGGCCAAAGGAAGTATCCTTCGATAACAAAGAGAAAGAAGCTTTCTGAGAAACTTCTTTGTGTTCTGTGAAATCATCTCATAGAGTTACAGCTTTCCCCTCAAGAAGCCTTTCGCTAAGACAGTTCTTGTGGAATAGGCAAAGTGATATTTGGAAGCCCGTTGAGGGCTATGGTGAAAAAGGAAATATCCTGAGATGAAATCTGGAAAGAAGCTTCTGAGAAAATGCTTAGTGTTCTGTTAATTCATCTCACAGAGATACATGTGTATTTCGTGGATCTCTTTGCTAGCCTTATTTCTGTGGAATCTGAGAACAGATATTTCGGATCCCTTTGAAAACTATAGGGCCAAAGGAAGTATCCTTCGATAACAAAGAGAAAGAAGCTTTCTGAGAAACTTCTTTGTGTTCTGTGGATTCATCTCACAGAGTTACAGCTTTCCCCTCAAGAAGCCTTTCGCAAAGACAGTTCTTGTGGAATTGGCAAAGTGATATTTGGAAGCCCATAGAGGGCTATGGTGAAAAAGGAAATATCCTCAGATGAAATCTGGAAAGTAGCTTTCTGAGAAACTGCTTAGTGTTCTGTTAATTCATCTCACAGAGTTAGATGTGTATTTCGTGGATTTCTTTGCTTGCCTTATTTCTGTGGAATCTGAGAACAGATATTTCGGATCCCTTTGAAGACTATAGGGCCAAAGGAAATATCCTAAGATAACAAAGAGAAAGAAGCTTTCTGAGAAACTTCTTTGTGTTCTGTGAAATCATCTCACAGAGTTACAGCTTTCCCCTCAAGAAGCCTTTCGCTAAGACAGTTCTTGTGGAATTGGCAAAGTGATATTTGGAAGCCCATAGAGGGCTATGGTGAAAAAGGAAATATCCTCCGATGAAATCTGGAAAGAAGCTTTCTGAGAAACTGCTTAGTGTTTTGTAAATTCATCTCACAGATTTACATGTGTATTTCGTGGATCTCTTTGCTAGCCTTATTTCTGTGAAATCTGAGAACCGATATTTCGGAACCCTTTGAAGCCTATAGGGCCAAAGGAAATATCATGCCAAAGTAAAGAGAAAGAAGCTTTCTGAGAAACTTCTTTGTGTTCTGTGAAATCATCTCACAGAGTTACAGCTTTCCTCTCAAGAAGCCTTTCGCTAAGACCGTTCTTGTGGAATTGGCAAAGTGATATTTGGAAGCCCATAGAGGGCTATGGTGAAAAAGGAAATATCCTCAGATGAAATCTGGAAAGAAGCTTCGTGAGAAACTGCTTAGTGTTCTGTTAATTCATCTCACAGAGTTACATATGTATTTCGTGGATCTCTTTGCTAGCCTTATTTCTGTGGAATCTGAGAACAGATATTTCGGATCCCATTGATGACTATAGGGCTAAAGGAAATATCCTCCGATAACAAAGAGAAAGAAGCTTTCTGAGAAACTTCCTTGGGTTCTGTGAAATCATCTCACAGAGTTACAGCTTTCCCCTCAAGAAGCCTTTCGCTAAGACAGTTCTTGTGGAATTGGCAAAGTGATATTTGGAAGACCATAGAGGGCTATGGTGAAAAAGCAAATATCCTCCCAGGAAATCTGGAAAGAAGCTTTCTGAGAAACTGCTTAGTGTTCTGTTAATTCATCTCACAGACTTACATGTGTATTTCGCGGATCTCTTTGCTAGCCTTATTTCTGTGGAATCTGAGAACAGATATTTCGGATCCCTTTGAAGACTATAGGGCCGAAGGAAATATCCTCCGATAACAAAGAGAAAGAAGCTTTCTGAGAAACTTCTTTGTGTTCTGTGAAATCATCTCACAGAGGTACAGCTTTCGCCTCAAGAAGCCTTTCGCTAAGACAGTTCTTGTGGAATAGGCAAAGTGATATTTGGAAGCCCATAGAGGGCTATGGTGAAAAAGGAAATATCCTCAGATGAA
Organism: Macaca fascicularis; assembly: GCF_037993035.2. Taxonomy (NCBI): domain Eukaryota; kingdom Metazoa; phylum Chordata; class Mammalia; order Primates; family Cercopithecidae; genus Macaca; species Macaca fascicularis. The sequence continues at coordinate 47,425,150 of NC_088383.1, read as the reverse complement.
ATCTGGAAAGAAGCTTTCTGAGAAACTGCTTAGTGTTCTGTTAATTCATCTCACAGAGTTACATGTGTATTTCGTGGATCTCTTTGCTAGCCTTATTTCTGTGGAATCTGAGTACAGATATTTCGGATCCCATTGAAGACAATAGGGCCAAAGGAAATATCATCCTATAACAAAGAGAAAGAAGCTTTCTGAGAAACTTCTTTGTGTTCTGTGAAATCATCTCACAGAATTACAGCTTTCCCCTCAAGAATCCTTTCGCTAAGACAGTTCTTTTGGAATTGGCAAAGTGATATTTGGAAGCCCATAGAGGGCTATTGAGAAAAAGGAAATATCCTCAGATGAAATCTGGAAAGAAGCTTTCTGAGAAACTGCTTAGTGTTCTGTTAATTCATCTCACAGAGTTACATGTGTATTTCACGGATCTCCTTGCTAGCCTTATTTCTGTGGAATCTGAGAACAGATATTTCGGATCCCTTTGAAATCTATAGGGCCAAAGGAAATATCCTCCGATAACAAAGAGAAAGAAGCTTTCTGAGAAACTTCTTTGTGTTCTGTGAAATCATCTCACAGAGTTACAGCTTTCCCCTCAAGAAGCCTTTCGCTAAGACAGTTCTTGTGGAATTGGCAAAGTGATATTTGGAAGCCCATAGAGGGCTATGTTGAAAAAGGAAATATCCTCAGATGAAATCTGGAAAGAAGCTTCGTGAGAAACTGCTTGGTGTTCTGTTAATTCATCTCACAGAGTTACATGTGTATTTCGTGGATCTCTTTGCTAGCCTTATTTCTGTGGAATCTGAGAACAGATATTTCGGATCCCATTGATGACTATAGGGCCAAAGGAAGTATCCTCCGATAACAAAGAGAAAGAAGCTTTCTGAGAAAATTCTTTGTGTTCTGTGAAATCATCTCACAGAGTTACAGCTTTCCCCTCAAGAAGCCTTTCGCTAAGACAGTTCTTGTGCAATAGGCAAAGTGATATTTGGAAGCCCATAGAGGGCTTTGGTGAAAAAGGAAATATCCTCCGATGAAATCTGGAAAGAAGCTTTCTGAGAAACTGCTTAGTGTTCTGTTAATTCATCTCACAGAATTACATTTGTATTTCGCGGATCTCTTTGCTAGCCTTATTTCTGTGGAATCTGAGAACAGATATTTCGGATCCCTTTGAAGACTATAGGGCCAAAGGAAATATCCTCCGATAACAAAGAGAAAGAAGCTTTCTGAGAAACTTCTTTGTGTTCTGTGAAATCATCTCAAGGAGTTACAGCTTCCCTTCAAGAAGCCTTTCGCTAGGACAGTTCTTGTGGAATTGGCAAAGTGATATTTGGAAGCCCATAGAGGGCTATGGTGGAAAAGGAAATATCCTCAGATGAAATCTGGAAAGAAGCTTTCTGAGAAACTGCTTAGTGTTCTGTTAATTCATCTCACAGAGTTACATGTGTATTTCACGGATCTCCTTGCTAGCCTTATTTCTGTGGAATCTGAGAACAGATATTTCGGATCCCTTTGAAAGCTATTGGGCCAAAGCAATATCCTCCAATAACAAAGAGAAAGAAGTTTTCTGAGAAACTTCTTTGTGTTCTGTGAAATCATCTCACAGAGTTACAGCTTTCCCCTCAAGAACCCTTTCGCTAAGACAGTTGTTGTGGAACTGTCAAAGTGATATTTGGAAGCCCTTAGAGGGCTATGGTGAAAAAGGAAATATCCTCCGATGAAATCTGGAAAGAACCTTTCTGAGAAACTGCTTAGTGTTCTGTTAATTCATCTCACAGAGGTACATGGGTATTTCGTGGATCTCTTTGCTAGCCTTATTTCTGTGGAATCTGAGAACAGATATTTCGGATCCCTTTGAAGACTATAGGGCCAAAGGAAATATCCTCCCATAACAAAGAGGAAGAAGCTTTCTGACAAACTTCTTTGTGTTCTGTGAAATCATCTCAAGGAGTTAGAGCTTCCCCTCCAGAAGCCTTTCGCTAAGACAGTTCTTGTGGAATTGGCAAAGTGATATTTCGAAGCCCATAGAGGGCTATGGTGAAAAAGGAAATATCCTCCGATGAAATCTGGAAAGAAGATTTCTGAGAAACTGCTTAGTGTTGTGTTAATTCATCTCACAGAGTTACATATGTATTTCGTGTAACTCTTTCCTAGCCTTATTTCTGTGGAATCTGAGAACAGATATTTCGGAACCCTTTGAAGACTATAGGGCCAAATGAAATATCATGCCAAAACAAAGAGAAAGAAGCTTTCCGAGAAACTTCTTTGTGTTCTGTGAAATCATCTCACAGAGTTACAGCTTTCCCCTCAAGAACCCTTTCGCTAAGGCAGTTCTTGTGGAATTGGCAAAGTGATATTTGGAAGCCCATATGGGGATATGGTGAAAAAGGAAATATCCTTAGATGAAATCTGGAAAGAAGCTTTATGAGAAACTGCTTAGTGTTCTGTTAATTCATCCCACGGAGTTACATGTGTATTTCGTGGATCTCTTTGCTAGCCTTATTTCTGTGGAATCTGAGAACAGATATTTCGGATCCCTTTGAAAACTATAGGGCCAAAGGAAATATCCTCTGATAACAAAGAGAAAGAAGGTTTCTGAGTAACTTCTTTGTGTTCTGTGAAATCATCTCACAGAGTTACAGCTTTCCCCTCAAGAATCCTTTCGCTAAGACAGTTCTTGTGGAATTGGCAAAGTGATATTTGGAAGCCCATAGAGGGTTTGGTGAAAAAGGAAATATCTTCAGATGAAATCTAGAAAGAAGCTTTCTGAGAAACTGCTTAGTGTTCTGTTAATTCATCTCACAGAGTTACATGTGTATTTCGTGGATCTCTTTGCTAGCCTTACTTCTGTGGAATCTGAGAACAGATATTTCGGATCCCTTTGATGACTATAGGGCCAAAGGAAATATCCTCTGATAACAAAGAGAAAGAAGCTTTCTGAGAAACTTCTTTGTGTTCTGTGAAATCATCTCACAGAGTTACAGCTTTCCCCTCAAGAAGCCTTTCGCTAAGACAGTTCTTGTGGAATTGGCAAAGTGATATTTGGAAGCCCATAGAGGGCTATGGTGAAAAAGGAAATATCCTCATATGAAATCAGGAAAGAAGCTTTCTGAGAAACTGCTCAGTGTTCTGTTGATTCATCTCACAGTGTTACATGTGTATTTCGTTATCTCTTTCCTAGCCTTATTTCTGTGGAATCTGAGAACAGATATTTCGGAACCCTTTGAAGACTATAGGGCCAAAGGAAATATCCTCCCATAACAAAGAGAAAGAAGCTTTCTGAGAAACTTCTTTGTGTTCTGTGAAATCATCTCACAGAGTTACAGCTTTCCCCTCAAGAAGCCTTTCGCTAAGACAGTTCTTGAGGAATTCGCAAAGTGATATTTGGAATCCCTTAGAGGGCTATGGTGAAAAAGGAAATATCCTCAGATGAAATCTGGAAAGAAGCTTTCTGAGAAACTGCTTAGTGTTCTGTTAATTCATCTCACAGAGTTACATGTGTATTTCGTGGATCTCTTTGCTAGCCTTATTTCTGTGGCATCTGAGAACAGATATTTCGGATCCCTTTGAAGACTATAGGGTCAAAGGAAATATCCTCGTATAACAAAGAGAAGGAAACTTTTTGAGAAACTTCTTTGTGTTCTGTGAAATCATCTCACAGAGTTACAGCTTTCCCCTCAAGAATCCTTTCGCTAAGACAGTTCTTGTGGAATTGGCAAAGTGATATTTGGAAGCCCATAGAGTGCTATGGTGAAAAAGGAAATATCCTCAGATGAAATCTGGAAAGAAGCTTCGTGAAAAACTGCTTGGTGTTCTGTTAATTCATCTCACATAGTTACATGTGTATTTCGTGGATCTCTTAGCTCGCCTTATTTCTGTGGAATCTGAGAACAGATATTTCGGATCCCATTGATGACTATAGGGCTAAAGGTAGTATCCTGCGATAACAAAGAGAAAGAAGCTTTCTGAGAAACTTCTTTGTGTTCTGTGAAATCATCTCACAGAGTTACAGCTTTCCCCTCAAGAAGCCTTTCGCTAAGACAGTTCTTGTGGAATTGGCAAAGTGATATTTGGAAGCCCATAGAGGGCTATGGTGAAAAAGGAAATATCCTCCCAGGATATCTGGAAAGAAGATTTCTGAGAAACTGCTTAGTGTTCTGTTAATTCATCTCACAGAGTTACATGTGTATTTCGCGGATCTCTTTGCTAGCCTTATTTCTGTGGAATCTGAGAACAGATATTTCGGATCCCTTTGAAGACTATACGGCCAAAGGAAATATCCTCCGATAACAAAGAGAAAGAAGCTTTCTGAGAAACTTCTTTGTGTTCTGTGAAATCATCTCACAGAGTTACAGCTTTCCCCTCAAGAAGCCTTTCGCTAAGACAGTTCTTGTGGAATTGGCAAAGTGATATTTGGAAGCCCATAGAGGGCTATGGTGAAAAAGGAAATATCCTCCGATGAAATCTGGAAAGAAGCTTTCTGAGAAACTGCTTAGTGTTCTGTAAATTCATCTCACAGATTTACATGTGTATTTCGTGGATCTCTTTGCTAGCCTTATTTCTGTGAAATCTGAGAACCGATATTTCGGAACCCTTTGAAGACTATTGGGCCAAAGGAAATATCATGCCAAAGTAAAGAGAAAGAAGCTTTCTGAGAAACTTCTTTGTGTTCTGTGAAATCATCTCACAGAGTTACAGCTTTCCTCTCAAGAAGCCTTTCGCTAAGACCGTTCTTGTGGAATTGGCAAAGTGATATTTGGAAGCCCATAGAGGGCTATGGTGAAAAAGGAAATATCCTCAGATGAAATCTGGAAAGAAGCTTCGTGAGAAACTGCTTAGTGTTCTGTTAATTCATCTCACAGAGTTACATATGTATTTCGTGGATCTCTTTGCTAGCCTTATTTCTGTGGAATCTGAGAACAGATATTTCGGATCCCATTGATGACTATAGGGCTAAAGGAAATATCCTCCGATAACAAAGAGAAAGAAGCTTTCTGAGAAACTTCCTTGGGTTCTGTGAAATCATCTCACAGAGTTACAGCTTTCCCCTCCAGAAGCCTTTCGCTAAGACAGTTCTTGTGGAATTGGCAAAGTGATATTTGGAAGACCATAGAGGGCTATGGTGAAAAAGCAAATATCCTCCCAGGAAATCTGGAAAGAAGCTTTCTTAGAAACTGCTTAGTGTTCTGTTAATTCATCTCACAGACTTACATGTGTATTTCGCGGATCTCTTTGCTAGCCTTATTTCTGTGGAATCTGAGAACAGATATTTCGGATCCCTTTGAAGACTATAGGGCCGAAGGAAATATCCTCCGATAACAAAGAGAAAGAAGCTTTCTGAGAAACTTCTTTGTGTTCTGTGAAATCATCTTACAGAGTTACAGCTTTCCCCTCAAGAAGCCTTTCACTAAGACAGTTCTTGTGGAATTGGCAAAGTGATATTTGGAAGGCCATAGAGGGCTATGGTGGAAAAGGAAATATCCTCAGATGAAATCTGGAAAGAAGCTTTCTGAGAAACTTCTTAGTGTTCTGTTAATTCATCTCACAGAGTTACATGTGTATTTCACGGATCTCCTTGCTAGCCTTATTTCTGTGGAATCTGAGAACAGATATTTCGGATCCCTTTGAAGACTATAGGGCCAAAGGAAATATCCTCCGATAACAAAGAGAAAGAAGCTTTCTGAGAAACTTCTTTGTGTTCTGTGAAATCATCTCACAGAGTTACAGCTTTCCCCTCAAGAAGCCTTTCGCTAAGACAGTTCTTGTGGAATTGGCAAAGTGATATTTGGAAGCCCATAGAGGGCTATGTTGAAAAAGGAAATATCCTCAGATGAAATCTGGAAAGAAGTTTTCTGAGAAACTGCTTAGTGTTCTGTAAAATCATCTCACAGAGTTACATGTGTATTTCGTGGATCTCTTTGCTAGCCTTATTTCTGTGGAATCTGAGAACAGATATTTTGGATCCCTTTGAAGACTATAGGGCCAAAGGAAATATCCTCCGATAACAAAGAGAAAGAAGCTTTTTGAGAAACTTCTTTGTGTTCTGTGAAATCATCTCACAGAGTTACAGCTTTCCCCTAAATAAGCCTTTTGCTAAGACAGTTCTTGTGGAATTGGCAAAGTGATATTTGGAAGCCCATAGAGGGCTATGTTGAAAAAGGAAATATCCTCAGATGAAATCTGGAAAGAAGCTTCGTGAGAAACTGCTTGGTGTTCTGTTAATTCATCTCACAGAGTTACATGTGTATTTCGTGGATCTCTTTGCTAGCCTTATTTCTGTGGAATCTGAGAACAGATATTTCGGATCCCATTAATGACTATAGGGCCAAAGGAAGTATCCTCCGATAACAAAGAGAAAGAAGCTTTCTGAGAAACTTCTTTGTGTTCTGTGAAATCATCTCACAGAGTTACAGCTTTCCCCTCAAGAAGCCTTTCGCTAAGACAGTTCTTGTGGAATAGGCAAAGTGATATTTGGAAGCCCATAGAGGGCTTTGGTGAAAAAGGAAATATCCTCCGATGAAATCTGGAAAGAAGCTTTCTGAGAAACTGCTTAGTGTTCTGTTAATTCATCTCACAGAATTACATTTTTATTTCGCGGATCTCTTTGCTAGCCTTATTTCTGTGGAATCTGAGAACAGATATTTCGGATCCCTTTGAAGACTATAGGGCCAAAGGAAATATCCTCCGATAACAAAGAGAAAGAAGCTTTCTGAGAAACTTCTTTGTGTTCTGTGAAATCATCTCAAGGAGTTACAGATTCCCTTCAAGAAGCCTTTCGCTAGGACAGTTCTTGTGGAATTGGCAAAGTGATATTTGGAAACCCATAGAGGGCTATGGTGGAAAAGGAAATATCCTCAGATGAAATCTGGAAAGAAGCTTTCTGAGAAACTGCTTAGTGTTCTGTTAATTCATCTCACAGAGTTACATGTGTATTTCACGGATCTCCTTGCTAGCCTTATTTCTGTGGAATCTGAGAACAGATATTTCGGATCCCTTTGAAAACTATTGGGCCAAAGCAATATCCTCCAATAACAAAGAGAAAGAAGTTTTCTGAGAAACTTCTTTGTGTTCTGTGAAATCATCTCACAGAGTTACAGCTTTCCCCTCAAGAACCCTTTCGCTAAGACAGTTGTTGTGGAACTGGCAAAGTGATATTTGGAAGCCCTTAGAGGGCTATGGTGAAAAAGGAAATATCCTCCGATGAAATCTGGAAAGAACCTTTCTGAGAAACTGCTTAGTGTTCTGTTAATTCATCTCACAGAGGTACATGGGTATTTCGTGGATCTCTTTGCTAGCCTTATTTCTGTGGAATCTGAGAACAGATATTTCGGATCCCTTTGAAGACTATAGGGCCAAAGGAAATATCCTCCCATAACAAAGAGAAAGAAGCTTTCTGACAAACTTCTTTGTGTTCTGTGAAATCATCTCAAGGAGTTAGAGCTTCCCCTCCAGAAGCCTTTCGCTAAGACAGTTCTTGTGGAATTGGCAAAGTGATATTTGGAAGCCCATAGAGGGCTATGGTGAAAAAGGAAATATCCTCCGATGAAATCTGGAAAGAAGATTTCTGAGAAACTGCTTAGTGTTGTGTTAATTCATCTCACAGAGTTACATATGTATTTCGTGTAACTCTTTCCTAGCCTTATTTCTGTGGAATCTGAGAACAGATATTTCGGAACCCTTTGAAGACTATAGGGCCAAATGAAATATCATGCCAAAACAAAGAGAAAGAAGCTTTCTGAGAAACTTCTTTGTGTTCTGTGAAATCATCTCACAGAGTTACAGCTTTCCCCTCAAGAACCCTTTCGCTAAGGCAGTTCTTGTGGAATTGGCAAAGTGATATTTGGAAGCCCATAGAGGGCTATGGTGAAAAAGGAAATATCCTCATATGAAATCAGGAAAGAAGCTTTCTGAGAAACTGCTCAGTGTTCTGTTGATTCATCTCACAGTGTTACATGTGTATTTCGTTATCTCTTTCCTAGCCTTATTTCTGTGGAATCTGAGAACAGATATTTCGGAACCCTTTGAAGACTATAGGGCCAAAGGAAATATCCTCCCATAACAAAGAGAAATAAGCTTTCTGAGAAACTTCTTTGTGTTCTGTGAAATCATCTCACAGAGTTACAGCTTTCCCCTCAAGAAGCCTTTCGCTAAGACAGTTCTTGAGGAATTCGCAAAGTGATATTTGGAATCCCATAGAGGGCTATGGTGAAAAAGGAAATATCCTCAGATGAAATCTGGAAAGAAGCTTTCTGAGAAACTGCTTAGTGTTCTGTTAATTCATCTCACAGAGTTACATGTGTATTTCGTGGATCTCTTTGCTAGCCTTATTTCTGTGGCATCTGAGAACAGATATTTCGGATCCCTTTGAAGACTATAGGGTCAAAGGAAATATCCTCGTATAACAAAGAGAAGGAAACTTTTTGAGAAACTTCTTTGTGTTCTGTGAAATCATCTCACAGAGTTACAGCTTTCCCCTCAAGAATCCTTTCGCTAAGACAGTTCTTGTGGAATTGGCAAAGTGATATTTGGAAGCCCATAGAGTGCTATGGTGAAAAAGGAAATATCCTCAGATGAAATCTGGAAAGAAGCTTCGTGAAAAACTGCTTGGTGTTCTGTTAATTCATCTCACATAGTTACATGTGTATTTCGTGGATCTCTTAGCTCGCCTTATTTCTGTGGAATCTGAGAACAGATATTTCGGATCCCATTGATGACTATAGGGCTAAAGGTAGTATCCTGCGATAACAAAGAGAAAGAAGCTTTCTGAGAAACTTCTTTGTGTTCTGTGAAATCATCTCACAGAGTTACAGCTTTCCCCTCAAGAAGCCTTTCGCTAAGACAGTTCTTGTGGAATTGGCAAAGTGATATTTGGAAGCCCATAGAGGGCTATGGTGAAAAAGGAAATATCCTCCCAGGATATCTGGAAAGAAGATTTCTGAGAAACTGCTTAGTGTTCTGTTAATTCATCTCACAGAGTTACATGTGTATTTCGCGGATCTCTTTGCTAGCCTTATTTCTGTGGAATCTGAGAACAGATATTTCGGATCCCTTTGAAGACTATACGGCCAAAGGAAATATCCTCCGATAACAAAGAGAAAGAAGCTTTCTGAGAAACTTCTTTGTGTTCTGTGAAATCATCTCACAGAGTTACAGCTTTCCCCTCAAGAAGCCTTTCGCTAAGACAGTTCTTGTGGAATAGGCAAAGTGATATTTGGAAGCCCATAGAGGGCTATGGTGAAAAAGGAAATATCCTCCCAGGATATCTGGAAAGAAGATTTCTGAGAAACTGCTTAGTGTTCTGTTAATTCATCTCACAGAGTTACATCTGTATTTCGTGGATCTCTTTGCTAGCCTTTTTTCTGTGGTATCTGAGTGCAGATATTTCGGATCCCATTGAAGACTATAGGGCCAAAGGAAATATCCTCCTATAACAAAGAGAAAGAAGCTTTCTGAGAAACTTCTTTGTGTTCTGTGAAATCATCTCACAGAGTTAGAGCATTCCCCTCAAGAAGCCTTTCGCTAAGACAGTTCTTGTGGAATTGGCAAAGTGATATTTGGAAGCCCATAGAGGGCTATGGTGAAAAAGGAAATATCCTCACATGAAATCTGGAAAGAAGCTTTCTGGAAACTGCTTAGTGTTCTGTTAATTCACCTCACAGAGTTACATGTGTATTTCGTGGATCTCTTTGCTTGCCTTATTTCTGTGGAATCTGAGAACAGATATTTCGGATCCCTTTGAAGACTATAGGGCCAAAGGAAATATCCTAAGATAACAAAGAGAAAGAAGCTTTCTGAGAAACTTCTTTGTGTTCTGTGAAATCATCTCACAGAGTTACAGCTTTCCCCTCAAGAAGCCTTTCGCTAAGACAGTTCTTGTGGAATTGGCAAAGTGATATTTGGAAGCCCATAGAGGGCTATGGTGAAAAAGGAAATATCCTCCGATGAAATCTGGAAAGAAGCTTTCTGAGAAACTGCTTAGTGTTCTGTAAATTCATCTCACAGATTTACATGTGTATTTCGTGGATCTCTTTGCTAGCCTTATTTCTGTGAAATCTGAGAACCGATATTTCGGAACCCTTTGAAGACTATAGGGCCAAAGGAAATATCATGCCAAAGTAAAGAGAAAGAAGCTTTCTGAGAAACTTCTTTGTGTTCTGTGAAATCATCTCACAGAGTTACAGCTTTCCTCTCAAGAAGCCTTTCGCTAAGACCGTTCTTGTGGAATTGGCAAAGTGATATTTGGAAGCCCATAGAGGGCTATGGTGAAAAAGGAAATATCCTCAGATGAAATCTGGAAAGAAGCTTCGTGAGAAACTGCTTAGTGTTCTGTTAATTCATCTCACAGACTTACATGTGTATTTCGCGGATCTCTTTGCTAGCCTTATTTCTGTGGAATCTGAGAACAGATATTTCGGATCCCTTTGAAGACTATAGGGCCGAAGGAAATATCCTCCGATAACAAAGAGAAAGAAGCTTTCTGAGAAACTTCTTTGTGTTCTGTGAAATCATCTTACAGAGTTACAGCTTTCCCCTCAAGAAGCCTTTCACTAAGACAGTTCTTGTGGAATTGGCAAAGTGATATTTGGAAGGCCATAGAGGGCTATGGTGGAAAAGGAAATATCCTCAGATGAAATCTGGAAAGAAGCTTTCTGAGAAACTTCTTAGTGTTCTGTTAATTCATCTCACAGAGTTACATGTGTATTTCACGGATCTCCTTGCTAGCCTTATTTCTGTGGAATCTGAGAACAGATATTTCGGATCCCTTTGAAGACTATAGGGCCAAAGGAAATATCCTCCGATAACAAAGAGAAAGAAGCTTTCTGAGAAACTTCTTTGTGTTCTGTGAAATCATCTCACAGAGTTACAGCTTTCCCCTCAAGAAGCCTTTCGCTAAGACAGTTCTTGTGGAATTGGCAAAGTGATATTTGGAAGCCCATAGAGGGCTATGTTGAAAAAGGAAATATCCTCAGATGAAATCTGGAAAGAAGTTTTCTGAGAAACTGCTTAGTGTTCTGTAAAATCATCTCACAGAGTTACATGTGTATTTCGTGGATCTCTTTGCTAGCCTTATTTCTGTGGAATCTGAGAACAGATATTTTGGATCCCTTTGAAGACTATAGGGCCAAAGGAAATATCCTCCGATAACAAAGAGAAAGAAGCTTTTTGAGAAACTTCTTTGTGTTCTGTGAAATCATCTCACAGAGTTACAGCTTTCCCCTAAATAAGCCTTTTGCTAAGACAGTTCTTGTGGAATTGGCAAAGTGATATTTGGAAGCCCATAGAGGGCTATGTTGAAAAAGGAAATATCCTCAGATGAAATCTGGAAAGAAGCTTCGTGAGAAACTGCTTGGTGTTCTGTTAATTCATCTCACAGAGTTACATGTGTATTTCGTGGATCTCTTTGCTAGCCTTATTTCTGTGGAATCTGAGAACAGATATTTCGGATCCCATTAATGACTATAGGGCCAAAGGAAGTATCCTCCGATAACAAAGAGAAAGAAGCTTTCTGAGAAACTTCTTTGTGTTCTGTGAAATCATCTCACAGAGTTACAGCTTTCCCCTCAAGAAGCCTTTCGCTAAGACAGTTCTTGTGGAATAGGCAAAGTGATATTTGGAAGCCCATAGAGGGCTTTGGTGAAAAAGGAAATATCCTCCGATGAAATCTGGAAAGAAGCTTTCTGAGAAACTGCTTAGTGTTCTGTTAATTCATCTCACAGAATTACATTTTTATTTCGCGGATCTCTTTGCTAGCCTTATTTCTGTGGAATCTGAGAACAGATATTTCGGATCCCTTTGAAGACTATAGGGCCAAAGGAAATATCCTCCGATAACAAAGAGAAAGAAGCTTTCTGAGAAACTTCTTTGTGTTCTGTGAAATCATCTCAAGGAGTTACAGATTCCCTTCAAGAAGCCTTTCGCTAGGACAGTTCTTGTGGAATTGGCAAAGTGATATTTGGAAACCCATAGAGGGCTATGGTGGAAAAGGAAATATCCTCAGATGAAATCTGGAAAGAAGCTTTCTGAGAAACTGCTTAGTGTTCTGTTAATTCATCTCACAGAGTTACATGTGTATTTCACGGATCTCCTTGCTAGCCTTATTTCTGTGGAATCTGAGAACAGATATTTCGGATCCCTTTGAAAACTATTGGGCCAAAGCAATATCCTCCAATAACAAAGAGAAAGAAGTTTTCTGAGAAACTTCTTTGTGTTCTGTGAAATCATCTCACAGAGTTACAGCTTTCCCCTCAAGAACCCTTTCGCTAAGACAGTTGTTGTGGAACTGGCAAAGTGATATTTGGAAGCCCTTAGAGGGCTATGGTGAAAAAGGAAATATCCTCCGATGAAATCTGGAAAGAACCTTTCTGAGAAACTGCTTAGTGTTCTGTTAATTCATCTCACAGAGGTACATGGGTATTTCGTGGATCTCTTTGCTAGCCTTATTTCTGTGGAATCTGAGAACAGATATTTCGGATCCCTTTGAAGACTATAGGGCCAAAGGAAATATCCTCCCATAACAAAGAGAAAGAAGCTTTCTGACAAACTTCTTTGTGTTCTGTGAAATCATCTCAAGGAGTTAGAGCTTCCCCTCCAGAAGCCTTTCGCTAAGACAGTTCTTGTGGAATTGGCAAAGTGATATTTGGAAGCCCATAGAGGGCTATGGTGAAAAAGGAAATATCCTCCGATGAAATCTGGAAAGAAGATTTCTGAGAAACTGCTTAGTGTTGTGTTAATTCATCTCACAGAGTTACATATGTATTTCGTGTAACTCTTTCCTAGCCTTATTTCTGTGGAATCTGAGAACAGATATTTCGGAACCCTTTGAAGACTATAGGGCCAAATGAAATATCATGCCAAAACAAAGAGAAAGAAGCTTTCTGAGAAACTTCTTTGTGTTCTGTGAAATCATCTCACAGAGTTACAGCTTTCCCCTCAAGAACCCTTTCGCTAAGGCAGTTCTTGTGGAATTGGCAAAGTGATATTTGGAAGCCCATAGAGGGCTATGGTGAAAAAGGAAATATCCTCATATGAAATCAGGAAAGAAGCTTTCTGAGAAACTGCTCAGTGTTCTGTTGATTCATCTCACAGTGTTACATGTGTATTTCGTTATCTCTTTCCTAGCCTTATTTCTGTGGAATCTGAGAACAGATATTTCGGAACCCTTTGAAGACTATAGGGCCAAAGGAAATATCCTCCCATAACAAAGAGAAATAAGCTTTCTGAGAAACTTCTTTGTGTTCTGTGAAATCATCTCACAGAGTTACAGCTTTCCCCTCAAGAAGCCTTTCGCTAAGACAGTTCTTGAGGAATTCGCAAAGTGATATTTGGAATCCCATAGAGGGCTATGGTGAAAAAGGAAATATCCTCAGATGAAATCTGGAAAGAAGCTTTCTGAGAAACTGCTTAGTGTTCTGTTAATTCATCTCACAGAGTTACATGTGTATTTCGTGGATCTCTTTGCTAGCCTTATTTCTGTGGCATCTGAGAACAGATATTTCGGATCCCTTTGAAGACTATAGGGTCAAAGGAAATATCCTCGTATAACAAAGAGAAGGAAACTTTTTGAGAAACTTCTTTGTGTTCTGTGAAATCATCTCACAGAGTTACAGCTTTCCCCTAAACAAGCCTTTCGCTAAGACAGTTCTTGTGGAATTGGCAAAGTGATATTTGGAAGCCCATAGAGTGCTATGGTGAAAAAGGAAATATCCTCAGATGAAATCTGGAAAGAAGCTTCGTGAAAAACTGCTTGGTGTTCTGTTAATTCATCTCACATAGTTACATGTGTATTTCGTGGATCTCTTAGCTCGCCTTATTTCTGTGGAATCTGAGAACAGATATTTCGGATCCCATTGATGACTATAGGGCTAAAGGTAGTATCCTGCGATAACAAAGAGAAAGAAGCTTTCTGAGAAACTTCTTTGTGTTCTGTGAAATCATCTCACAGAGTTACAGCTTTCCCCTCAAGAAGCCTTTCGCTAAGACAGTTCTTGTGGAATTGGCAAAGTGATATTTGGAAGCCCATAGAGGGCTATGGTGAAAAAGGAAATATCCTCCCAGGATATCTGGAAAGAAGATTTCTGAGAAACTGCTTAGTGTTCTGTTAATTCATCTCACAGAGTTACATGTGTATTTCGCGGATCTCTTTGCTAGCCTTATTTCTGTGGAATCTGAGAACAGATATTTCGGATCCCTTTGAAAACTATAGGGCCAAAGGAAATATCCTCCGATAACAAAGAGAAAGAAGCTTTCTGAGAAACTTCTTTGTGTTCTGTGAAATCATCTCACAGAGTTCCAGCTTTCCCCTCAAGAAGCCTTCGCTAATACAGTTCTTTTGGAATTGGCAAAGTGATATTTGGAAGCCCATAGAGGGCTATGGTGAAAAAGGAAATATCCTGCGATGAAATCTGGAAAGCTTTCTGAGAAACTGCTTAGTGTTCTGTTAATTCATCTCACAGAGTTACATGTGTATTTCGCGGATCTCTTTGCTAGCATTATTTCTGTGGAATCTGAGAACAGATATTTCGGATCCCTTTGAAGACTATACGGCCAAAGGAAATATCCTCCGATAACAAAGAGAAAGAAGCTTTCTGAGAAACTTCTTTGTGTTCTGTGAAATCATCTCACAGAGTTACAGCTTTCCCCTCAAGAAGCCTTTCGCTAAGACAGTTCTTGTGGAATAGGCAAAGTGATATTTGGAAGCCCATAGAGGGCTATGGTGAAAAAGGAAATATCCTCCCAGGATATCTGGAAAGAAGATTTCTGAGAAACTGCTTAGTGTTCTGTTAATTCATCTCACAGAGTTACATCTGTATTTCGTGGATCTCTTTGCTAGCCTTTTTTCTGTGGTATCTGAGTGCAGATATTTCGGATCCCATTGAAGACTATAGGGCCAAAGGAAATATCCTCCTATAACAAAGAGAAAGAAGCTTTCTGAGAAACTTCTTTGTGTTCTGTGAAATCATCTCACAGAGTTACAGCATTCCCCTCAAGAAGCCTTTCGCTAAGACAGTTCTTGTGGAATTGGCAAAGTGATATTTGGAAGCCCATAGAGGGCTATGGTGAAAAAGGAAATATCCTCACATGAAATCTGGAAAGAAGCTTTCTGGAAACTGCTTAGTGTTCTGTTAATTCATCTCACAGAGTTACATGTGTATTTCGTGGATCCTTTTGCTAGCCTTATTTCTGTGGAATCTGAGAACAGATATTTCGGATCCCATTGATGACTATAGGGCCAAAGGAAATATCCTCTGATAACAAAGAGAAAGAAGCTTTCTGAGAAACTTCTTTGTGTTCTGTGAAATCATCTCACAGAGTTACAGCTTTCCCTTCAAGAAGCCTTTCGCTAAGACAGTTCTTGTGGAATTGGCAAAGTGATATTTGGAAGCCCATAGAGGGCTATGGTGAAAAAGGAAATATCCTCAGATGAAATCTGGAAAGAAGCTTTCTGAGAAACTGCTTAGTGTTCTGTTAATTCATCTCACAGAGTTACATGTGTATTTCGTGTATCTCTTTCCTAGCCTTATTTCTGTGGAATCTGAGAACAGATATTTCGGAACCCTTTGAAGACTATAGGGCCAAAGGAAATATCATGCCAAAACAAAGAGAAAGAAGCTTTCTGAGAAACTTCTTTGTGTTCTCTTAAATCATCTCACAGAGTTACAGCTTTCCCCTCAAGAAGCCTTTCGCTAAGACAGTTCTTGTGGAATTGGCAAAGTGATATTTGGAAGTCCATAGAGGGCTATGGTGAAAAAGGAAATATCCTCCGATGAAATCTGGAAAGAAGCTTTCTGAGAAACTGCTTAGTGTTCTGTTAATTCATCTCACAGAGTTTCATGTGTATTTCGTGGATCTCTTTGCTAGCCTTATTTCTGTGGAATCTGAGAACCGATATTTCGGAACCCTTTGAAGACTATAGGGCTAAAGGAAATATCATGCCAAACAAAGAGAAAGAAGCTTTCTGAGAAACTTCTTTGTGTTCTGTGAAATCATCTCACAGAGGTACAGCTTTCGCCTCAAGAAGCCTTTCGCTAAGACAGTTCTTGTGTTATAGGCAAAGTGATATTTGGAAGCCCATAGAGGGCTATGGTGAAAAAGGAAATATCCTCAGATGAAATCTGGAAAGAAGCTTTCTGAGAAACTGCTTAGTGTTCTGTTAATTCATCTCACAGAGTTACATCTGTATTCCGTGGGTCTTTTTGCTTGCCTTATTTCTGTGGAATCTGAGTACAGATATTTCGGATCCTTTTGAAGACTATAGGGCCAAAGGAAATATCCTCCGATAACAAAGAGAAAGAAGCTTTCTGAGAAACTTCTTTGTGTTCTGTGAAATCATCTCACAGAGTTACAGCTTTCGCCTCAAGAAGACTTTCGCTAAGACTGTTCTTGTGGAATAGGCAAAGTGATATTTGGAAGCCCATAGAGGGCTATGGTTAAAAAGGAAATATTCTCAGATGAAATCTGGAAAGAAGCTTTCTGAGAAACTGCTTAGTGTTCTGTTAATTCATCTCACAGAGTTACATGTGTATTTCGTGGATATCTTTGCTACCCTTATTTCTGTGGAATCTGAGAACAGATATTTCGGATCCCTTTGAAAACTATAGGGCCAAAGAGATATCCTCCGATAACAAAGAGAAAGAAGGTTTCTGAGAAACCTCTTTGAGTTCTGTGAAATCATCTCACAGAGTTACAGCTTTCTACTCAAGAAGCCTTTCGCTAAGACAGTTCTTGTGGAATAGGCAAAGTGATATTTGGAAGCCCATAGAGGGTTTGGTGAAAAAGGAAATATCCTCAGATGAAATATGGAAAGAAGCTTTCTGAGAAACTGCTTAGTGTTCTGTTAATTCATCTCACAGAGTTACATGTGTATTTCGTGGATCCCTTTGCTAGCCTTATTTCTGTGGAAACTGAGAACAGATATTTCGGAACCCTTTGAAGACTATAGGGCCAAGGGAAATGTCATGCCAAAACAAAGAGAAAGAAGTTTTCTGAGAAACTTCTTTATGTTCTGTGAAATCATCTCACAGAGTTACAGCTTTCCCCTCAAGAAGCCTTTCGCTAAGACAGTTCTTGTGGAATTGGCAAAGTGATATTTGGACGCCCATAGGGGGCTATGGTGAAAAAGGAAATATCCTCAGACGAAATCTGGAAAGAAGCTTTCTGAGAAACTGCTTAGTGTTCTGTTAATTCATCTCACAGAGTTACATGTGTATTTCGTGGATCTCTTTGCTAGCCTTATTTCTGTGGAATCTGAGAACCGATATTTCGGATCCCTTTGAAGACTATAGGGCCAAAGGAAATATCCTCCGATAACAAAGAGAAAGAAGCTTTCTGACAAACTTCTTTGTGTTCTGTGAAATCATCTCAGGGAGTTAGAGCTTCCCCTCTAGAAGCCTTTCGCTAAGAAAGTTCTTGTGGAATTGGCAAACTGATATTTTGAAGCCCATAGAGGCCTATGTTGAAAAAGGAAATATCCTCCGATGAAATCAGGAAAGAAGCTTTCTGAGAAACTGCTTAGTGTTCTGTTAATTCATCTCACAGAGTTACATGTGTATTTCGTGGATCTCTTTGCTAGCCTTATTTCTGTGGAATCTGAGAACAGATATTTCGGATCCCTTTGAAGACTATAGGGCCAAAGGTAATATCCTCCCATAAAAAAGAGAAAGAAGCGCTCTGACAAACTTCTTTGTGTTCTGTGAAATCATCTCAAGGAGTTACAGCTTCACCTCCAGAAGCCTATCGCTAAGACAGTTCTTGTGGAATTTGCAAAGTGATATTTGCAAGCCCATAGAGGGCTATGGTGAAAAAGGAAATATCCTCAGATGAAATCTGGAAAGAAGCTTTCTGAGAAACTGCTTAGTGTTCTGTTAATTCATCTCACAGAGTTACATGTGTATTTCGTGGATCTCTTTGCTAGCCTTATTTCTGTGGAATCTGAGAACAGATAATTCGGATCCCTTTGAAAACTATAGGGCCTAAGGAAATATCCTCCGATAACAAAGAGAAATAAGGTTTCTGAGAAACTTCCCTGTGTTCTGTGAAATCATCTCACAGAGTTACAGCTTTCTCCACAAGAACCCTTTCGCTAAGACAGTTGTTGTGGAATTGGCAGAGTGATATTTGGAAGCCCTTAGAGAGCTATGGTGAAAAAGGAAATATCCTCCGATGAAATCTGGAAAGAAGCTTTCTGAGAAACTGCTTAGTGTTCTGTTAATTCATCTATCAGAGTTACATGTGTATTTCGTGGATCTCTTTGCTAGCCTTATTTCTGTGGAATCTGAGAACAGATATTTCGGATCCCTTTGAAGACTATAGGGCCAAAGGAAATATCCTCCCATAACAAAGAGAAAGAAGCTTTCTGACAAACTTCTTTGTGTTCTGTGAAATCATCTCATGGAGTTAGAGCTTCCCCTCCAGAAGCCTTTCGCTAAGACAGTTCTTGTGGAATTGGCAAAGTGATATTTGGAAGCCCTTAGAGGGCTATGGTGAAAAAGGAAATATCATCAGATGAAATCTGGAAAGAAGCTTTCTGAGAAACTGCTTAGTGTTCTGTTAATTCATCTCACAGAGTTACATGTGTATTTCGTGGATCTCTTTGCTAGCCTTATTTCTGTGGAATCTGAGAACAGATATTTCGGATCCCTTTGAAGACTATAGGGCCAAAGGAAATATCCTCCGATAACAAAGAGAAAGAAGCTTTCTGACAAACTTCTTTGTGTTCTGTGAAATCATCTCACAGAGTTACAGCTTTCCTCTCAAGAAGCCTTTCGCTAAAACAGTTCTTGTGGAATAGGCAAAGTGATATTTTGAAGCCCATAGAGGGCTATGGTGAAAAAGGAAATATCATCAGATGAAATCTGGAAAGAAGCTTTCTGAGAAACTGCTTAGTGTTCTGTTAATTCATCTCACAGAGTTACATGTGTATTTCGTGGATCTCTTTGCTAGTCTTATTTCTGTGGAATCTGAGAACAGATATTTCGGATCCCTTTGAAGACTATCGGGCCAAAGGAAATATCCTCCGATTACAAAGAGAAAGAAGCTTTCTCAGAAACTTCTTAGTTTTCTGTGAAATCATCTCACAGAGTTACAGCTTTCCCTTCAAGAAGCCTTTCGCTAAGACAGTTCTTGTGGAATAGGCAAAGTAATATTTTGAAGCCCACCGAGGGTTTGGTGAAAAAGGAAATATCCTCAGATGAAATCTGGAAAGAAGCTTTCTGAGAAACTGCTTAGTGTTCTGTTAATTCATCTCACAGAGTTACATGTGTATTTCGTGGATCTCTTTGCTAGCCTTATTTCTGTGGAATCTGAGAACAGATATTTCGGATCCCTTTGAAGACTATAGGGCCAAAGGAAATATCCTCCGATAACAAAGAGAAATAGCTTTCTGAGAAACTTCTTTGTGTTCTGTGAAATCATCTCACAGAGTTACAGCTTTCGCCTCAAGAAGACTTTCGCTAAGACTGTTCTTGTGGAATAGGCAAAGTGATATTTGGAAGCCCATAGAGGGCTATGGTTAAAAAGGAAATATCCTCAGATGAAATCTGGAAAGAAGCTTTCTGAGAAACTGCTTAGTGTTCTGTTAATTCATCTCACAGAGTTACATGTGTATTTCGTGGATCTCTTTGCTAGCCTTATTTCTGTGGAATCTGAGAACAGATATTTCGGAACCCTTTGAAGACTATAGGGCCAAGGGAAATGTCATGTCAAAACAAAGAGAAAGAATTTTTCTGAGAAACTTCTTTGTGTTCTGTGAAATCATCTCACAGAGTTACAGCTTTCCCCTCAAGAAGCCTTTCGCTAAGACAGTTCTTGTGGAATTGGCAAAGTGATATTTGGACGCCCATAGGGGGCTATGGTGAAAAAGGAAATATCCTCAGATGAAATCTGGAAAGAAGCTTTCTGAGAAAATGCTTAGTGTTCTGTTAATTCATCTCACAGAGTTACATGTGTATTTCGTGGATCTCTTTGCTAGCCTTATTTCTGTGGAATCTGAGAACCGATATTTCGGATCCCTTTGAAGACTATAGGGCCAAAGGAAATATCCTCCGATAACAAAGAGAAAGAAACTTTCTGACAAACTTCTTTGTGTTCTGTGAAATCATCTCATGGAGTTAGAGCTTCCCCTCTAGAAGCGTTTCGCTAAGAAAGTTCTTGTGGAATTGGCAAAGTGATATTTTGAAGCCCATAGAGGCCTATGTTGAAAAAGGAAATATCCTCCGATGAAATCTGGAAAGAAGCTTTCTGAGAAACTGCTTAGTGTTCTGTTAATTCATCTCACAGTGTTACATGTGTATTTCGTGTATCTCTTTCCTAGCCTTATTTCTGTGGAATCTGAGAACAGATATTTCGGAACCCTTTGAAGACTAAAGGGCCAAAGGAAATATCATGCCAAAACAAAGAGAAAGAAGCTTTCTGAGAAACTTCTTTGTGTTCTGTGAAATCATCTCACAGAGTTACAGCTTTCCCCTCAAGAAGCCTTTCGCTAAGACAGTTCTTGTGGAATTGGCAAAGTGATATTTGGAAGCACATAGAGGGCTATGGTGAAAAAGGAAATATCCTCACTGGAAATCTGGAAAGAAGCTTTCTGAGAAACTGCTTAGTGTTCTGTTGATTCATCTCACAGAGTTACATGTGTATTTCGTGGATCTCTTTGCTAGCCTTATTTCTGTGGAAACTGAGAACAGATATTTCGGATCCCTTTGAAAACTTTAGGGCCAAAGAAATATCCTCCAATAACAAAGAGAAAGAAGGTTTCTGAGAAACTTCTTTGTGTTCTGTGAAATCATCTCACAGAGATACAGCTTTCCCCTCAAGAAGACTTTCGCTAAGACAGTTCTTGTGGAATAGGCAAAGTGATATTTGGAAGCCCATAGAGGGCTATGGTGAAAAAGGAAATATCCTAAGATGAAATCTGGAAAGAAGCTTTCTGAGAAACTTCTTAGTGTTCTGTTAATTCATCTCACAGAGTTACATGTGTATTTCGTGGATCTCTTTGCTAGCCTTATTTCTGTGGAATCTGAGAACAGATATTTCGGATCCCTTTGAAAACTATAGGTCCAAAGGAAATATCCTCCGATAACAAAGAGAAAGAAGCTTTCTGAGAAACTTCTTTGTGTTCTGTGAAATCATCTCACAGAGTTACAGCTTTCTCCTCAAGAACCCTTTCGCTAAGACAGTTGTTTTGAATTGGCAAAGTGATATTTGGAAGCCCTTAGAGGGCTATGGTGAAAAAGGAAATATCTTCAGATGAAATCTGGAAAGAAGCTTTCTGAGAAACTGCTTAGTGTTCTGTTAATTCATCTCACAGAGTTACATGTGTATTTCGTGGATCTCTTTGCTAGCTTTATTTCTGTGGAATCTGAGAACAGATGTTTCGGATCCCTTTGAAGACTATAGGGCCAAAGGAAATATCCTCCCATAACAAAGAGAAAGAAGCTTTCTGACAAACTTCTTTGTGTTCTGTGAAATCATCTCAAGGAGTTAGAGCTTCCCCTCCAGAAGCCTTTCGCAAGACAGTTCTTGTGGAATTGGCAAAGTGATATTTGGAAGCCCATAGAGGGCTATGGTGAAAAAGGAAATATCCTCCGATGAAATCTGGAAAGAAGATTTCTGAGAAACTGCTTAGTGTTCTGTTAATTCATCTCACAGAGTTACATGTGTATTTCGTGTATCTCTTTCCTAGCCTTATTTCTGTGGAATCTGAGAACAGATATTTCGGAACCCTTTGAAGACTACAGGGCCAAATGAAATATCATGCCAAAAAAAAGAGAAAGAAGCTTTCTGAGAAACTTCTTTGTGTTCTGTGAAATCATCTCACAGAG
Organism: Macaca fascicularis; assembly: GCF_037993035.2. Taxonomy (NCBI): domain Eukaryota; kingdom Metazoa; phylum Chordata; class Mammalia; order Primates; family Cercopithecidae; genus Macaca; species Macaca fascicularis. The sequence continues at coordinate 47,403,344 of NC_088383.1, read as the reverse complement.
TTACAGCTTTCCCCTCAAGAAGCCTTTCGCTAAGACAGTTCTTGTGGAATTGGCAAAGTGATATTTGGACGCCCTTAGGGGGCTATGGTGAAAAAGGAAATATCCTCAGATGAAATCTGGAAAGAAGGTTTCTGAGAAACTACTTAGTGTTCTGTTAATTCATCTCACAGAGTTACATCTGTATTTCGTGGATCTCTTTTCTAGCCTTATTTCTGTGGGATCTGAGAACCGATATTTCGGATCCCTTTGAAGACTATAGGGCCAAAGGAAATGTCCTCCGATAACAAAGAGAAAGAAGCTTTCTGAGAAACTTCTTTGTGTTCTGTGAAATCATCTCACAGAGTTACAGCTTTCCCCTCATGAAGCCTTTCGCTAAGACAGTTCTTGTGGAATAGGCAAAGTGATACTTGGAAGCCCATAGAGGGCTATGGTGAAATAGGAAATATCCTCAGATGAAATCTGGAAAGAAGCTTTCTGAGAAACTGCTTAGTGTTCTGTTAATTCATCTCACAGAGTTACATGTGTATTTCGCGGATCTCTTTGCTAGCCTTATTTCTGTGGAATCTGAGAACAGATATTTCGGATCCCTTTGAAGACTATAGGGCCAAAGGAAATATCCTCCGATAACAAAGAGAAAGAAGCTTTCTGAGAAACTTCTTTGTGTTCTGTGAAATCATCTCACAGAGTTACAGCTTTCCCCTCAAGAAGCCTTTCGCTAAGACAGTTCTTGTGGAATAGGCAAAGTGATATTTGGAAGCCCTTAGAGGGCTATGGTGAAAAAGGAAATATCCTCAGATGAAATCTGGAAAGAAGCTTTCTGAGAAACTGCTTAATGTTCTGTTAATTCATCTCACAGAGTTACATCTGTATTTCGTGGGTCTCTTTGCTTGCCTTATTTCTGTGGAATCTGAGAACAGATATTTCGGATCCCTTTGAAGACTATAGGGCCAAAGGAAATATCCTCCGATAACAAAGAGAAAGAAGCTTTCTGAGAAACTTCTTTGTTTTCTGTGAAATCATCTCACAGAGTTACAGCTTTCGCCCCAAGAAGACTTTCGCTAAGACTGTTCTTGTGGAATAGGCAAAGTGATATTTGGAAGCCCATAGAGGGCTATGGTGAAAAAGGAAATATCCTCAGATGAAATCTGGAAAGAAGCTTTCTGAGAAACTGCTTAGTGTTCTGTTAATTCATCTCACAGAGTTACATGTGTATTTCGTGGATCTCTTTGCTAGCCTTATTTCTGTGGAATCTGAGAACAGATATTTCGGATCCCTTTGAAAACTATAGGGCCAAAGAGATATCCTCCGATAACAAAGAGAAAGAAGCTTTCTGAGAAACTTCTTTGTGTTCTGTGAAATCATCTCACAGAGTTACAGCTTTCTACTCAAGAAGCCTTTCGCTAAGACAGTTCTTGTGGAATAGGCAAAGTGATATTTGGAAGCCCATAGAGGGTTTGGTGAAAAAGGACATATCCTCAGATGAAATATGGAAAGAAGCTTTCTGAGAAACTGCTTAGTGTTCTGTTAATTCATCTCACAGAGTTACATGTGTATTTCGTGGATCTCTTTGCTAGCCTTATTTCTGTGGAATCTGAGAACAGATATTTCGGAACCCTTTGAAGACTATAGGGCCAAGGGAAATGTCATGCCAAAACAAAGAGAAAGAAGTTTTCTGAGAAACTTCTTTGTGTTCTGTGAAATCATCTCACAGAGTTACAGCTTTCCCCTCAAGAAGCCTTTCGCTAAGATAGTTCTTGTGGAATTGGCAAAGTGATATTTGGACGCCCATAGGGGGCTATGGTGAAAAAGGAAATATCCTCAGATGAAATCTGGAAAGAAGCTTTCTGAGAAAATGCTTAGTGTTCTGTTAATTCATCTCACAGAGTTACATGTGTATTTCGTGGATCTCTTTGCTAGCCTTATTTCTGTGGAATCTGAGAACCGATATTACGGATCCCTTTGAAGACTATAGGGCCAAAGGAAATATCCTCCGATAACAAAGAGAAAGAAGCTTTCTGACAAACTTCTTTGTGTTCTGTGAAATCATCTCATGGAGTTAGAGCTTCCCCTCTAGAAGCCTTTCGATAAGAAATTTCTTGTGGAATTGGCAAAGTGATATTTTGAAGCCCATAGAGGCCTATGTTGAAAAAGGAAATATCCTCCGATGAAATCTGGAAAGAAGCTTTCTGAGAAACTGCTTAGTGTTCTGTTAATTCATCTCACAGAGTTACATGTGTATTTCGTGTATCTCTTTCCTAGCCTTATTTCTCTGGAATCTGAGAACAGATATTTCGGAACCCTTTGAAGACTAAAGGGCCAAAGGAAATATCATGCCAAAACAAAGAGAAAGAAGCTTTCTGAGAAACTTCTTTGTGTTCTGTGAAATCATCTCACAGAGTTACAGCTTTCCCCTCAAGAAGCCTTTCGCTAAGACAGTTCTTGTGGAATTGGCAAAGTGATATTTGGAAGCACATAGAGGGCTATGGTGAAAAAGGAAATATCCTCACTGGAAATCTGGAAAGAAGCTTTCTGATAAACTGCTTAGTGTTCTGTTAATTCAACTCACAGTGTTACATGTGTATATCGTGGATCTCTTTGCTAGCCTTATTTCTGTGGAATCTGAGAACAGATATTTCGGATCCCATTGATGACTATACTGCCAAAGGAAATATCCTCCGATAACAAAGAGAAAGAAGCTTTCTGACAAACTTCTTTGTGTTCTGTGAAATCATCTCACAGAGTTACAGCTTTCCCCTCAAGAAGCCTTTCGCTAAGACAGTTCTTGTGGAATAGGCAAAGTGATATTAGGAAGCCCATAGAGGGCTATGGTGAAAAAGGAAATATCCTCAGATGAAATCTGGAAAGAAGCTTTCTGAGAAACTGCTTAGTGTTCTGTTAATTCATCTCACAGAGTTACATGTGTATTTCGTGGATCTCTTTGCTAGCCTTATTTCTGTGGAATCTGAGAACAGATATTTCGGATCCCTTTGAAGACTATAGGGCCAAAGGTAATATCCTCCCATAAAAAAGAGAAAGAAGCGCTATGACAAACTTCTTTGTGTTCTGTGAAATCATCTCAAGGAGTTACAGCTTCACCTCCAGAAGCCTATCGCTAAGACAGTTCTTGTGGAATTGGCAAAGTGATATTTGCAAGCCCATAGAGGGCTATGGTGAAAAAGGAAATATCCTCTGATGAAATCTGGAAAGAAGCTTTCTGAGAAACTGCTTAGTGTTCTGTTAATTCATCTCACAGAGTTACATGTGTATTTCGTGGATTTCTTTGCTAGCCTTATTTCTGTGGACCCTGAGAACAGATAATTCGGATCCCTTTGAAAACTATAGGGCCTAAGGAAATATCTTCCGATAACAAAGAGAAATAAGGTTTCTGAGAAACTTCCCTGTGTTCTGTGAAATCATCTCACAGAGTTACAGCTTTCTCCTCAAGAACCCTTTCGCTAAGACAGTTGTTGTGGAATTGGCAGAGTGATATTTGGAAGCCCTTAGAGGGCTATGGTGAAAAAGGAAATATCCTCCGATGAAATCTGGAAAGAAGCTTTCTGAGAAACTGCTTAGTGTTCTGTTAATTCATCTATCAGAGTTACATGTGTATTTCGTGGATCTCTTTGCTAGCCTTATTTCTGTGGAATCTGAGAACAGATATTTCGGATCCCTTTGAAGACTATAGGGCCAAAGGAAATATCCTCCCATAACAAAGAGAAAGAAGCTTTCTGACAAACTTCTTTGTGTTCTGTGAAATCATCTCATGGAGTTAGAGCTTCCCCTCCAGAAGCCTTTCGCTAAGACAGTTCTTGTGGAATTGGCAAAGTGATATTTGGAAGCCCATAGAGGGCTATGGTGAAAAAGGAAATATCCTCCGATGAAATCTGGAAAGAAGATTTCTGAGAAACTGCTTAGTGTTCTGTTAATTCATCTCACAGAGTTACATGTGTATTTCGTGGATCTCTTTGCTAGCCTTATTTCTGTGGAATCTGAGAACAGATATTTCGGATCCCTTTGAAGACTATAGGGCCAAAGGAAATATCCTCCGATAACAAAGAGAAAGAAGCTTTCTGAGAAACTTCTTTGTTTTCTGTGAAATCATCTGACAGAGTTACAGCTTTCCCCTCAAGAAGCCTTTCGCTAAGACATTTCTTGTGGGATAGGCAAAGTGATATTTGGAAGCCCATAGAGGGCTATGGTGAAAAAGGAAATATCCTCCGATGAAATCTGGAAAGAAGCTTTCTGAGAAACTGCTTAGTGTTCTGTTAATTCTCCTCACAGAGTTACATGTGTATTTCGTGGATCTCTTTGCTAGCCTTATTTCTGGGGAATCTGAGAACAGATAATTCGGATCCCATTGAAGACAATAGGGCCAAAGGAAATATCCTCCGATAACAAAGAGAAAGAAGGTTTCTGAGAAACTTCTTTGTGTTCTGTGAAATCATCTCACAGAGTTACAGCTTTCCTCTCAAGAAGCCTTTCGCTAAAACAGTTCTTGTGGAATAGGCAAAGTGATATTTGGAAGCCCATAGAGGGCTATGGTGAAAAAGGAAATATCATCAGCTGAAATCTGGAAAGAAGCTTTCTGAGAAACTGCTTAGTGTTCTGTTAATTCACCACACAGGGTTACATGTGTATTTCGCGGATCTCTTTGCTAGCCTTATTTCTGTGGAATCTGAGAACAGATATTTCGGATCCCATTGAAGACAATAGGGCCAAAGGAAATATCCTCCGATAACAAAGAGAAAGAAGGTTTCTGAGAAACTTCTTTGTGTTCTGTGAAATCATCTCACAGAGTTACAGCTTTCCTCCCAAGAAGCCTTTCGCTAAAACCGTTCTTGTGGAATAGGCAAAGTGATATTTGGAAGCCCATAGAGGGCTATGGTGAAAAAGGAAATATCATCAGATGAAATCTGGAAAGAAGCTTTCTGAGAAACTGCTTAGTGTTCTGTTAATTCATCTCACAGAGTTACATGTGTATTTCGTGGATCTCTTTGCTAGTCTTATTTCTGTGGAATCTGAGAACAGATATTTCGGATCCCTTTGAAGACTATAGGGCCAAAGGAAATGTCCTCCGATTACAAAGAGAAAGAAGCTTTCTGAGAAACTTCTTAGTTTTCTGTGAAATCATCTCACAGAGTTACAGCTTTCCCCTCAAGAAGCCTTTCGCTAAGACAGTTCTTGTGGAATAGGCAAAGTAATATTTGGAAGCCCACCGAGCGTTTGGTGAAAAAGGAAATATCCTCAGATGAAATCTGGAAAGAAGCTTTCTGAGAAACTGCTTAGTGTTCTGTTAATTCATCTCACAGAGTTACATGTGTATTTTGTGGATCTCTTTGCTAGCCTTATTTCTGTGGAATCTGAGAACAGATATTTCGGATCCCTTTGAAGACTATAGGGCCAAAGGAAATATCCTCCGATAACAAAGGGAAAGAAGCTTTCTGAGAAACTTCTTTGTGTTCTGTGAAATCATCTCACAGAGTTACAGCTTTCGCCTCAAGAAGACTTTCGCTAAGACTGTTCTTGTGGAATAGGCAAAGTGATATTTGGAAGCCCATAGAGGGCTACGGTTAAAAAGGAAATATCCTCAGATGAAATCTGGAAAGAAGCTTTCTGAGAAACTGCTTGGTGTTCTGTTAATTCATCTCACAGAGTTACATGTGTATTTCGTGGATCTCTTTGCTAGTCTTATTTCTGTGGAATCTGAGAACAGATATTTCGGATCCCTTTGAAAACTATAGGGCCAAAGGGATATCCTCCGATAACAAAGAGAAAGAAGGTTTCTGAGAAACTTCTTTGTGTTCTGTGAAATCATCTCACAGAGTTACAGCTTTCTACTCAAGAAGACTTTCGCTAAGACAGTTCTTGTGGAATAGGCAAAGTGATATTTGGAAGCCCTTAGAGGGTTTGGTGAAAAAGGAAATATCCTCAGATGAAATATGGAAAGAAGCTTTCTGAGAAACTGCTTAGTGTTCTGTTAATTCATCTCACAGAGTTACATGTGTATTTCGTGGATCTCTTTGCTAGCCTTATTTCTGTGGAATCTGAGAACAGATATTTCGGAACCCTTTGAAGACTATAGGGCCAAGGGAAATGTCATGCCAAAACAAAGAGAAAGAAGTTTTCTGAGAAACTTCTTTGTGTTCTGTGAAATCATCTCACAGAGTTACAGCTTTCCCCTCAAGAAGCCTTTCGCTAAGACAGTTCTTGTGGAATTGGCAAAGTGATATTTGGACGCCCATAGGGGGCTATGGTGAAAAAGGAAATATCCTCAGATGAAATCTGGAAAGAAGCTTTCTGAGAAAATGCTTAGTGTTCTGTTAATTCATCTCACAGAGTTACATGTGTATTTCTTGGATCTCTTTGCTAGCCTTATTTCTGTGGAATCTGAGAACCGATATTTCGGATCCCTTTGAAGACTATAGGGCCAAAGGAACTATCCTCCGATAACAAAGAGAAAGAAGCTTTCTGACAAACTTCTTTGTGTTCTGTGAAATCATCTCATGGAGTTAGAGCTTCCCCTCTAGAAGCCTTTCGCTAAGAAAATTCTTGTGGAATTGGCAAAGTGATATTTTGAAGCCCATAGAGGCCTATGTTGAAAAAGGAAATATCCTCCGATGAAATCTGGAAAGAAGCTTTCTGAGAAACTGCTTAGTGTTCTGTTAATTCATCTCACAGAGTTACATGTGTATTTCGTGTATCTCTTTCCTAGCCTTATTTCTCTGGAATCTGAGAACAGATATTTCGGAACCCTTTGAAGACTAAAGGGCCAAAGGAAATATCATGCCAAAACAAAGAGAAAGAAGCTTTCTGAGAAACTTCTTTGTGTTCTGTGAAATCATCTCACAGAGTTACAGCTTTCCCCTCAAGAAGCCTTTCGCTAAGACAGTTCTTGTGGAATTGGCAAAGTGATATTTGGAAGCACATAGAGGGCTATGGTGAAAAAGGAAATATCCTCACTGGAAATCTGGAAAGAAGCTTTCTGAGAAACTGCTTAGTGTTCTGTTAATTCAACTCACAGAGTTACATGTGAATATCGTGGATCTCTTTGCTAGCCTTATTTCTGTGGAATCTGAAAACAGATATTTCGGATCCCTTTGATGACTATAGGGCCAAAGGAAATATCCTCCGATAACAAAGAGAAAGAAGCTTTCTGACAAACGTCTTTGTGTTCTGTGAAATCATCTCACAGAGTTACAGCTTTCCCCTCAAGAAGCCTTTCGCTAAGACAGTTCTTGTGGAATAGGCAAAGTGATATTAGGAAGCCCATAGAGGGCTATGGTGAAAAAGGAAATATCCACAGATGAAATCTGGAAAGAAGCTTTCTGAGAAACTGCTTAGTGTTCTGTTAATTCATCTCACAGAGTTACATGTGTATTTCGTGGATCTCTTTGCTAGCCTTATTTCTGTGGAATCTGAGAACAGATATTTCGGATCCCTTTGAAGACTATAGGGCCAAAGGTAATATCCTCCCATAAAAAAGAGAAAGAAGCGCTCTGACAAACTTCTTTGTGTTCTGTGAAATCATCTCAAGGAGTTACAGCTTCACCTCCAGAAGCCTATCGCTAAGACAGTTCTTGTGGAATTGGCAAAGTGATATTTGCAAGCCCATAGAGGGCTATGGTGAAAAAGGAAATATCCTCAGATGAAATCTGGAAAGAAGCTTTCTGAGAAACTGCTTAGTGTTTTGTTAATTCATCTCACAGAGTTACATGTGTATTTCGTGGATCTCTTTGCTAGCCTTATTTCTGTGGAATCTGAGAACAGATAATTCGGATCCCTTTGAAAACTATAGGGCCTAAGGAAATATCCTCCGATAACAAAGAGAAATAAGGTTTCTGAGAAACTTCCCTGTGTTCTGTGTAATCATCTCACAGAGTTACAGCTTTCTCCTCAAGAACCCTTTCGCTAAGACAGTTGTTGTGGAATTGGCAGAGTGATATTTGGAAGCCCATAGAGGGCTATTGTGAAAAAGGAAATATCCTCCGATGAAATCTGGAAAGAAGATTTCTGAGAAACTGCTTAGTGTTCTGTTAATTCATCTCACAGAGTTACATGTGTATTTCGTGGATCTCTTTGCTAGCCTTATTTCTGTGGAATCTGAGAACAGATATTTCGGATCCCTTTGAAGACTACAGGGCCAAAGGAAATATCCTCCGATAACAAAGAGAAAGAAGTTTTCTGAGAAACTTCTTTGTTTTCTGTGAAATCATCTGACAGAGTTACAGCTTTCCCCTCAAGAAGCCTTTCGCTAAGACATTTCTTGTGGGATAGGCAAAGTGATATTTGGAAGCCCATAGAGGGCTATGGTGAAAAAGGAAATATCCACCGTTGAAATCTGGAAAGAAGCTTTCTGAGAAACTGCTTAGTGTTCTGTTAATTCTCCTCACAGAGTTACATGTGTATTTCGTGGATCTCTTTGCTAGCCTTATTTCTGTGGAATCTAAGAACAGATATTTCGGATCCCGTTGAAGACAATAGGGCCAAAGGAAATATCCTCCGATAACAAAGAGAAAGAAGGTTTCTGAGAAACTTCTTTGTGTTCTGTGAAATCATCTCACAGAGTTACAGCTTTCCTCTCAAGAAGCCTTTCGCTAAAACAGTTCTTGTGGAATAGGCAAAGTGATATTTGGAAGCCCATAGAGGGCTATGGTGAAAAAGGAAATATCATCAGATGAAATCTGGAAAGAAGCTTTCTGAGAAACTGCTTAGTGTTTTGTTAATTCATCTCACAGAATTACATGTGTATTTCGTGGATCTCTTTGCTAGTCTTATTTCTGTGGAATCTGAGAACAGATATTTCGGATCCCTTTGAAGACTATAGGGCCAAAGGAAATATCCTCCGATTACAAAGAGAAAGAAGCTTTCTGAGAAACTTCTTAGTTTTCTGTGAAATCATCTAACAGAGTTACAGCTTTCCCCTCAAGAAGCCTTTCGCTAAGACAGTTCTTGTGGAATAGGCAAAGTAATATTTGGAAGCCCACCGAGGGTTTGGTGAAAAAGGAAATATCCTCAGATGAAATCTGGAAAGAAGCTTTCTGAGAAACTGCTTAGTGTTCTGTTAATTCATCTCACAGAGTTACATGTGTATTTTGTGGATCTCTTTGCTAGCCTTATTTCTGTGGAATCAGAACAGATATTTCGGATCCCTTTGAAGACTATAGGGCCGAAGGAAATATCCTCCGATAACAAAGAGAAAGAAGCTTTCTGAGAAACTTCTTTGTGTTCTGTGAAATCATCTCACAGAGTTACAGCTTTCCCCTCAAGAAGCCTTTCGCTAAGACAGTTCTTGTGGAATAGGCAAAGTGATATTTGGAAGCCCATAGAGGGATTTGGTTAAAAAGGAAATATTCTCAGATGAAATCTGGAAAGAAGCTTTCTGAGAAACTGCTTAGTGTTCTGTTAATTCATCTCACAGAGTTACATGTGTATTTCGTGGATCTCTTTGCTAGCCTTATTTCTGTGGAATCTGAGAACAGATATTTCGGATCCCTTTGATAACTTTAGGGCCAAAGAAATATCCTCCAATAACAAAGAGAAAGAAGGTTTCTGAGGAACTTCTTTGTGTTCTGTGAAATCATCTCACAGAGATACAGCTTTCCCCTCAAGAAGCCTTTCGCTAAGACAGTTCTTGTGGAATAGGCAAAGTGATATTTGGAAGCCCATAGAGGGCTATGGTGAAAAAGGAAATATCCTCAGACGAAACCTGGAAAGAAGCTTACTGAGAAACTTCTTAGTGTTCTGTTAATTCATCTCACGGAGTTACATGTGTATTTCGTGGATCTCTTTGCTAGCCTTATTTCTGTGGAATCTGAGAACAGATATTTCGGATCCCTTTGAAAACTATAGGGCCAAAGGAAATATCCTCCGATAACAAAGAGAAAGAAGGTTTCTGAGAAACTTCTTTGTGTTCTGTGAAATCATCTCACAGAGTTACAGCTTTCTCCTCAAGAACCCTTTCGTTAAGACAGTTGTTGTGAATTGGCAAAGTGATATTTGGAAGCCCTTAGAGGGCTATGGTGAAAAAGGAAATATCCTCAGATGAAATCTGGAAAGAAGCTTTCTGAGAAACTGCTTAGTGTTCTGTTAATTCATCTCACAGAGTTACATGTGTATTTCGTGGATCTCTTTGCTAGCCTTATTTCTGTGGAATCTGAGAACAGATGGTTCGGATCCCTTTGAAGACTATAGGGCCAAAGGAAATATCCTCCCATAACAAAGAGAAAGAAGCTTTCTGACAAACTTCTTTGTGTTCTGTGAAATCATCTGAAGGAGTTAGAGCTTCCCCTCCAGAAGCCTTTCGCTAAGACAGTTCTTGTGGAATTGGCAAAGTGATATTTGGAAGCCCCTAGAGGGCTATGGTGAAAAAGGAAATATCCTCCGATGAAATCTGGAAAGAAGATTTCTGAGAAACTGCTTAGTGTTCTGTTAATTCATCTCACAGAGTTACATGTGTATTTCGTGTATCTCTTTGCTAGCCTTATTTCTGTGGAATCTGAGAACAGATATTTCGGAACCCTTTGAAGACTACAGGGCCAAATGAAATATCATGCCAAAACAAAGAGAAAGAAGCTTTCTGAGAAACTTCTTTGTGTTCTGTGAAATCATCTCACAGAGTTACAGCTTTCCCCTCAAGAAGCCTTTCGCTAAGACAGTTCTTGTGGAATTGGCAAAGTGATATTTGGACGCCCATAGGGGTCTATGGTGAAAAAGGAAATATCCTCAGATGAAATCTGGAAAGAAGCTTTGTGAGAAACTGCTACGTGTTCTGTTAATTCATCTCACAGAGTTACATGTGTATTTCGTGGATCTCTTTGCTAGCCTTATTTCTGTGGAATCTGAGAACCGATATTTCGGATCCCTTTGAAGACTATAGGGCCAAAGGAAATATCCTCCGATAACAAAGAGAAAGAAGGTTTCTGAGAAACTTCTTTGTGTTCTGTGAAATCATCTCACAGAGGTACAGCTTTCCCCTCATGAAGCCTTTCGCTAAGACAGTTCTTGTGGAATAGGCAAAGTGATATTTGGAAGCCCATAGAGGGCTTTGGTGAAAAAGGAAATATCCTCAGATGAAATCTGGAAAGAAGCTTTCTGAGAAACTGCTTAGTGTTCTGTTAATTCATCTCACAGAGTTACATGTGTATTTCGCGGATCTCTTTGCTAGCCTTATTTCTGTGGAATCTGAGAACAGATATTTCGGATCCCTTTGAAGACTATAGGGCCAAAGGAAATATCCTCCGATAACAAAGAGAAAGAAGCTTTCTGAGAAACTTCTTTGTGTTCTGTGAAATCATCTCCCAGAGTTACAGCTTTCCCCTCAAGAAGCCTTTCGCTAAGACAGTTCTTGTGGAATAGGCAAAGTGATATTTGGAAGCCCTTAGAGGGCTATGGTGAAAAAGGAAATATCCTCAGATGAAATCTGGAAAGAAGCTTTCTGAGAAACTGCTTAGTGTTCTGTTAATTCATCTCACAGAGTTACATCTGTATTTCGTGGATCTCTTTGCTTGCCTTATTTCTGTGGAATCTGAGAACAGATATTTCGGATCCCTTTGAAGACTATAGTGCCAAAGGAAATATCCTCCGATAACAAAGAGAAAGAAGCTTTCTGAGAAACTTCTTTGTGTTCTGTGAAATCATCTCACAGAGTTACAGGTTGCTCCTCAAGAACCCTTTCGCTAAGACAGTTCTTGTGGAATTGGCAAAGTGATATTTGGAAGCCCTTAGAGGGCTAGGGTGAAAAAGGAAATATCCTCAGACGAAATCTGGAAAGAAGCTTTATGAGAAACTGCTAAGTGTTCTGTTAATTCATCTCACAGAGTTACATGTGTATTTCGTGGATCTCTTTGCTAGTCTTATTTCTGTGGAGTCTGAGAACCGATATTTCGGATCCCTTTGAAGACTATAGGGCCAAAGGAAATATCCTTCGATTACAAAGAGAAAGAAGCTTTCTGAGAAATTTCTTTGTTTTCTGTGAAATCATCTCACAGAGTTACAGCTTTCCCTTCAAGAAGCCTTTCGCTAAGACAGTTCTTGTGGACTAGGCAAAGTGATATTTGGAAGCCCATAGAGGGTTTGGTGAAAAAGAAAATATCCTCAGATGAAATATGGAAAGAAGCTTTCTGAGAAACTGCTTAGTGTTCTGTTAATTCATCTCACAGAGTTACATGTGTATTTCGTGGATCTCTTTGCTAGCCTTATTTCTGTGGAATCTGAGAACAGATATTTCGGAACCCTTTGAAGACTATAGGGCCAAGGGAAATATCATGCCAAAACAAAGAGAAAGAATTTTTCTGAGGAACTTCTTTGTGTTCTGTGAAATCATCTCACAGAGTTACAGCTTTCCCCTCAAGAAGCCTTTCGCTAAGACAGTTCTTGTGGAATTGCAAAGTGATATTTGGACGCCCATAGAGGGCTATGGTGAAAAAGGAAATATCCTAGGATGAAATCTGGAAAGAAGCTTTCTGAGAAACTGCTTAGTGTTCTGTTAATTCATCTCACAGAGTTACATGTGTATTTCGTGGATCTCTTTGCTAGCCTTATTTCTGTGGAATCTGAGAACCGATATTTCGGATCCCTTTGAAGACTATAGGGCCAAAGGAAATATCCTCCCATAACAAAGAGAAAGAAGCTTTCTGAGAAACTTCTTGGTGTTCTGTGAAATCATCTCACAGAGGTACAGCTTTCCCGTCAAGAACCCTTTCGCTAAGACAGTTCTTGTGGAATTGGCAAAGTGATATTTGGAAGCCCATAGAGGGATTTGGTGAAAAAGGAAATATCCTCAGTTGAAATCTGGAAAGAAGCTTTCTGAGAAACTGCTTAGTGTTCTGTTAATTCATCTCACAGAGTTACATGTGTATTTCGTGGATCTCTTTGCTAGCCTTATTTCTGTGGAATCTGAGAACAGATATTTCGGATCCCTTTGAAAACTTTAGGGCCAAAGAAATATCCTCCAATAACAAAGAGAAAGAAGGTTTCTGAGAAACTTCTTTGTGTTCTGTGAAATCATCTCACAGAGATACAGCTTTCCCCTCAAGAAGCCTTTCGCTAAGACAGTTCTTGCGGAATGGGCAAAGTGATATTTGGAAGCCCATAGAGGGCTATGGTGAAAAAGGAAATATCCTCAGATGAAATCAGGAAAGAAGCTTTCTGAGAAACTTCTTAGTGTTCTGTTAATTCATCTCACAGAGTTACATGTGTATTTCATGGATCTCTTTGCTAGCCTTATTTCTGTGGAATCTGAGAACAGATATTTCGGATCCCTTTGAAAACTATAGGGCCAAAGGAAATACCCTCCGATAACAAAGAGAAAGAAGGTTTCTGAGAAACTTCTTTGTGTTCTGTGAAATCATCTCACAGAGTTACAGCTTTCTCCTCAAGAGCCCTTTCGCTAAGACAGTTGTTGTGAATTGGCAAAGTGATATTTGGAAGCCCTTAGATGGCTATGGTAAAAAAAGAAATATCCTCAGATGAAATCTGGAAAGAAGCTTTCTGAGAAACTGCTTAGTGTTCTGTTAATTCATCTCACAGAGTTACATGTGTATTTCGTGGATCTCTTTGCTAGCCTTATTTCTGTGGTATCTGAGAACCGATATTTCGGATCCCTTTGAAGACTATAGGGCCAAAGGAAATATCCTCCGATAACAAAGAGAAAGAAGGTTTCTGAGAAACTTCTTTGTGTTCTGTGAAATCATCTCACAGAGTTACAGCTTTCCCCTCATGAAGCCTTTCGCTAAGACAGTTCTTGTGGAATAGGCAAAGTGATATTTGGAAGCCCATAGAGGGCTATGGTGAAAAAGGAAATATCCTCAAATGAAATCTGGAAAGAAGCTTTCTGAGAAACTGCTTAGTGTTCTGTTAATTCATCTCACAGAGTTACATGTGTATTTCGCGCATCTCTTTGCTAGCCTTATTTCTGTGGAATCTGAGAACAGATATTTCGGATCCCTTTGAAGACTATAGGGCCAAAGGAAATATCCTCCGATAACAAAGAGAAAGAAGCTTTCTGAGAAACTTCTTTGTGTTCTGTGAAATCATCTCACAGAGTTACAGCTTTCCCCTTAAGGAGCCTTTCGCTAAGACAGTACTTGTGGAATAGGCAAAGTGATATTTGGAAGCCCTTAGAGGGCTATGGTGAAAAAGGAAATATCCTCAGATGAAATCTGGAAAGAAGCTTTCTGAGAAACTGCTTAGTGTTCTGTTAATTCATCTCACAGAGTTACATGTGTATTTCGTGGATCTCTTTGCTAACCTTATTTCTGTGGAATCTGAGAACAGATATTTCGGATCCCTTTGAAGACTATAGGGCCAAAGGAAATATCCTCCGATAACAAAGAGACAGAAGGTTTCTGAGAAACTTCTTTGTGTTCTGTGAAATCATCTCACAGAGTTACAGCTTTCTCCTCAAGAAGCCTTTCCCTAAGACAGTTCTTGTGGAATAGGCAAAGTGATATTTGGAAGCCCATAGAGGGTTTGGTGAAAAAGGAAATATCCTCAGATGAAATATGGAAAGAAGCTTTCTGAGAAACTGCTTAGTGTTCTGTTAATTCATCTCACAGAGTTACATGTGTATTTCGTGGATCTCTTTGCTAGCCTTATTTCTGTGGAATCTGAGAACAGATATTTCGGAACCCTTTGAAGACTATAGGGCCAAGGGAAATATCATGCCAAAACAAAGAGGAAGAAGTTTTCTGAGAAACTTCTTTGTGTTCTGTGAAATCATCTCACAGAGTTACAGGTTTCTCCTCAAGAAGCCTTTCGCTAAGACAGTTCTTGTGGATTTGGCAAAGTGATATTTGGAAGCCCATAGAGGGTTTGTTGAAAAAGAAAATATCCTCAGATGAAATCTGGAAGGATGCTTTCCGAGAAACTGCTTAGTGTTCTGTTAATTTATCTCACAGAGTTACATGTGTATTTCGTGGATCTCTTTGCTAGCCTTATTTCTATGGAACCTGAGAACAGATATTTCGGATGCCTTTGAAGACTATAGGGCCAGAGGAAATATCCTCCGATAACAAAGAGAAAGAAGCTTTCTGAGAAACTTCTTTGTGTTCTGTGAA
This sequence comes from Macaca fascicularis, assembly GCF_037993035.2. NCBI lineage: Eukaryota > Metazoa > Chordata > Mammalia > Primates > Cercopithecidae > Macaca > Macaca fascicularis. The sequence goes on along the minus strand of NC_088383.1, from coordinate 47,388,288 downwards.
ATCATCTCACAGAGTTACAGCTTTCCCCTCAAGAAGCCTTTCGCTAAGACAGTTCTTGTGGAATAGGCAAAGTGATATTTGGAAGCCCATAGAGGGCTATGGTGAAAAAGGAAATATCCTCCGATGAAATCTGGAAAGAAGCTTTCTGAGAAACTGCTTAGTGTTCTGTTAATTCTCCTCACAGAGTTACATGTGTATTTCGTGGATCTCTTTGCTAGCCTTATTTCTGTGGAATCTGAGAACTGATATTTCGGATCCCATTGAAGACAATAGGGCCAAAGGAAATATCCTCCTTTAACAAAGACAAAGAAGCTTTCTGAGAAACTTCTTTGTGTTCTGTAAAATCATCTCACAGAGTTACAGCTTTCTCCTCAAGAACCCTTTCGCTAAGACAGTTGTTGTGGAATTGGCAGAGTGATATTTGGAAGCCCTTAGAGGGCTATGGTGAAAAAGGAAATATCCTCCGATGAAATCTGGAAAGAAGCTTTCTGAGAAACTGCTTAGTGTTCTGTTAATTCATCTATCAGAGTTACATGTGTATTTCGTGGATCTCTTTGCTAGCCTTATTTCTGTGGAATCTGAGAACAGATATTTCGGATCCCTTTGAAGACTATAGGGCTAAAGGAAATATCCTCCGATAACAAAGAGAAAGAAGCTTTCTGAGAAACTTCTTTGTTTTCTGTGAAATCATCTCACAGAGTTACAGCTTTCCCCTCAAGAAGCCTTTCGCTAAGATATTTCTTGTGGGATAGGCAAAGTGATATTTGGAAGCCCATAGAGGGCTATGGTGAAAAAGGAAATATCCTCCGATGAAATCTGGAAAGAAGCTTTCTGAGAAACTGCTTAGTGTTCTGTTAATTCTCCTCACAGAGTTACATGTGTATTTCGTGGATCTCTTTGATAGCCTTATTTCTGTGGAATCTGAGAACAGATATTTCGGATCCCATTGAAGACAATAGGGCCAAAGGAAATATCCTCCGATAACAAAGAGAAAGAAGGTTTCTGAGAAACTTCTTTGTGTTCTGTGAAATCATCTCACAGAGTTACAGCTTTCGCCTCAGAAGACTTTCGCTAAGACTGTTCTTGTGGAATAGGCAAAGTGATATTTGGAAGCCCATAGAAGGCTATGGTTAAAAAGAAATATCCTCAGATGAAATCTGGAAAGAAGCTTTCTGAGAAACTGCTAAGTGTTCTGTTAATTCATCTCACAGAGTTACATGTGTATTTCGTGGATCTCTTTGCTAGCCTTATTTCTGTGGAATCTGAGAACAGATATTTCGGATCCCTTTGAAAACTATAGGGTCAAAGAGATATCCTCCGATAACAAAGAGACAGAAGGTTTCTGAGAAACTTCTTTGTGTTCTGTGAAATCATCTCACAGAGTTACAGCTTTCTCCTCAAGAAGCCTTTCGCTAAGACAGTTCTTGTGGAATAGGCAAAGTGATATTTGGAAGCCCATAGAGGGTTTGGTGAAAAAGGAAATATCCTCAGATGAAATATGGAAAGAAGCTTTCTGAGAAACTGCTTAGTGTTCTGTTAATTCATCTCACAGAGTTACATGTGTATTTCGTGGATCTCTTTGCTAGCCTTATTTCTGTGGAATCTGAGAACAGATATTTCGGAACACTTTGAAGACTATAGGGCCAAGGGAAATATCATGCCAAAACAAAGAGGAAGAAGTTTTCTGAGAAACTTCTTTGTGTTCTGTGAAATCATCTCACAGAGTTACAGGTTTCCCCTCAAGAAGACTTTCGCTAAGACAGTTCTTGTGGAATTGCAAAGTGATATTTGGACGCCCATAGGGGGCTATGGTGAAAAAGGAAATATCCTCAGATGAAATCTGGAAAGAAGCTTTCTGAGAAACTGCTTAGTGTTCTGTTAATTTATCTCACAGAGTTACATGTGTATTTCGTGGATCTCTTTGCTAGCCTTATTTCTATTGAACCTGAGAACAGATATTTCGGATGCCTTTGAAGACTATAGGGCCAGAGGAAATATCCTCCGATAACAAAGAGAAAGAAGCTTTCTGAGAAACTTCTTTGTGTTTTGTGAAATCATCTCACAGAGTTACAGCTTTCCCCTCAAGAAGCCTTTCGCTAAGACAGTTCTTGTGGAATAGGAAAAGTGATATTTGGAAGCCCATAGAGGGCTATGGTGAAAAAGGAAATATCCTCCGATGAAATCTGGAAAGAAGCTTTCTGAGAAACTGCTTAGTGTTCTGTTAATTCTCCTCACAGAGTTTCATGTGTATTTCGTGGATCTCTTTGCTAGCCTTATTTCTGTGGAATCTGAGAACTGATATTTCGGATCCCATTGAAGACAATAGGGCCAAAGGAAATATCCTCCATTAACAAAGACAAAGAAACTTTCTGAGAAAATTCTTTGTGTTCTGTGAAATCATCTCACAGAGTTACAGCTTTCCTCTCAAGAACACTTTCGCTAAGACAGTTCTTGTGGAATTGGCAAAGTGATATTTGGAAGCCCATAGAGGGCTATGGTGAAAAAGGAAATATCCTCAGATGAAATCTGGAAAGAAGCTTTCTGAGAAACTGCTTAGTGTTCTGTTAATTCATCTCACAGAGTTACATGTGTATTTCTTGGATCTCTTTGCTAGCCTTATTTCAATGGAATCTGAGAACAGATATTTCGGATCCCTTTGAAGACTATAGGGCCAAAGGAAATATCCTCCGATTACAAAGAGAAAGAAGCTTTCTGAGAAACTTCTTTGTTTTCTGTGAAATCATCTCACAGAGTTACAGCTTTCCCCTCAAGAAGCCTTTCGCTAAGACAGTTCTTGTGGAATAGGCAAAGTGATATTTGGAAGCCCATAGAGGGTTTGGTGAAAAAGGAAATATCCTCAGATGAAATCTGGAAAGAAGTTTTCTGAGAAACTGCTTAGTGTTCTGTTAATTCATCTCACAGAGTTAGATGTGTATTTCGTGGATCTCTTTGCTAGCCTTATTTCTGTGGAATCTGAGAACAGATATTTCGGATCCCTTTGAAGACTATAGGGCCAAAGGAAATATCCTCCGATAACAAAGAAAGAAGCTTTCTGAGAAACTTCTTTGTGTTCTGTGAAATCATCTCACAGAGTTACAGCTTTCCTCTCAAGAAGCCTTTCGCTAAGACAGTTCTTGTGGAATTGGCAAAGTGATATTTGGACGCCCATAGGGGGCCATGGTGAAAAAGGAAATATCCTCAGATGAAATCTGGAAAGAAGCTTTCTGAGAAAATGCTTAGTGTTCTGTTAATTCATCTCACAGAGTTACATGTGTATTTCGTGGATCTCTTTGCTAGCCTTATTTCTGTGGAATCTGAGAACCGATATTTCGGATCCCTTTGAAGACTATAGGGCCAAAGGAAATATCCTCTGATAACAAAGAGAAAGAAGCTTTCTGACAAACTTCTTTGTGTTCTGTGAAATCATATCATGGAGTTAGAGCTTCCCCTCTAGAAGCCTTTCGCTAAGAAAGTTCTTGTGGAATTGGCAAAGTGATATTTTGAAGCCCATAGAGGCCTATGTTGAAAAAGGAAATATCCTCCGATGAAATCTGGAAAGAAGCTTTCTGAGAAACTGCTTAGTGTTCTGTTAATTCATCTCACAGAGTTACATGTGTATTTCGTCTATCTCTTTCCTAGCCTTATTTCTCTGGAATCTGAGAACAGATATTTCGGAACCCTTTGAAGACTAAAGGGCCAAAGGAAATATCCTGCGATAACAAAGAGAAAGAAGCTTTCTGAGAAACTTCTTTGTGTTCTGTGAAATCATCTCCCAGAGTTACAGCTTTCCCCTCAAGAAGCCTTTCGCTAAGACAGTTCTTGTGGAATTGGCAAAGTGATATTTGGAAGCACATAGAGGGCTATGGTGAAAAAGGAAATATCCTCACTGGAAATCTGGAAAGAAGCTTTCTGAGAAACTGCTTAGTTTTCTGTTAATTCAACTCACAGAGTTACATGTGTATATCGTGGATCTCTTTGCTAGCCTTATTTCTGTGGAATCTGAGAACAGATATTTCGGATCCCATTGATGACTATAGGGCCAAAGGAAATATCCTCCGATAACAAAGAGAAAGAAAGTTTCTGAGAAACTTCTTTGTGTTCTGTGAAATCATCTCACAGAGTTACAGCTTTCCCCTCAAGAAGCCTTTCGATAAGACAGTTCTTGTGGAAAAGGCAAAGTGATATTAGGAAGCCCATAGAGGGCTATGGTGAAAAAGGAAATATCCTCAGATGAAATCTGGAAAGAAGCTTTCTGAGAAACTGCTTAGTGTTCTGTTAATTCATCTCACAGAGTTACATGTGTATTTCGTGGATCTCTTTGCTAGCCTTATTTCTGTGGAATCTGAGAACAGATATTTCGGATCCCTTTGAAGACTATAGGGCCAAAGGTAATATCCTCCCTTAAAAAAGAGAAAGAAGCGCTCTGACAAACTTCTTTGTGTTCTGTGAAATCATCTCAAGGAGTTACAGCTTCACCTCCAGAAGCCTATCGCTAAGACAGTTCTTGTGGAATTGGCAAAGTGATATTTACAAGCCCATAGAGGGCTATGGTGAAAAAGGAAATATCTTCAGATGAAATCTGGAAAGAAGCTTTCTAAGAAACTGCTTAGTGTTCTGTTAATTCATCTCACAGAGTTACATGTGCATTTCGTGGATCTCTTTGCTAGCCTTATTTCTGTGGAATCTGAGAACAGATGTTTCGGATCCCTTTGAAGACTATAGGGCCAAAGGAAATATTCTCCCATAACAAAGAGAAATAAGCTTTCTGACAAACTTCTTTGTGTTCTGTGAAATCATCTGAAGGAGTTAGAGCTTCCCCTCCAGAAGCCTTTCGCTAAGACAGTTCTTGTGGAATTGGCAAAGTGATATTTGGAAGCCCATAGAGGGCTATGGTGAAAAAGGAAATATCCTCCGATGAAATCTGGAAAGAAGATTTCTGAGAAACTGCTTAGTGTTCTGTTAATTCATCTCACAGAGTTACAAGTGTATTTCGTGTATCTCTTTCCTAGCCTTATTTCTGTGGAATCTGAGAACAGATATTTCGGAACCCTTTGAAGACTACAGGGCCAAATGAAATATCATGCCAAAACAAAGAGAAAGAAGCTTTCTGAGAAACTTCTTTGTGTTCTGTGAAATCATCTCACAGAGTTACAGCTTTCCCCTCAAGAAGCCTTTCGCTAAGACAGTTCTTGTGGAATTGGCAAAGTGATATTTGGACGCCCATAGGGGGCCATGGTGAAAAAGGAAATATCCTCAGATGAAATCTGGAAAGAAGCTTTCTGAGAAAATGCTTAGTGTTCTGTTAATTCATCTCACAGAGTTACATGTGTATTTCGTGGATCTCTTTGCTAGCCTTATTTCTGTGGAATCTGAGAACCGATATTTCGGATCCCTTTGAAGACTATATGGCCAAAGGAAATATCCTCCGATAACAAAGAGAAAGAAGCTTTCTGACAAACTTCTTTGTGTTCTGTGAAATCATCTCATGGAGTTAGAGCTTCCCCTCTAGAAGCCTTTCGCTAAGAAAGTTCTTGTGGAATTGGCAAAGTGATATTTTGAAGCCCATAGAGGCCTATGTTGAAAAAGGAAATATCCTCCGATGAAATCTGGAAAGAAGCTTTCTGAGAAACTGCTTAGTGTTCTGTTAATTCATCTCACAGAGTTACATGTGTATTTCGTGGATCTCTTTGCTAGCCTTATTTCTGTGGAATCTGAGAACAGATAATTCGGATCCCTTTGAAAACTATAGGGCCTAAGGAAATATCCTCCGATAACAAAGAGAAATAAGGTTTCTGAGAAACTTCCCTGTGTTCTGTGAAATCATCTCACAGAGTTACAGCTTTCTCCTCAAGAAATCTTTCGCTAAGACAGTTGTTGTGGAATTGGCAGAGTGATATTTGGAAGCCCTTAGAGGGCTATGGTGAAAAAGGAAATATCCTCCGATGAAATCTGGAAAGAAGCTTTCTGAGAAACTGCTTAGTGTTCTGTTAATTCATCTATCAGAGTTACATGTGTATTTCGTGGATCTCTTTGCTAGCCTTATTTCTGTGGAATCTGAGAACAGATATTTCGGATCCCTTTGAAGACTATAGGGCTAAAGGAAATATCCTCCGATAACAAAGAGAAAGAAGCTTTCTGAGAAACTTCTTTGTTTTCTGTGAAATCATCTGACAGAGTTACAGCTTTCCCCTCAAGAAGCCTTTCGCTAAGACATTTCTTGTGGGATAGGCAAAGTGATATTTGGAAGCCCATAGAGGGCTATGGTGAAAAAGGAAATATCCTCCGATGAAATCTGGAAAGAAGCTTTCTGAGAAACTGCTTAGTGTTCTGTTAATTCATCTCACAGAGTTACATGGGTATTTCGTGGATCTCTTTGCTAGTCTTATTTCTGTGGAATCTGAGAACAGATATTTCGGATCGCTTTGAAAACTATAGGGCCAAAGGAAATATCCTCCGATAACAAAGAGAAAGAAGGTTTCTGAGAAACTTCTTTGTGTTCTGTGAAATCATCTCACAGAGTTACAGCTTTCTCCTCAAGAACCCTTTCGCTAAGACAGTTGTTGTGAATTGGCAAAGTGATATTTGGAAGCCCTTAGATGGCTATAGTGAAAAAGGAAATATCCTCAGATGAAATCTGGAAAGAAGCTTTCTGAGAAACTGCTTAGTGTTCTGTTAATTCATCTCACAGAGTTACATGTGTATTTCGTGGATCTCTTTGCTAGCCTTATTTCTGTGGAATCTGAGAACAGATGTTTCGGATCCCTTTGAAGACTATAGGGCCAAAGGAAATATCCTCCCATAACAAAGAGAAATAAGCTTTCTGACAAACTTCTTTGTGTTCTGTGAAATCATCAGAAGGAGTTAGAGCTTCCCCTCCAGAAGCCTTTCGCTAAGACAGTTCTTGTGGAATTGGCAAAGTGATATTTGGAAGCCCCTAGAAGGCTATGGTGAAAAAGGAAATATCCTCCGATGAAATCTGGAAAGAAGATTTCTGAGTAACTGCTTAGTGTTCTGTTAATTCATCTCACAGAGTTACATGTGTATTTCGTGTATCTCTTTGCTAGCCTTATTTCTGTGGCATCTGAGAACAGATATTTCGGAACCCTTTGAAGACTACAGGGCCAAATGAAATATCATGCCAAAACAAAGAGAAAGAAGCTTTCTGAGAAACTTCTTTGTGTTCTGTGAAATCATCTCACAGAGTTACAGCTTTCCCCTCAAGAAGCCTTTCGCTAAGACAGTTCTTGTGGAATTGGCAAAGTAATATTTGGACGACCATGGGGGCTATGGTGAAAAAGGAAATATCCTCAGATGAAATCTGGAAAGAAGCTTTCTGAGAAACTGCTACGTGTTCTGTTAATTCATCTCACAGAGTTACATGTGTATTTCGTGGATCTCTTTGCTAGCCTTATTTCTGTGGAATCTGAGAACAGGTATTTCGGATCACTTTGAAGACTATAGGGCCAAAGGAAATATCCTCCGATAACAAAGAGAAAGAAGCTTTCTGAGAAACTTCTTTGTGTTCTGTGAAATCATCTCACAGAGTTACAGCTTTCCCCTCAAGAAGCCTTTCGCTAAGACAGTACTTGTGGAATAGGCAAAGTGATATTTGGAAGCCCTTAGAGGGCTATGGTGAAAAAGGAAATATCCTCAGATGAAATCTGGAAAGAAGCTTTCTGAGAAACTGCTTAGTGTTCTGTTAATTCATCTCACAGAGTTACATCTCTATTTCGTGGATCTCTTTGCTTGCCTTATTTCTGTGGAATCTGAGAACAGATATTTCGGATCCCTTTGAAGACTATAGTGCCAAAGGAAATATCCTCCGATAACAAAGAGAAAGAAGCTTTCTGAGAAACTTCTTTGTGTTCTGTGAAATCATCTCACCGAGTTACAGGTTGCTCCTCAAGAACCCTTTCGCTAAGACAGTTCTTGTGGAATTGGCAACGTGATATTTGGAAGCCCTTAGAGGGCTAGGGTGAAAAAGGAAATATCCTCAGACGAAATCTGGAAAGAAGCTTTATGAGAAACTGCTTAGTGTTCTGTTAATTCATCTCACAGAGTTACATGTGTATTTCGTGGATCTCTTTGCTAGTCTTATTTCTGTGGAATCTGAGAACAGATATTTCGGATCCCTTTGAACACTATAGGGCCAAAGGAAATATCCTTCGATTACAAAGAGAAAGAAGCTTTCTGAGAAATTTCTTTGTTTTCTGTGAAATCATCTCACAGAGTTACAGCTTTCCCTTCAAGAAGCCTTTCGATAAGACAGTTCTTGTGGACTAGGCAAAGTGATATTTGGAAGCCCATAGAGGGTTTGGTGAAAAAGAAAATATCCTCAGATGAAATATGGAAAGAAGCTTTCTGAGAAACTGCTTAGTGTTCTGTTAATTCATCTCACAGAGTTACATGTGTATTTCGTGGATCTCTTTGCTAGCCTTATTTCTGTGGAATCTGAGAACAGATATTTCAGAACCCTTTGAAGACTATAGGGCCAAGGGAAATATCATGCCAAAACAAAGAGAAAGAATTTTTCTGAGAAACTTCTTTGTGTTCTGTGAAATCATCTCACAGAGTTACAGCTTTCCCCTCAAGAAGCCTTTCGCTAAGACAGTTCTTGTGGAATTGCAAAGTGATATTTGGACGCCCATAGGGGGCTATGGTGAAAAAGGAAATATCCTCAGAAGAAATCTGGAAAGAAGCTTTCTGAGAAACTGCTTAGTGTTCTGTTAATTCATCTCACAGAGTTACATGTGTATTTCGTGGATCTCTTTGCTAGCCTTATTTCTGTGGAATCTGAGAACCGATATTTCGGATCCCTTTGAAGACTATAGGGCCAAAGGAAATATCCTCCCATAACAAAGAGAAAGAAGCTTTCTGAGAAACTTCTTGGTGTTCTGTGAAATCATCTCACAGAGTTACAGCTTTCCCCTCAAGAAGCCTTTCGCTAAGACAGTTCTTGTGGAATTGGGAAAGTGATATTTGGAAGCCCATAGAGGGATTTGGTGAAAAAGGAAATATCCTCAGATGAAATCTGGAAAGAAGCTTTCTGAGAAACTGCTTAGTGTTCTGTTAATTCATCTCACAGAGTTACATGTGTATTTCGTGGATCTCTTTGCTAGCCTTATTTCTGTGGAATCTGAGAACAGATATTTCGGATCCCTTTGAAAACTTTAGGACCAAAGAAATATCCTCCAATAACAAAGAGAAAGAAGGTTTCTGAGAAACTTCTTTGTGTTCTGTGAAATCATCTCACAGAGATACAGCTTTCCCCTCAAGAAGCCTTTCGCTAAGACAGTTCTTGTGGAATAGGCAAAGTGATATTTGGAAGCCCATAGAGGGCTATGGTGAAAAAGGAAATATCCTCAGATGAAATCTGGAAAGAAGCTTTCTGAGAAACTTCTTAGTGTTCCGTTAATTCATCTCACAGAGTTACATGTGTATTTCGTGGATCTCTTTGCTAGCCTTATTTCTGTGGAATCTGAGAACAGATATTTCGGATCCCTTTGAAAACTATAGGGCCAAAGGAAATATCCTCCGATAACAAAGAGAAAGACGGTTTCTGAGAAACTTCTTTGTGTTCTGTGAAATCATCTCACAGAGTTACAGCTTTCTCCTCAAGAGCCCTTTCGCTAAGACAGTTGTTGGGGATTGGCAAAGTGATATTTGGAAGCCCTTAGAGGGCTATGGTAAAAAAAGAAATATCCTCAGATGAAATCTGGAAAGAAGCTTTCTGAGAAACTGCTTAGTGTTCTGTTAATTCATCTCACAGAGTTACATGTGTATTTCGTGGATCTCTTTGCTAGCCTTATTTCTGTGGAATCTGAGAACAGATGTTTCGGATCCCTTTGAAGACTATAGGGCCAAAGGAAATATCCTCCCATAACAAAGAGAAATAAGCTTTCTGACAAACTTCTTTGTGTTCTGTGAAATCATCTGAAGGAGTTAGAGCTTCCCCTCCAGAAGCCTTTCTCTAAGACAGTTCTTGTGGAATTGGCTAAGTGATATTTGGAAGCCCATAGAGGGCTATGGTGAAAAAGGAAATATCCTCCGATGAAATCTGGAAAGAAGATTTCTGAGAAACTGCTTAGTGTTCTGTTAATTCATCTCACAGAGTTACAAGTGTATTTCGTGTATCTCTTTCCTAGCCTTATTTCTGTGGAATCTGAGAACAGATATTTCGGAACCCTTTGAAGACTACAGGGCCAAATGAAATATCATGCCAAAACAAAGAGAAAGAAGCTTTCTGAGAAACTTCTTTGTGTTCTGTGAAATCATCTCAGAGAGTTACAGCTTTCCCCTCAAGAAGCCTTTCGCTAAGACAGTTCTTGTGGAATTGGCAAAGTGATATTTGGACGCCCATAGGGGGCCATGGTGAAAAAGGAAATATCCTCAGATGAAATCTGGAAAGAAGCTTTCTGAGAAACTGCTTAGTGTTCTGTTAATTCATCTCACAGAGTTACATGTGTATTTCGTGGATCTCTTTGCTAGCCTTATTTCTGTGGAATCTGAGAACCGATATTTCGGATCCCTTTGAAGACTATATGGCCAAAGGAAATATCCTCCGATAACAAAGAGAAAGAAGCTTTCTGACAAACTTCTTTGTGTTCTGTGAAATCATCTCATGGAGTTAGAGCTTCCCCTCTAGAAGCCTTTCGCTAAGAAAGTTCTTGTGGAATTGGCAAAGTGATATTTTGAAGCCCATAGAGGCCTATGTTGAAAAAGGAAATATCCTCCGATGAAATCTGGAAAGAAGCTTTCTGAGAAACTGCTTAGTGTTCTGTTAATTCATCTCACAGAGTTACATGTGTATTTCGTGGATCTCTTTGCTAGCCTTATTTCTGTGGAATCTGAGAACAGATAATTCGGATCCCTTTGAAAACTATAGGGCCTAAGGAAATATCCTCCGATAACAAAGAGAAATAAGGTTTCTGAGAAACTTCCCTGTGTTCTGTGAAATCATCTCACAGAGTTACAGCTTTCCCCTCATGAAGCCTTTCGCTAAGACAGTTCTTGTGGAAAAGGCAAAGTGATATTTGGAACCCCTAGAGGGCTATGGTGAAAAAGGAAATATCCTCCGACGAAATCTGGAAAGAAGCTTTCTGAGAAACTGCTTAGTGTTCTGTTAATTCATCTCACAGAGTTACATGTGTATTTCGCGATCTCTTTGCTAGCCTTATTTCTGTGGAATCTGAGAACAGATATTTCGGATCACTTTGAAGACTATAGGGCCAAAGGAAATATCCTCCGATAACAAAGGGAAAGAAGCTTTCTGAGAAACTTCTTTGTGTTCTGTGAAATCATCTCACAGAGTTACAGCTTTCCCCTCAAGAAGCCTTTCGCTAAGACAGTACTTGTGGAATAGGCAAAGTGATATTGGAAGCCCTTAGAGGGCTATGGTGAAAAAGGAAATATCCTCAGATGAAATCTGGAAAGAAGCTTTCTGAGAAACTGCTTAGTGTTCTGTTAATTCATCTCACAGAGTTACATGTGTATTTCGTGGATCTCTTTGCTAGCCTTATTTCTGTGGAATCTGAGAACAGATATTTCGGTACCCATTGAAGACTATAGGGCCAAGGGAAATATCATGCCAAAACAAAGAGAAAGAAGTTTTCTGAGAAACTTCTTTGTGTTCTGTGAAATCATCTCACAGAGTTACAGGTTTCCCCTCAAGAAGCCTTTCGCTAAGACAGTTCTTGTGGAATTGCAAAGTGATATTTGGACGCCCATAGGGGGCTATGGTGAAAAAGGAAATATCCTCAGATGAAATCTGGAAAGAAGCTTTCTGAGAAACTGCTTAGTGTTCTGTTAATTCATCTCACAGAGTTACATGTGTATTTCGTGGATCTCTTTGCTAGCCTTATTTCTTTGGAATCTGAGAACCGATATTTCGGATCCCTTTGAAGACTATAGGGCCAAAGGAAATATCCTCCCATAACAAAGAGAAAGAAGCTTTTTTAGAAACTTCTTTGTGTTCTGTGAAATCATCTCACAGAGTTCCAGCTTTCCCCTCAAGAAGCCTTTCGCTAAGACAGTTCTTGTGGAATTGGCAAAGTGATATTTGGAAGCCCATAGAGGGTTTGGTGAAAAAGAAAATATCCTCAGATGAAATCTGGAAGGATGCTTTCCGAGAAACTGCTTAGTGTTCTGTTAATTTATCTCACAGAGTTACATGTGTATTTCGTGGATCTCTTTGCTAGCCTTATTTCTATGGAACCTGAGAACAGATATTTCGGATGCCTTTGAAGACAATAGGGCCAAAGGAAATATCCTCCGATAACAAAGAGAAAGAGGCTTTCTGAGAAACTTCTTTGTGTTCTGTGAAATCATCTAAAGGAGTTACAGTTTCCCCTCCAGAAGCCTATCGCTAAGACAGTTCTTGTGGAATAGGCAAAGTGATATTTGGAAGCCCATAGAGGGCTATGTTGAAAAAGGAAATATCCTCCGATGAAATCTGGAAAGAAGCTTTCTGAGAAACTGCTTAGTGTTCTGTTAATTCATCTCACAGAGTTACATGTGTATTTCGCGATCTCTTTGCTAGCCTTATTTCTGTGGAATCTGAGAACAGATATTTCGGATCACTTTGAAGACTATAGGGCCAAAGGAAATATCCTCCGATAACAAAGAGAAAGAAGCTTTCTGAGAAACTTCTTTGTGTTCTGTGAAATCATCTCACAGAGTTACAGCTTTCCCCTCAAAAGCCTTTCGCCAAGACAGTACTTGTGGAATAGGCAAAGTGATATTTGGAAGCCCTTAGAGGGCTATGGTGAAAAAGGAAATATCCTCAGATGAAATCTGGAAAGAAGCTTTCTGAGAAACTGCTTAGTGTTCTGTTAATTCATCTCACAGAGTTACATCTCTATTTCGTGGATCTCTTTGCTTGCCTTATTTCTGTGGAATCTGAGAACAGATATTTCGGATCCCTTTGAAGACTATAGTGCCAAAGGAAATATCCTCCGATAACAAAGAGAAAGAAGCTTTCTGAGAAACTTCTTTGTGTTCTGTGAAATCATCTCACCGAGTTACAGGTTGCTCCTCAAGAACCCTTTCGCTAAGACAGTTCTTGTGGAATTGGCAACGTGATATTTGGAAGCCCTTAGAGGGCTAGGGTGAAAAAGGAAATATCCTCAGACGAAATCTGGAAAGAAGCTTTATGAGAAACTGCTTAGTGTTCTGTTAATTCATCTCACAGAGTTACATGTGTATTTCGTGGATCTCTTTGCTAGTCTTATTTCTGTGGAATCTGAGAACAGATATTTCGGATCCCTTTGAACACTATAGGGCCAAAGGAAATATCCTTCGATTACAAAGAGAAAGAAGCTTTCTGAGAAATTTCTTTGTTTTCTGTGAAATCATCTCACAGAGTTACAGCTTTCCCTTCAAGAAGCCTTTCGCTAAGACAGTTCTTGTGGACTAGGCAAAGTGATATTTGGAAGCCCATAGAGGGTTTGGTGAAAAAGAAAATATCCTCAGATGAAATATGGAAAGAAGCTTTCTGAGAAACTGCTTAGTGTTCTGTTAATTCATCTCACAGAGTTACATGTGTATTTCGTGGATCTCTTTGCTAGCCTTATTTCTGTGGAATCTGAGAACAGATATTTCGGAACCCTTTGAAGACTATAGGGCCAAGGGAAATATCATGCCAAAACAAAGAGAAAGAATTTTTCTGAGAAACTTCTTTGTGTTCTGTGAAATCATCTCACAGAGTTACAGCTTTCCCCTGAAGAAGCCTTTCGCTAAGACAGTTCTTGTGGAATTGCAAAGTGATATTTGGACGCCCATAGGGGGCTATGGTGAAAAAGGAAATATCCTCAGATGAAATCTGGAAAGAAGCTTTCTGAGAAACTGCTTAGTGTTCTGTTAATTCATCTCACAGAGTTACATGTGTATTTCGTGGATCTCTTTGCTAGCCTTATTTCTGTGGAATCTGAGATCCGATATTTCGGATCCCTTTGAAGACTATAGGGCCAAAGGAAATATCCTCCCATAACAAAGAGAAAGAAGCTTTCTGAGAAACTTCTTGGTGTTCTGTGAAATCATCTCACAGAGTTACAGCTTTCCCCTCAAGAAGCCTTTCGCTAAGACAGTTCTTGTGGAATTGGCAAAGTGATATTTGGAAGCCCATAGAGGGATTTGGTGAAAAAGGAAATATCCTCAGATGAAATCTGGAAAGAAGCTTTCTGAGAAACTGCTTAGTGTTCTGTTAATTCATCTCACAGAGTTACATGTGTATTTCGTGGATCTCTTTGCTAGCCTTATTTCTGTGGAATCTGAGAACAGATATTTCGGATCCCTTTGAAAACTTTAGGGCCAAAGAAATATCCTCCAATAATAAAGAGAAAGAAGGTTTCTGAGAAACTTCTTTGTCTTCTGTGAAATCATCTCACAGAGATACAGCTTTCCCCTCAAGAAGCCTTTCGCTAAGACAGTTCTTGTGGAATAGGCTAAGTGATATTTGGAAGCCCATAGAGGGCTATGGTGAAAAAGGAAATATCCTCAGATGAAATCTGGAAAGAAGCTTTCTGAGAAACTTCTTAGTGTTCTGTTAATTCATCTCACAGAGTTACATGTGTATTTCGTGGATCTCTTTGCTAGCCTTATTTCTGTGGAATCTGAGAACAGATATTTCTGATCCCTTTGAAAACTATAGGGCCAAAGGAAATATCCTCCGATAACAAAGAGAAAGAAGGTTTCTGAGAAACTTCTTTGTGTTCTGTGAAATCATCTCACAGAGTTACAGCTTTCTCCTCAAGAGCCCTTTCGCTAAGACAGTTGTTGGGGATTGGCAAAGTGATATTTGGAAGCCCTTAGAGGTCTATGGTAAAAAAAGAAATATCCTCAGATGAAATCTGGAAAGAAGCTTTCTGAGAAACTGCTTAGTGTTCTGTTAATTCATCTCACAGAGTTACATGTGTATTTCGTGGATCTCTTTGCTAGCCTTATTTCTGTGGAATCTGAGAACAGATGTTTCGGATCCCTTTGAAGACTATAGGGCCAAAGGAAATATCCTCCCATAACAAAGAGAAATAAGCTTTCTGACAAACTTCTTTGTGTTCTGTGAAATCATCTGAAGGAGTTAGAGCTTCCCCTCCAGAAGCCTTTCGCTAAGACAGTTCTTGTGGAATTGGCAAAGTGATATTTGGAAGCCCATAGAGGGCTATGGTGAAAAAGGAAATATCCTCCGATGAAATCTGGAAAGAAGATTTCTGAGAAACTGCTTAGTGTTCTGTTAATTCATCTCACAGAGTTACAAGTGTATTTCGTGTATCTCTTTCCTAGCCTTATTTCTGTGGAATCTGAGAACAGATATATCGGAACCCTTTGAAGACTACAGGGCCAAATGAAATATCATGCCAAAACAAAGAGAAAGAAGCTTTCTGAGAAACTTCTTTGTGTTCTGTGAAATCATCTCACAGAGTTACAGCTTTCCCCTCAAGAAGCCTTTCGCTAAGACAGTTCTTGTGGAATTGGCAAAGTGATATTTGGACGCCCATGGGGGCTATGGTGAAAAGGAAATATCCTCAGATGAAATCTGGAAAGAAGCTTTCTGAGAAACTGCTTAGTGTTCTGTTAATTCAACTCACAGAGTTACATGTGTATTTCGCGGATCTCTTTGCTAGCCTTATTTCTGTGGAATCTGAGAACCGATATTTCGGATCCCTTTGAAGACTATAGGGCTAAAGGAAATATCCTCCGATAACAAAGAGAAAGAAGGTTTCTGAGAAACTTCTTTGTGTTCTGTGAAATCATCTCACAGAGTTACAGCTTTCCCCTCATGAAGCCTTTCGCTAAGACAGTTCTTGTGGAATAGGCAAAGTGATATTTGGAAGCCCATAGAGGGCTATGGTGAAAAAGGAAATATCCTCAGATGAAATCTGGAAAGAAGCTTTCTGAGAAACTGCTTAGTGTTCTGTTAATTCATCTCACAGAGTTACATGTGTATTTCGCGGATCTCTTTGCTAGCCTTATTTCTGTGGAATCTGAGAACAGATATTTCGGATCCCTTTGAAGACTATAGGGCCAAAGGAAATATCCTCCGATAACAAAGAGAAAGAAGCTTTCTGAGAAACTTCTTTGTGTTCTGTGAAATCATCTCACAGAGTTACAGCTTTCCCCTCAAGAAGCCTTTCGCTAAGACAGTACTTGTGGAATAGGCAAAGTGATATTTGGAAGCCCTTAGAGGGCTATGGTGAAAAAGGAAATATCCTCAGATGAAATCTGGAAAGAAGCTTTCTGAGAAACTGCTTAGTGTTCTGTTAATTCATCTCACAGAGTTACATCTGTATTTCGTGGATCTCTTTGCTTGCCTTATTTCTGTGGAATCTGAGAACAGATAATACGGATCCCTTTGAAGACTATAGGGCCAAAGGAAATATCCTCCGATAACAAAGAGAAAGAAGGTTTCTGAGAAACTTCTTTGTGTTCTGTGAAATCATCTCACAGAGTTACAGGTTTCCCCTCAAGAAGCCTTTCGCTAAGACAGTTCTTGTGGAATTGCAAAGTGATATTTGGACGCCCATAGGGGGCTATGGTGAAAAAGGAAATATCCTCAGATGAAATCTGGAAAGAAGCTTTCTGAGAAACTGCTTAGTGTTCTGTTAATTCATCTCACAGAGTTACATGTGTATTTCGTGGATCTCTTTGCTAGCCTTATTTCTTTGGAATCTGAGAACCGATATTTCGGATCCCTTTGAAGACTATAGGGCCAAAGGAAATATCCTCCCATAACAAAGAGAAAGAACCTTTTTGAGAAACTTCTTTGTGTTCTGTGAAATCATCTCACAGAGTTCCAGCTTTCCCCTCAAGAAGCCTTTCGCTAAGACAGTTCTTGTGGAATTGGCAAAGTGATATTTGGAAGCCCATAGAGGGTTTGGTGAAAAAGAAAATATCCTCAGATGAAATCTGGAAGGATGCTTTCCGAGAAACTGCTTAGTGTTCTGTTAATTTATCTCACAGAGTTACATGTGTATTTCGTGGATCTCTTTGCTAGCCTTATTTCTATGGAACCTGAGAACAGATATTTCGGATGCCTTTGAAGACAATAGGGCCAAAGGAAATATCCTCCGATAACAAAGAGAAAGAAGCTTTCTGAGAAACTTCTTTGTGTTCTGTGAAATCATCTAAAGGAGTTACAGTTTCCCCTCCAGAAGCCTATCGCTAAGACAGTTCTTGTGGAATAGGCAAAGTGATATTTGGAAGCCCATAGAGGGCTATGTTGAAAAAGGAAATATCCTCCGATGAAATCTGGAAAGAAGCTTTCTGAGAAACTGCTTAGTGTTCTGTTAATTCATCTCACAGAGTTACATGTGTATTTCGTGGATCTCTTTGCTAGCCTTATTTCTGTGGAATCTGAGAACAGATATTTCAGATCCCTTTGAAGACTATAGGGCCAAAGGAAATTTCCTCCGATAACAAAGAGAAAGAAGCTTTCTGACAAACTTCTTTGTGTTCTATGAAATCATCTCAAGGAGTTACAGCTTCCCCTCCAGAAGCCTTTCGCTAAGACAGTTCTTGTGGAATAGGCAAAGTGATATTTTGAAGCCTATAGAGTCCTATGGTGAAAAAGGAAATATCCTCCGATGAAATCTGGAAAGAAGCTTTCTGAGAAACTGCTTAGTGTTCTGTTAATTCATCTCACAGAGTTACATGTGTATTTCGTGAATCTCTTTCCTAGCCTTATTTCTGTGGAATCTGAGAACAGATATTTGGGAACCCTTTGAAGACTATAGGGCCAAAGGAAATATCATGCCAAAACAAAGAGAAAGAAGCTTTCTGAGAAACTTCTTTGTGTTCTGTGAAATCATCTCACAGAGTTACAGCTTTCCCCTCAAGAAGCCTTTCGCTAAGACAGTTCTTGTGGAATTGGCAAAGTGATATTTGGAAGCCCATAGAGGGCTATGGTGGAAAAGGAAATATGCTAGCCTTATTTCTGTGGAATCCGTGAACCGATATTTCCGAACCCTTTGAAGACTTTAGGGCCAAAGGAAATATCCTCCGATAACAAAGATAAAGAGGCTTTCTGAGAAACTTCTTTGTGTTCTGTGAAATCATCTCACAGAGTTACAGCTTTCCCCTCAAGAAGCCTTTCGCTAAGACAGTTCTTGTGGAACAGGCAAAGTGATATTTGGAAGCTCATAGAGGGCTATGGTGAAAAAGGAAATATCCTCAGATGTAATCTGGAAAGAAGCTTTCTGAGAAACTGCTTAGTGTTCTGTTAATTCATCTCACAGAGTTACATCTGTATTTCGTGGATCTCTTTGCTAGCCTTATTTCTGTGGAATTTGAGTACAGATATTTCGGATCCCATTGAAGACAACAGGGCCAAAGGAAATATCCTCCTATAACAAAGAGAAAGAAGCTTTCTGAGAAACTTCTTCGTGTTCTGTGAAATCATCTCACAGAGTTACAGCTTTCCCCTCAAGAAGCCTTTCGCTAAGACAGTTCTTGTGGAATTGGCAAAGTGATATTTGGAAGCCCATAGAGGGCTATGGTGAAAAAGGAAATATCCTCAGATGAAATCTGGAAAGAAGCTTCGTGAGAAACTGCTTAGTGTTCTGTTAATCCATCTCACAGAGTTACATGTGTATTTCGCGGATCTCTTTGTTAGCCTTATTTCTGTGGAATCTGAGAACAGATATTTCGGATCCCTTTGAAGACTATAGGGCCAAAGGAAATATCCTCCGATAACAAAGAGAAAGAAGCTTTCTGAGAAACTTCTTTGTGTTCTGTGAAATCATCTCACAGAGTTACAGCTTTCCCCTCAAGAAGCCTTTCGCTAAGACAGTTCTTGTGGAATAGGCAAAGTGATATTTGGAAGCCCATAGAGGGCTATGGTGAAAAAGGAAATATCCTCAGATGAAATCTGGAAAGAAGCTTTCTGAGAAACTGCTTAGTGTGCTCTTAATTCATCTCACAGAGTTACATCTGTATTTCGTGGATCTCTTTGCTAGCCTTATTTCTGTGGAATCTGAGTACAGATATTTCGGATCCCATTGAAGACAACAGGGCCAAAGGAAATATCCTCCGATAAGAAAGAGAAAGAAGCTTTCTGAGAAACTTCTTTGTGTTCTGTGAAATCATCTCACAGAGTTACAGTTTTCCCCTCAAGAACCCTTTCGCTAAGACAGTTCTATTGGAATAGGCAAAGTGATATTTAGAAGCCCATAGAGGGCTATGGTTAAAAAGGAAATATCCTCAGATGAAATCTGGAAAGAAGCTTTCTGAGAAACTGCTTAGTGTTCTGTTAATTCATCTCACAGAGTTACATGTGTATTTCGTGGATCTCTTTGCTAGCCTTATTTCTGTGGAATCTGAGTACAGATATTTCGGATCCCTTTGAAGAAAATAGGGCCAAAGGAAATATCCTCCTATAACAAAGAGAAAGAAGCTTTCTGAGAAACTTCTTTGTGTTCTGTGAAATCATCTCACAGAGTTACAGCTTTCCCCTCAAGAAGCCTTTCGTTAAGACAGTTCTTCTGGAATTGGCAAAGTGATATTTGGAAGCCCATAGAGGGCTATGGTGAAAAAGGAAATATCCTCAGATGAAATCTTGAAAGAAGCTTCGTGAGAAACTGCTTAGTGTTCTGTTAATTCATCTCACAGAGTTACATGTGTATTTCGTGGATCTCTTTGCTAGCCTTATTTCTGTGGAATCTGAGAACAGATATTTCGGATCCCTTTGAAAACTATAGGGCCAAAGGAAATATCCTCCGATAACAAAGAGAAAGAAGGTTTCTGAGAAACTTCTTTGTGTTCTGTGAAATCATCTCACAGAGTTACAGCTTTCCCCTCAAGAAGCCTTTCGCTAAGACAGTTCTTGTGGAATAGGCAAAGTGATATTTGGAAGCCCTCGAGGGCTATGTTGAAAAAGGAAATATCCTCAGATGAAATCTGGAAAGAAGCTTTCTGAGAAACTGCTTAGTGTTCTGTTAATTCATCTCACAGAGTTACATCTGTATTTCGTGGATCTCTTTGCTGGCCTTATTTCTGTGGAATCTGAGTACAGATATTTCGGATCCCATTGAAGACAATAGGGCCAAAGGAAATATCCTCCTATAACAAAGAGAAAGAAGCTTTCTGAGAAACTTCTTTGTGTTCTGTGAAATCATCTCACAGAGTTACAGCTTTCCCCTCAAGAAGCCTTTCGCTAAGACAGTTCTTGTGGAATTGGCAAAGTGATATTTGGAAGCCCATACAGGGCTATGGTGAAAAAGGAAATATCCTCAGATGAAATGTTGAAAGAAGCTCTCCGAGAAACTGCTTACTGTTCTGTTAATTCATCTCACAGAGTTACATGTGTATTTCGTGGATCTCTTTGCTAGCCTTATTTCTGTGGAATCTGAGAACAGATATATCGGATCCCATTGATGACTATAGGGCTTAAGGAAATATCCTCCGATAACAAAGACAAAGAAGCTTTCTGAGAAACTTCTTTGTGTTCTGTGAAATCATCTCACAGAGTTACAGCTTTCCCCTCAAGAAGGCTTTCGCTAAGACAGTTCTTGTGGAATTGGCAAAGTGATATTTGGAAGCCCATAGAGGGCTATGGTGAAAAAGGAAATATCCTCAGATGAAATCTGGAAAGAAGCTTTCTGAGAAACTGCTTAGTGTTCTGTTAATTCATCTCACAGAGTTACATGTGTATTTCGTGGATCTCTTTGCTAGTCTTATTTCTGTGGAATCTGAGAACCGATATTTGGGAACCCTTTGAAGACTATAGGGCCAAAGGAAATATCCTCCGATAACAAAGAGAAAGAAGCTTTCTGAGAAACTTCTTTGTGTTCTGTGAAATCATCTCACAGAGTTACAGCTTGCCCCTCAAGAAGCCTTTCGCTAAGACAGTTCTTGTGGAATTGGCAAAGTGATATTTGGAAGCCCATAGAGGGCTATGGTGAAAAAGGAAATGTCCTCAGATGAAATCTGTAAAGAATCTTTCTGAGAAACTGCTTAGTGTTCTGTTAATTCATCTCACAGAGGCACATGTGTATTTCGTGGATCTCTTTGCTAGCCTTATTTCTGTGGAATCTGAGAACAGATATTTCGGATCCCTTTGAAGACTATAGGGCTAAAGGAAATATCCTCCTATAACAAAGAGAAAGAAGCTTTCTGAGAAATTTCTTTGTGTTCTGTGAAATCATCTCACAGAGTTACAGATTTCCCCTCAAGAAGCCTTTCGCTAAGACAGTTCTTGTCGAATTGGCAAAGTGATATTTGGAAGCCCATAGAGGGCTAAGGTGAAAAAGGAAATATCCTCAGATGAAATCTTAAAAGAACCTTGGTGAGAAACTGCTTAGTGTTCTGTTAATTCATCTCACAGAGTTACATGTGTATTTCGTGGATCTCTTTGCTAGCCTTATTTCTGTGGAATCTGAGAACAGATATTTCGGATCCCATTGATGACTATACGGCTAAAGGAAATATCCTCCGATAACAAAGAGAAAGAAGCTCTCTAAGAAACTTCTTTGTGTTCTGTGAAATCACCTCAGAGAGTTACAGCTTTCCCCTCAAGAAGCCTTTCGCTAAGACAGTTCTTGTGGAATTGGCAAAGTGATATGTGGAAACCCATAGAGGGCTACGGTGAAAAAGGAAATATCCTCCGAGGAAATCTGGAAAGAAGCTTTCTGAGAAACTGCTTAGTGTTCTGTTAATTCATCTCACAGAGTTACATGTGTATTTCGTGGATCTCTTTGCTAGCCTTATTTCTGTGGAATCTGACAACAGATATTTCGGATCCCATTGATGACTATAGGGCTAAAGGACATATCCTCCAATAACAAAGAGAAAGAAGCTTTCTGAGAAACTTCTTTGTGTTCTGTGAAATGATCTCACAGAGTTACAGCTTTCCCCTCAAGAAGCCTTTCGCTAAGACAGTTCTTGTGGAATTGGCAAAGTGATATTTGGAAACCCATAGAGGGCTATGGTGAAAAAGGAAATATCCTCAGATGAAATCTGGAAAGAAGCTTTCTGAGAAACTGCTTAGTGTTCTGTTAATTCATCTCACAGATTTACATCTGTATTTCGTGGATCTCCTTGCTAGCCTTATTTCTGTGGAATCTGAGAACAGATATTTCGGATCCCATTGAAGACTATAAGGCCAAACGAAATATCCTCCGATAACAAAGAGAAAGAAGTTTTCTGAGAAACTTCTTTGTGTTGTGTGAAATCATCTCACAGAGTTACAGCATTCCCCTCAAGAAGCCTTTCGCTAAGACAGTTCTTGTGGAATAGGCAAAGTGATATTTGGAAGCCCATAGAGGGCTATGGTGAAAAAGGAAATATCCTCAGATGAAATCTGGAAAGAAGCTTCGTGAGAAACTGCTTAGTGTTCTGTTAATTCATCTCACAGAGTTACATGTGTATTTCGTGGATCTCTTTGCTAGCCTTATTTCTGTGGAATCTGAGAACAGATATTTCGGATCCCTCTGAAGACTATAGGGCCAAAGGAAATATCCTCCGATAACAAAGAGAAAGAAGTTTTCTGAGAAACTTCTTTGTGTTCTGTGAAATCATCTCACAGAGTTACAGCTTTCCCCTCAAGAAGCCTTTCGCTAAGACAGTTCTTGTGGAATTGGCAAAGTGATATTTGGAAGCCTATAGAGGGCTATGGTGAAAAAGGAAATATCCTCAGATGAAATCTGGAAAGAAGCTTTTTGAGAAACTGCTTAGTGTTCTGTTAATTCATCTCACAGAGTTACATGTGTATTTCGCGGATCTCTTTGCTAGCCTTATTTCTGTGGAATCTGAGAACAGATATTTCGGATCCCTTTGAATACTATAGGGCTAAAGGAAATATCCTCCGATAACAAAGAGAAAGAAGCTTTCTGAGAAACTTCTTTGTGTTCTGTGAAATCATCTCACAGAGTTACAGCTTTCCCCTCAAGAAGCCTTTCGCTAAGACAGTTCTTGTGGAATAGGCAAAGTGATATTTGGAAGCCCATAGAGGGCTATGGTGAAAAAGGAAATATCCTCTGATGAAATCTGAAAAGAAGCTTTCTGAGAAACTGCTTAGTGTTCTGTTAATTCATCTCACAGAGTTACATCTGTATTTCGTGGATCTCTTTGCTAGCCTTATTTCTGTGGAATCTGAGTACAGATATTTCGGATCCCATTGAAGACAATAGGGCCAAAGGAAATATCCTCCGATAAGAAAGAGAAAGAAGCTTTCTGAGAAACTTCTTTGTGTTCTGTGAAATCATCTCACAGAGTTACAGCTTTCCCCTCAAGAACCCTTTCGCTAAGACAGTTCTAGTGGAATAGGCAAAGTGATATTTGGAAGCCCATATAGGGCTATGGTTAAAAAGGAAATATCCTCAGATGAAATCTGGAAAGAAGCTTTCTGAGAAACTGCTTAGTGTTCTGTTAATTCATCTCACAGAGTTACATCTGTATTTCGTGGATCTCTTTGCTGGCCTTATTTCTGTGGAATCTGAGAACAGATATTTCGGATCCCATTGATGACTATAGGGCTTAAGGAAATATCCTCCGATAACAAAGACAAAGAAGCTTTCTGAGAAACTTCTTTGTGTTCTGTAAAATCATCTCACAGAGTTACAGCTTTCCCCTCAAGAAGGCTTTCGCTAAGACAGTTCTTGTGGAATTGGCAAAGTGATATTTGGAAGCCCATAGAGGGCTATGGTGAAAAAGGAAATATCCTCAGATGAAATCTGGAAAGAAGCTTTCTGAGAAACTGCTTAGTGTTCTGTTAATTCATCTCACAGAGTTACATGTGTATTTCGTGGATCTCTTTGCTAGCCTTATTTCTGTGGAATCTGAGAACCGATATTTCGGAACCCTTTGAAGACTATAGGGCCAAAGGAAATATCCTCCGATAACAAAGAGAAAGAAGCTTTTTGAGAAACTTCTTTGTGTTCTGTGAAATCATCTCACAGAGTTACAGCTTTCCCCTCAAGAAGCCTTTCGCTAAGACAGTTCTTGTGGAATTGGCAAAGTGATATTTGGAAGCCCATAGAGGGCTATGGTGAAAAAGGAAATATCCTCATATGAAATC
This sequence comes from Macaca fascicularis, assembly GCF_037993035.2. NCBI lineage: Eukaryota > Metazoa > Chordata > Mammalia > Primates > Cercopithecidae > Macaca > Macaca fascicularis. The sequence continues at coordinate 47,364,284 of NC_088383.1, read as the reverse complement.
TGGAAAGAAGCTTTCTGAGAAACTGCTTAGTGTTCTGTTAATTCATCTCACAGAGTTACATGTGTATTTCGCGGATCTCTTTGCTAGCCTTATTTCTGTGGCATCTGAGAACAGATATTTCGGATCCCTTTGTAGAATATAGGGCCAAAGGAAATATCCTCCGATAACAAAGAGAAAGAAGCTTTCTGAGAAACTTCTTTGTGTTCTGTGAAATCATCTCACAGAGTTACAGCTTTCCCCTTAAGAAGCCTTTCGCTAAGACAGTTCTTGTGGAATAGGCAAAGTGATATTTGGAACCCCATAGAGGGCTATGGTGAAAAAGGAAATATCCTCAGATGAAATCTGGAAAGAAGCTTTCTGAGAAACTGCTTAGTGTTCTGTTAATTCATCTCACAGAGTTACATCTGTATTTCGTGGATCTCTTTGCTAGCCTTATTTCTGTGGAATCTGAATACAGATATTTCGGATCCCATTGAAGACAACAGGGCCAAAGGAAATATCCTCCGATAAGAAAGAGAAAGAAGCTTTCTGAGAAACTTCTTTGTGTTCTGTGAAATCATCTCACAGAGTTACAGTTTTCCCCTCAAGAACCCTTTCGCTAAGACAGTTCTAGTGGAATAGGCAAAGTGATATTTAGAAGCCCATAGAGGGCTATGGTTAAAAAGGAAATATCCTCAGATGAAATCTGGAAAGAAGCTTTCTGAGAAACTGCTTAGTGTTCTGTTAATTCATCTCACAGAGTTACATCTGTATTTCGTGGATCTCTGTGCTAGCCTTATTTCTGTGGAATCTGAGTACAGATATTTCGGATGCCTTTGAAGAAAATAGGGCCAAAGGAAATATCCTCCTATAACAAAGAGAAAGAAGCTTTCTGAGAAACTTCTTTGTGTTCTGTGAAATCATCTCACAGAGTTACAGCTTTCCCCTCAAGAAGCCTTTCGTTAAGACAGTTCTTGTGGAATTGGCAAAGTGATATTTGGAAGCCCATAGAGGGCTATGGTGAAAAAGGAAATATCCTCAGATGAAATCTTGAAAGAAGCTTCGTGAGAAACTGCTTAGTGTTCTGTTAATTCATCTCCCAGAGTTACATGTGTATTTCTTGGATCTCTTTGCTAGCCTTATTTCTGTGGAATCTGAGAACAGATATTTCGGATCCCTTTGAAAACTATAGGGCCAAAGGAAATATCCTCCGATAACAAAGAGAAAGAAGGTTTCTGAGAAACTTCTTTGTGTTCTGTGAAATCATCTCACAGAATTACAGCTTTCCCCTCAAGAAGCCTTTCGCTAAGACAGTTCTTGTGGAATAGGCAAAGTGATATTTGGAAGCCCTTCGAGGGCTATGTTGAAAAAGGAAATATCCTCAGATGAAATCTGGAAAGAAGCTTTCTGAGAAACTGCTTAGTGTTCTGTTAATTCATCTCACAGAGTTACATCTGTATTTCGTGGATCTCTTTGCTGGCCTTATTTCTGTGGAATCTGAGTACAGATATTTCGGATCCCATTGAAGACAATAGGGCCAAAGGAAATATCCTCCTATAACAAAGAGAAAGAAGCTTTCTGAGAAACTTCTTTGTGTTCTGTGAAATCATCTCACAGAGTTACAGCTTTCCCCTCAAGAAGCCTTTCGCTAAGACAGTTCTTGTGGAATTGGCAAAGTGATATTTGGAAGCCCATAGAGGGCTATGGTGAAAAAGGAAATATCCTCAGATGAAATGTTGAAAGAAGCTCTCCGAGAAACTGCTTACTGTTCTGTTAATTCATCTCACAGAGTTACATGTGTATTTCGTGGATCTCTTTGCTAGCCTTATTTCTGTGGAATCTGAGAACAGATATTTCGGATCCCATTGATGACTATAGGGCTTAAGGAAATATCCTCCGATAACAAAGACAAAGAAGCTTTCTGAGAAACTTCTTTGTGTTCTGTGAAATCATCTCACAGAGTTACAGCTTTCCCCTCCAGAAGCCTTTCGCTAAGACAGTTCTTGTGGAATTGGCAAAGTGATATTTGGAAGCCCATAGAGGGCTATGGTGAAAAAGGAAATGTCCTCAGATGAAATCTGTAAAGAATCTTTCTGAGAAACTGCTTAGTGTTCTGTTAATTCACCTCACAGAGGCACATGTGTATTTCGTGGATCTCTTTGCTAGCCTTATTTCTGTGGAATCTGAGAACAGATATTTCGGATCCCATTGATGACTATACGGCTAAAGGAAATATCCTCCGATAACAAAGAGAAAGAAGCTCTCTTAGAAACTTCTTTGTGTTCTGTGAAATCACCTCAGAGAGTTACAGCTTTCCCCTCAAGAAGCCTTTCGCTAAGACAGTTCTTGTGGAATTGGCAAAGTGATAAGTGGAAACCCATAGAGGGCTAAGGTGAAAAAGGAAATATCCTCAGATGAAATCTGGAAAGAAGCTTTCTGAGAAACTGCTTAGTGTTCTGTTAATTCATCTCACAGAGTTACATGTGTATTTCGTGGATCTCTTTGCTAGCCTTATTTCTGTGGAATCTGAGAGCAGATATTTCGGATCCCATTGATGACTATAGGGCTAAAGGAAATATCCTCCGATAACAAAGAGAAAGAAGCTTTCTGAGAAACTTCTTTGTGTTCTGTGAAATGATCTCACAGAGTTACAGCTTTCCCCTCAAGAAGACTTTCGCTAAGACAGTTCTTGTGGAATTGGCAAAGTGATATTTGGAAACCCATAGAGGGCTATGGTGAAAAAGGAAATATCCTCAGATGAAATCTGGAAAGAAGCTTTCTGAGAAACTGCTTAGTGTTCTGTTAATTCATCTCACAGATTTACATCTGTATTTCGTGGATCTCTTTGCTAGCCTTATTTCTGTGGAATCTGAGAACAGATATTTCGGATCCCATTGAAGACTATAAGGCCAAACGAAATATCCTCCGATAACAAAGAGAAAGAAGCTTTCTGAGAAACTTCTTTGTGTTCTGTGAAATCATCTCACAGAGTTACAGCATTCCCCTCAAGAAGCCTTTCGCTAAGACAGTTCTTGTGGAATAGGCAAAGTGATATTTGGAAGCCCATAGAGGGCTATGGTGAAAAAGGAAATATCCTCAGATGAAATCTGGAAAGAAGCTTCGTGAGAAACTGCTTAGTGTTCTGTTAATTCATCTCACAGAGTTACATGTGTATTTCGTGGATCTCTTTCCTAGCCTTATTTCTGTGGAATCTGAGAACAGATATTTCGGATCCCTTTGAAAACTATAGGGCCAAAGGAAATATCCTCCGATAACAAAGAGAAAGAAGGTTTCTGAGAAACTTCTTTGTGTTCTGTGAAATCATCTCACAGAGTTACAGCTTTCCCCTCAAGAAGCCTTTCGCTAAGACAGTTCTTGTGGAATAGGCAAAGTGATATTTGGAAGCCCATAGAGGGCTATGTTGAAAAAGGAAATATCCTCAGATGAAATCTGGAAAGAAGCTTTCTGAGAAACTGCTTAGTGTTCTGTTAATTCATCTCACAGAGTTACATCTGTATTTCGGGGATCTCTTTGCTGGCCTTATTTCTGTGGAATCTGAGTACAGATATTTCGGATCCCATTGAAGACAATAGGGCCAAAGGAAATATCCTCCTATAACAAAGAGAAAGAAGCTTTCTGAGAAACTTCTTTGTGTTCTGTGAAATCATCTCACAGAGTTACAGCTTTCCCCTCAAGAAGCCTTTCGCTAAGACAGTTCTTGTGGAATTGGCAAAGTGATATTTGGAAGTCCATAGAGGGCTATGGTGAAAAAGGAAATATCCTCAGATGAAATCTTGAAAGAAGCTCTCCGAGAAACTGCTTAGTGTTCCGTTAATTCATCTCACAGAGTTACATGTGTATTTCGTGGATCTCTTTGCTAGCCTTATTTCTGTGGAATCTGAGAACAGATATTTCGGATCCCATTGATGACTATAGGGCTTAAGGAAATATCCTCCGATAAAAAAGACAAAGAAGGTTTCTGAGAAACTTCTTTGTGTTCTGTGAAATCATCTCACAGAGTTACAGCTTTCCCCTCAAGAAGCCTTTCGCTAAGACAGTTCTTGTGGAATTGGCAAAGTGATATTTGGAAACCCAGAGAGGGCTATGGTGAAAAAGGAAATATCCTCAGATGAAATCTGGAAAGAAGCTTTCTGAGAAACTGCTTAGTGTTCTGTTAATTCATCTCACAGAGTTACATCTGTATTTCGTGGATCTCTTTGCTAGCCTTATTTCTGTGGAATCTGAGTACAGATATTTCGGATCCCATTGAAGACAATAGGGCCAAAGGAAATATCCTCCGATAACAAAGAGAAGGAAGCTTTCTGAGAAACTTCTTTGTGTTCTGTGAAATCATCTCACAGAGTTACAGCTTTCCCCTCAAGAAGCCTTTCGCTAAGACAGTTCTTGTGGAATAGGCAAAGTGATATTTGGAAGCCCTTAGAGGGCTATGGTGAAAAAGGAAATATCCTCAGATGAAATCTGGAAAGAAGCTTTCTGAGAAACTGCTTAGTGTTCCGTTAATTCATCTCACAGAGTTACATGTGTATTTCGTGGATCTCTTTGCTAGCCTTATTTCTGTGGAATCTCAGTACAGATATTTTGGATCCCTTTGAAGACAATAGGGCCAAAGGAAATATCCTCCTATAAAAAAGAGAAAGAAGCTTTCTGAGAAACTTCTTTGTGTTCTGTGAAATCATCTCACAGAGTTACAGCTTTCCCCTCAAGAAGCCTTTCGCTAAGACAGTTCTTGTGGAATTGGCAAAGTGATATTTGGAAGCCCTTAGAGGTCTATGGTGAAAAAGGAAATATCCTCAGATGAAATCTTGAAAGAAGCTTCGTGAGAAACTGCTTAGTGTTCTGTTAATTCATCTCACAGAGTTACATGTGTATTTCGTGGATCTCTTTGCTAGCCTTATTTCTGTGGAATCTGAGAACAGATATTTCGGATCCCTTTGAAAACTATAGGGCCAAAGGAAATATCCTCCGATAACAAAGAGAAAGAAGGTTTCTGAGAAACTTCTTTGTGTTCTGTGAAATCATCTCACAGAGTTACAGCTTTCCCCTCAAGAAGCCTTTCGCTAAGACAGTTCTTGTGGAATAGGCAAAGTGATATTTGGAAGCCCTTAGAGGGCTATGGTTAAAAAGGAAATATCCTCAGATGAAATATGGAAAGAAGCTTTCTGAGAAACTGCTTAGTGTTCTGTTAATTCATCTCAAAGAGTTACATCTGTATTTCGTGGAACTCTTTGCTAGCCTTATTTCTGTGGAATCTGAGTACAGATATTTCGGATCCCATTGAAGACAATAGGGCCAAAGGAAATATCCTCCTATAACAAAGAGAAAGAAGCTTTCTGAGAAACTTCTTTGTGTTCTGTGAAATCATCTCACAGAGTTACAGCTTTCCCCTCAAGAAGCCTTTCGCTAAGACAGTTCTTGTGGAATTGGCAAAGTGATATTTGGAAGCCCATAGAGGGCTATGGTGAAAAAGGAAATATCCATGAATGAAATCTGGAAAGAAGCTTTCTGAGAAACTGCTTAGTGTTCTGTTAATTCATCTCACAGAGTTACATGTGTATTTCGTGGATCTCTTTGCTAGCCTTATTTCTGTGGAATCTGAGAACAGATATTTCGGATCCCTTTGAAGACTATAGGGCCAAAGGAAATATCCTCCGATAACAAAGAGAAAGAAGCTTTCTGAGAAACTTCTTTGATTTCTGTGAAATCATCTCACAGAGTTCCAGCTTTCCCCTCAAGAACCCTTTCTCTAAGACAGTTCTAGTGGAATAGGCAAAGTGATATTTGGAAGCCCTTTGAGGGCTATGGTGAAAAAGGAAATATCCTCAGATGAAATCTGGAAAGAAGCTTTCTGAGAAACTGCTTAGTGTTCTGTTAATTCATCTCACAGAGTTACGTCTATATTTCGTAGATCTTTTTACGAGCCTTATTTCTGTGGAATCTGAGTACAGATATTTCGGATCCCATTGAAGACAGTAGGGCCAAAGGAAATATCCTCCTATAACAAAGAGAAAGAAGCTTTCTGAGAAACTTCTTTGTGTCCTGTGAAATCATCTCACAGAGTTACAGCTTTCCCTTCAAGAAGACTTTCGCTAAGACAGTTCTTATGGAATTGGCAAAGTGATATTTGGAAGCCCATAGAGGGCTATGCTGAAAAAGGAAATATCCTCAGATGAAATCTGGAAGGAAGCTTTCTGAGAAACTGCTTAGTGTGCTCTTAATTCATCTCACAGAGTTACATCTGTATTTCGTGGATCTCTTTTCTAGCCTTATTTCTGTGGAATCTGAGTACAGATATTTCAGATCCCATTGAAGACAATAGGGCCAAAGGAAATATCATGCGATAACAAAGAGAAAGAAGCTTTCTGAGAAACTTCTTTGTGTTCTGTGAAATCATCTCACAGAGTAACACCTTTCCCCTCAAGAAGCCTTTCGCTAAGACAGTTCTTGTGGAATTGGCAAAGTGATATTTGGAAGCCCATAGAGGGCTATGGTGAAAAAGGAAATATCCTCAGATGAAATCTTGAAAGAAGCTTCGTGAGAAACTGCTTAGTGTTCTGTTAATTCATCTCACAGAGTTACATGTGTATTTCTTGGATCTCTTTGCTAGCCTTATTTCTGTGGAATCTGAGAAGAGATATTTCGCATCCCTATGAAAACTATAGGGCCAAAGGAAATATCCTCCGATAACAAAGAGAAAGAAGGTTTCTGAGAAACTTCTTTGTGTTCTGTGAAATCATCTCACAGAGTTACAGCTTTCCCCTCCAGAAGCCTTTCGGTAAGACAGTTCTTGTGGAATAGGCAAAGTGATATTTGGAAGCCCATAGAGGGCTATGGTGAAAAAGGAAATATGCTCCTATGAAATCTGGAAAGAAGCTTTCTGAGAAACTGCTTAGTGTTCTGTTAATTCATCTCACAGAGTTACATGTGTATTTCGTGAATCCCTTTGCTAGCCTCATTTCTGTGGAATCTGAGAACAGATATTTCGGATCCCTTTGAAGACTAGAGGGTCAAAGGAAATATCCTTCGATAACAAAGAGAAAGAAGCTTTCTGAGAAACTTCTTTGTGTTCTGTGAAATCATCTCACAGAGTTACAGCTTTCCCCTCAAGAATCCTTTCGCTAAGACAGTTCTTGTGGAATAGGCAAAGTGATATTTGGAAGCCCATAGAAGGCTATGGTGAAAAAGGAAATATCCTCAGATGAAATCTGGAAAGAAGCTTTCTGAGAAACTGCTTAGTGTTCTGTTAATTCATCTCACAGAGTTACATCTGTATATCGTGGATCTCTTTGCTATCCTTATTTCTGTGGAATCTGAGTACAGATATTTCGGATCCCATTGAAGACAATATGGCCAAAGGAAATATCCTCCTATAACAAAGAGAAAGAAGCTTTCTGAGAAACTTCTTTGTGTTCTGTGAAATCTTCTCACAGAGTTACAGCTTTCCCCTCAAGAACCCTTTCGCTAAGACAGTTCCTGTGGAATTGGCAAAGTGATATTTGGTAGCCCATAGAGGCCTATGGTGAAAAAGGAAATATCCTCAGATGAAATCTTGAAAGAAGCTCTCCGAGAAACTGCTTAGTGTTCTGTTAATTCATCTCACAGAGTTACATGTGTATTTCGCGGATCTCTTTGCTAGCCTTATTTCTGTGGAATCTGAGAACAGATATTTCGGATCCCTTTGAACACTATAGGGCCAAAGGAAATATCCTCCGATAACAAAGAGAAAGAAGATTTCTGAGAAACTTCTTTGTGTTCTGTGAAATCATCTCACAGAGTTACAGCTTTCCCCTCAAGAAGCCTTTCGCTAAGACAGTTCTTGTGGAATAGGCAAAGTGATATTTGGAAGCCCTTAGAGGGCTATGGTTAAAAAGGAAATATCCTCAGATGAAATATGGAAAGAAGCTTTCTGAGAAACTGCTTAGTGTTCTGTTAATTCATCTCACAGAGTTACATCTGTATTTCGTGGAACTCTTTGCTAGCCTTATTTCTGTGGAATCTGAGTACAGATATTTCGGATCCCATTGAAGACAATAGGGCCAAAGGAAATATCCTCCTATAACAAAGAGAAAGAAGCTTTCTGAGAAACTTCTTTGTGTTCTGTGAAATCATCTCACAGAGTTACAGCTTTCCCCTCAAGAACCCTTTCGCTAAGACAGTTCTTGTGGAATTGGCAAAGTGATATTTGGAAGCCCATAGAGGGCTATGGTGAAAAAGGAAATATCCTTGAATGAAATCTGGAAAGAAGCTTTCTGAGAAACTGCTTAGTGTTCTGTTAATTCATCTCACAGAGTTACATGTGTATTTCGTGGATCTCTTTGCTAGCCTTATTTCTGTGGAATCTGAGAACAGATATTTCGGATCCCTTTGAAGACTATAGGGCCAAAGGAAATATCCTCCGATAACAAAGAGAAAGAAGCTTTCTGAGAAACTTCTTTGATTTCTGTGAAATCATCTCACAGAGTTCCAGCTTTCCCCTCAAGAACCCTTTCGCTAAGACAGTTCTAGTGGAATAGGCAAAGTGATATTTGGAAGCCCATAGAGGGCTATGGTGAAAAAGGAAATATGCTCCTATGAAATCTGGAAAGAAGCTTTCTGAGAAACTGCTTAGTGTTCTGTTAATTCATCTCACAGAGTTACATGTGTATTTCGTGAATCCCTTTGCTAGCCTCATTTCTGTGGAATCTGAGAACAGATATTTCGGATCCCTTTGAAGACTAGAGGGTCAAAGGAAATATCCTTCGATAACAAAGAGAAAGAAGCTTTCTGAGAAACTTCTTTGTGTTCTGTGAAATCATCTCACAGAGTTACAGCTTTCCCCTCAAGAATCCTTTCGCTAAGACAGTTCTTGTGGAATAGGCAAAGTGATATTTGGAAGCCCATAGAAGGCTATGGTGAAAAAGGAAATATCCTCAGATGAAATCTGGAAAGAAGCTTTCTGAGAAACTGCTTAGTGTTCTGTTAATTCATCTCACAGAGTTACATCTGTATATCGTGGATCTCTTTGCTATCCTTATTTCTGTGGAATCTGAGTACAGATATTTCGGATCCCATTGAAGACAATATGGCCAAAGGAAATATCCTCCTATAACAAAGAGAAAGAAGCTTTCTGAGAAACTTCTTTGTGTTCTGTGAAATCTTCTCACAGAGTTACAGCTTTCCCCTCAAGAACCCTTTCGCTAAGACAGTTCCTGTGGAATTGGCAAAGTGATATTTGGTAGCCCATAGAGGGCTATGGTGAAAAAGGAAATATCCTCAGATGAAATCTTGAAAGAAGCTCTCCGAGAAACTGCTTAGTGTTCTGTTAATTCATCTCACAGAGTTACATGTGTATTTCGCGGATCTCTTTGCTAGCCTTATTTCTGTGGAATCTGAGAACAGATATTTCGGATCCCTTTGAACACTATAGGGCCAAAGGAAATATCCTCCGATAACAAAGAGAAAGAAGATTTCTGAGAAACTTCTTTGTGTTCTGTGAAATCATCTCACAGAGTTACAGCTTTCCCCTCAAGAAGCCTTTCGCTAAGACAGTTCTTTTGGAATTGGCAAAGTGATATTTGGAAGCCCATAGAGGGCTATGGTGAAAAAGGAAATATCCTCAGATGAAATCTGGAAAGAAGCTTTCTGAGAAACTGCTTAGTGTTCTGTTAATTCATCTCACAGAGTTACATGTGTATTTCTCGGGTCTCTTTGCTAGCCTTATTTCTGTGGAATCTGAGAACAGATATTTCGGATCCCTTTGAAGACTAGAGGGCCAAAGGAAATATCCTCTGATAACAAAGAGAAAGAAGCTTTCTGAGAAACTTCTTTGTGTTCTGTGAAATCATCTCACAGAGTTACAGCTTTCCCCTCAAGAAGCTTTTCGCTAACACAGTTCTTGTGGAATAGGCAAAGTGATATTTGGAAGCCCATAGAGGGCTATGGTGAAAAAGGAAATATCCTCAGATGAAATCTGGAAAGAAGCTTTCTGAGAAACTGCTTAGTGTTCTTTTAATTCATCTCACAGAGTTACATGTGTATTTCGTGGATCTCTTTGCTAGCCTTATTTTTGTGGAATCTGAGAACAGATATTTCGGATCCCTTTGATGTACTATAGGGCTAAAGGAAATATCCTCCGATAACAAAGAGAAAGAAGCTTTCTGAGAAACTTCTTTGTGTTCTGTGAAGTCATCTCACATAGTTACAGCTTTCCCCTCAAGAAGCCTTTCGCTAAGACAGTTCTTGTGGAATAGGCTAAGTGATATTTGGAAGCCCATAGAGGGCTATGGTGAAAAAGGAAATATCGTCAGATGAAATCTGGAAAGAAGCTTTCTGAGAAACTGCTTAGTGTTCTGTTAATTCATCTCACAGAGTTACATGTGTATTTCGTGGATCTCTTTGCTAGCCTTATTTCTGTGGAACCTGAGTACACATATTTTGGATCCCATTGAAGACAATAGGGCCAAAGGAAATATCCTCCTATAACAAAGAGAAAGAAGCTTTCTGAGAAACTTCTTTGTGTTCTGTGAAATCATCTCACAGAGTTACAGCTTTCTTCTCAAGAACCCTTTCGCTAAGACAGTTCTTGTGGAATTGGCAAGGTGATATTTGGAAGCCCATAGAGTGCTATGGTGAAAAAGGAAATATCCTCAGATGAAATCTTGAAAGAAGCTTCGTGAGAAACTGCTTAGTGTTCTGTTAATTCATCTCACAGAGTTAAATGTGTATTTCGTGGATCTTTTTGCTAGACTTATTTCTGTGGAATCTGAGAACAGATATTTCGGATCCCTTTGAAGACTATAGGGCCAAAGGAAATATCCTCCGATAACAAAGAGAAAGAAGCTTTCTGAGAAAATTCTTTGTGTTCTGTGAAATCATCTCACAGTGTTACACCTTTCTCCTCAAGAAGCCTTTCGTTAAGACAGTTCTTGTGGAGTTGGCAAAATGATATTTGGAAGCCCTTAGACGGCTATGGTGAAAAAGGAAATATCCTCACAGGAAATCTGGAAAGAAGCTTTCTGAGAAACTGCTTAGTGTTCTGTTAATTCATCTCACAGAGTTACATGTGTATTTCGTGGATCTCTTTGCTAGCCTTATTTCTGTGGAATCTGAGAACAGATATTTCGGATCCCATTGATGACTATAGGGCTAAAGGAAATATCCTCCGATAACAAAGAGAAAGAAGCTTTCTGAGAAACTTCCTCATGTTCTGTGAAATCATCTCACAGAGTTACAGCTTTCCCCTCAAGAACCCTTTCGCTAAGACAGTTCTTGTGGAATAGGCAAAGTGATATTTTGAAGCCCTTAGAGGGCTATGGTGAAGAAGGAAATATCCTCAGATTAAATCTGGAAAGAAGCTTTCTGAGAAACTGCTTAGTGTTCTGTTAATTCGTCTCACAGAGTTACATGTGTATTTCGTGGATCTCTTTGCTAGCCTTATTTCTGTGGAATCTGAGAACAGATATTTCGGATCCCATTGATGACTATAGGGCTAAAGGAAATATCCTCCGATAACAAAGAGAAAGAAGCTTTCTGAGAAACTTCCTTGTGTTCTGTGAAATCATCTCACAGAGTTACAGCTTTCCCCTCAAGGAGCCTTTCGCTAAGACAGTTCTTGTGAAATAGGCAAAGTGATATTTGGAAGCCCATAGAGGGCTATGGTGAAAAAGGAAATATCCTCAGATGAAATCTGGAAAGAAGCTTTCTGAGAAACTGCTTAGTGTTCTGTTAATTCATCTCACAGAGTTACATGTGTATTTCGTGGATCTCTTTGCTAGCCTTATTTCTGTGGAATCTCAGAACAGATATTTCGGATCCCTTTGAAGACTATAGGGCCAAAGGAAATATCCTCCGATAACAAAGAGAAAGAAGCTTTCTGAGAAACTTCTTTGTGTTCTGTGAAATCATCTCACAGAGTTACAGCTTTCCCCTCAAGAAGCCTTTCGCTAAGACAGTTCTTGTGGAATTGGCAAAGTGATATTTGGAAGCCCATAGAGGGCTATGGTGAAAAAGGAAATATCCTCAGATGAAATCTGGAAAGAAGCTTTCTGAGAAAATGCTTAGTGTTCTGTTAATTCATCTCACAGAGTTACATGTGTATTTCGTGGATCTCTTTGCTAGCCTTATTTCTGTGGAACCTGAGTACACATATTTCGGATCCCATTGAAGACAATAGGGCCAAAGGAATTATCCTCCTATAACAAAGAGAAAGAAGCTTTCTGAGAAACTTCTTTGTGTTCTGTGAAATCATCTCACAGAGTTACAGAATTCTTCTCAAGAACCCTTTCGCTAAGACAGTTATTTTGGAATTGGCAAGGTGATATTTGGAAGCCCATAGAGTGCTGTGGGGAAAAAGGAAAAATCCTCAGATGAAATCTTGAAAGAAGCTTCGTGAGAAACTGCTTAGTGTTCTGTTAATTCATCTCACAGAGTTAAATGTGTATTTCGTGGATCTCTTTGCTAGCCTTATTTCTGTGGAATCTGAGAACAGATATTTCGGATCCCTTTGAAGACTATAGGGCCAAAGGAAATATACTCCGATAACAAAGAGAAAGAAGGTTTCTGAGAAACTTCTTTGTGTTCTGTGAAATCATCTCACAGAGTTAACAGCTTTCCCCTCAAGAAGCCTTTCGCTAAGACAGTTCTTGTGGAGTTGGCAAAATGATATTTGGAAGCCCTTAGAGGGCTATGGTGAAAAAGGAAATATCCTCACAGGAAATCTGGAAAGAAGCTTTCTGAGAAACTGCTTAGTGTTCTGTTAATTCATCTCAAAGAGTTACATTTGTATTTCGTGGATCTCTTTGCTAGCCTTATTTCTGTGGAATCTGAGGACAGATATTTCGGATCCCATTGATGACTATAGGGCTAAAGGAAATATCCTCAGATAACAAAGAGAAAGAAGCTTTCTGAGAAACTTCCTTGTGTTCTGTGAAATCATCTTACAGAGTTACAGCTTTCCCTTCAAGAACCCTTTCGCTAAGACAGTTCTTGTGGAATAGGCAAAGTGATATTTTGAAGCCCATAGAGGGCTATGGTGAAAAAGGAAATATCCTCAGATGAAATCTGGAAAGAAGCTTTCTGAGAAACTGCTTAGTGTTCTGTTAATTCATCTCACAGAGTTACATGTGTATTTCGTGGATCTCTTTGCTAGCCTTATTTCTGTGGAATCTCAGAACAGATATTTCGGAACCCTTTGAAAACTATAGGGCCAAAGGAATTATCCTCCGATAACAAAGAGAAAGAAGGTTTCTGAGAAACTTCTTTGTGTTCTCTGAAATCATCTCACAGAGTTACAGCTTTCCCCTCAAGAAGCCTTTCTCTAAGACAGTTTTTGTGGAATAGGCAAAGTGATATTTGGAAGCCCATAGAGGGCTATGGTGAAAAAGGAAATATCCTCAGATGAAATCTGGAAAGAAGCTTCGACAGAAACTGCTTAGTGTTCTGTTAATTCATCTCACAGAGTTACATGTGTATTTCGTGGATCTCTTTGCTAGCCTTATTTCTGTGGAATCTCAGAACAGATATTTCGGATCCCTTTGATGACTATAGGGCTAAAGGAAATATCCTCCGATAACAAAGAGAAAGAAGCTTTCTGAGAAACTTCTTTGTGTTCTGTGAAATCATCTCACAGAGTTACAGCTTTCCCCTCAAGAACCCTTTCGCTAAGACAGTTCTAGTGGAATAGGCAAAGTGATATTTGGAAGCCCATAGAGGGCTATGGTTAAAAAGGAAATATCCTCAGATGAAATCTGGAAAGAAGATTTCTGAGAAACTGCTTAGTGTTCTGTTAATTCATCTCACAGAGTTACATGTGTATTTCTTGGATCTCTTTGCTAGCCTTATTTCTGTGGAATCTGAGAAGAGATATTTCGCATCCCTATGAAAACTATAGGGCCAAAGGTAATATCCTCCGATAACAAAGAGAAATAAGGTTTCTGAGAAACTTCTTTGTGTTCTGTGAAATCATCTCAAAGAGTTACAGCTTTCCCCTCCAGAAGCCTTTCGGTAAGACAGTTCTTGTGGAATAGGCAAAGTGATATTTGGAAGCCCATAGAGGGCTACGGTGAAAAAGGAAATATGCTCCTATGAAATCTGGAAAGAAGCTTTCTGAGAAACTGCTTAGTGTTCTGTTAATTCATCTCACAGAGTTACATGTGTATTTCGTGAATCCCTTTGCTAGCCTCATTTCTGTGGAATCTGAGAACAGATATTTCGGATCCCTTTGAAGACTAGAGGGTCAAAGGAAATATCCTTCGATAACAAAGAGAAAGAAGCTTTCTGAGAAACTTCTTTGTGTTCTGTGAAATCATCTCACAGTTACAGCTTTCCCCTCAAGAATCCTTTCGCTAAGACAGTTCTTGTGGAATAGGCTAAGTGATATTTGGAAGCCCATAGAAGGCTATGGTGAAAAAGGAAATATCCTCAGATGAAATCTGGAAAGAAGCTTTCTGAGAAACTGCTTAGTGTTCTGTTAATTCATCTCACAGAGTTACATCTGTATATCGTGGATCTCTTTGCTATCCTTATTTCTGTGGAATCTGAGTACAGATATTTCGGATCCCATTGAAGACAATAGGGCCAAAGGAAATATCCTCCTATAACAAAGAGAAAGAAGCTTTCTGAGAAACTTCTTTGTGTTCTGTGAAATCTTCTCACAGAGTTACAGCTTTCCCCTCAAGAACCCTTTCGCTAAGACAGTTCCTGTGAAATTGGCAAAGTGATATTTGGTAGCCCATAGAGGGCTATGGTGAAAAAAAAATATCCTCAGATGAAATCTTGAAAGAAGCTCTCCGAGAAACTGCTTAGTGTTCTGTTAATTCATCTCACAGAGTTACATGTGTATTTCGCGGATCTCTTTGCTAGCCTTATTTCTGTGGAATCTGAGAACAGATATTTCGGATCCCTTTGAACACTATAGGGTCAAAGGAAATATCCTCCGATAACAAAGAGAAAGAAGATTTCTGAGAAACTTCTTTGTGTTCTGTGAAATCATCTCACAGAGTTACAGCTTTCCCCTCAAGAAGCCTTTCGCTAAGACAGTTCTTGTGGAATAGGCAAAGTGATATTTGGAAGCCCATAGAGGGCTATGGTGAAAAAGTTAATATCCTCAGATGAAATCTGGAAAGAAGCTTTCTGAGAAACTGCTTAGTGTTCTGTTTATTCATCTCACAGAGTTACATCTGTATTTCGTGGATCTCTTTGCTAGCCTTATTTCTGTGGAATCTGAGTACAGATATTTCGGATCCCATTGAAGACAATATGGCCAAAGGAAATATCCTCCTATAACAAAGAGAAAGAAGCTTTCTGAGAAACTTCTTTGTGTTCTGTGAAATCATCTCACAGAGTTACAGCTTTCCCCTCAAGAACCCTTTCGCTAAGACAGTTCCTGTGGAATTGGCAAAGTGATATTTGGAAGCCCATAGAGGGCTATGGTGAAAAAGGAAATATCCTCAGATGAAATCTTGAAAGAAGCTCTCCGAGAAACTGCTTAGTGTTCTGTTAATTCATCTCACAGAGTTACATGTGTATTTCGTGGATCTCTTTGCTAGGTTTATTTCTGTGGAATCTGAGAACAGATATTTCGGATCCCCTTGATGACTATAGGGCTAAAGGAAATATCCTCCGATATCAAAGAGAAAGAAGCTTTCTGAGAAACTTCTTTGTGTTCTGTGAAATCATCTCACAGAGTTACAGCTTTCCCCTCAAGAAGCCTTTCGCTAAGACAGTTCTTTTGGAATTGGCAAAGTGATATTTGGAAGCCCATAGAGGGTATGGTGAAAAAGGAAATATCCTCAGATGAAATCTGGAAAGAAGCTTTCTGAGAAACTGCTTAGTGTTCTGTTAATTCATCTCACAGAGTTACATGTGTATTTCTTGGGTCTCTTTGCTAGCCTTATTTCTGTGGAATCTGAGAACAGATATTTCGGATCCCTTTGAAGACTAGAGGGCCAAAGGAAATATCCTCCGATAACAAAGAGAAAGAAGCTTTCTGAGAAACTTCTTTGTGTTCTGTGAAATCATCTCACAGAGTTACAACTTTCCCCTCAAGAAGCTTTTCGCTAACACAGTTCTTGTGGAATAGGCAAAGTGATATTTGGAAGCCCATAGAGGGCTATGGTGAAAAAGGAAATATCCTCAGATGAAATCTGGAAAGAAGCTTTCTGAGAAACTGCTTAGTGTTCTGTTAATTCATCTCACAGAGTTACATGTGTATTTCGTGGATCTCTTTGCTAGCCTTATTTCTGTGGAATCTGAGTACAGATATTTCGGATCCCTTTGAAGACAATAGGGCCAAAGGAAATATCCTCCTATAACAAAGAGAAAGAAGCTTTCTGAGAAACTTCTTTGTGTTCTGTGAAATCATCTCACAGAGTTACAGCTTTCCCCTCAAGAACCCTTTCGCTAAGACAGTTCTTTTGGTATTGGCAAAGTGATATTTGGAAACCCATAGAGGGCTATGGTGAAAAAGTTAATATCCTTAGATGAAATCTGGAAAGAAGCTTTCTGAGAAACTTCTTAGTGTTCTGTTAATTCATCTCACAGAGTTACATCTGTATTTCGTGGATCTCTTTGCTAGCCTTATTTCTGTGGAATCTGAGAACAGATATTTCGGATCCCTTTGAAAACTATAGTGCCAAAGGAAGTATCCTCCGATAACAAAGAGAAAGAAGGTTTCTGAGAAACTTCTTTGTGTTCTGTGAAATCATCTCACAGAGTTACAGCTTTCCCCTCAAGAAGCCTTTCGCTAAGACAGTTCTTGTGTAATAGGCAAAGTGATATTTTGAAGCCCATAGAGGGCTATGGTGAAAAAGGAAATATCCTCAGATGAAATCTGGAAAGAAGCTTCGTGAGAAACTGCTTAGTGTTCTGTTAATTCATCTCACAGAGTTACATGTGTATTTCGTGGATCTCTTTGCTAGCCTTTTTTCTGTGGAATCTCAGAACAGATATTTCGGATCCCTTTGAAGACTATAGGGCCAAAGGAAATATCCACCGATAACAAAGAGAAAGAAGCTTTCTGAGAAACTTCTTTGTGTTCTGTGAAATCATCTCACAGAGTTACAGCTTTCCAATCAAGAAGCCTTTCGCTAAGACAGTTCTTGTGGATTTGGCAAAGTGATATTTGGAAGCCCATAGAGGGCTATGGTGAAAAAGGAAATATCCTCAGATGAAATCTGGAAAGAAGCTTCGTAAGAAACTGCTTAGTGTTCTGTTAATTCATCTCACAGAGTTACATGTGTATTTCGTGGATCTCTTTGCTAGCCTTATTTTTGTGGAATCTGAGAACAGTAATTTCGGATCCCATTGATGACTATAGGGCTAAAGGAAATATTCTCCGATAACAAAGAGAAAGAAGCTTTCTGAGAAACTTCTTTGTGTTCTGTGAAGTCATCTCACATAGTTACAGCTTTCCCCTCAAGAAGCCTTTCGCTAAGACAGTTCTTGTGGAATAGGCTAAGTGATATTTGGAAGCCCATAGAGGGCTATGGTGAAAAAGGAAATATCCTCAGATGAAATCTGGAAAGAAGCTTTCTGAGAAACTGCTTAGTGTTCTGTTAATTCATCTCACAGAGTTACATGTGTATTTCGTGGATCTCTTTGCTAGCCTTATTTCTGTGGAACCTGAGTACACATATTTCGGATCCCTTTGAAGACAATAGGGCCAAAGGAAATATCCTCCTATAACAAAGAGAAAGAAGGTTTCTGAGAAACTTCTTTGTGTTCTCTGAAATCATCTCACAGAGTTACAGCTTTCCCCTCAAGAAGCCTTTCGCTAAGACAGTTTTTGTGGAATAGGCAAAGTGATATTTGGAAGCCCATAGAGGGCTATGTTGAAAAAGGAAATATCCTCAGATGAAATCTGGAAAGAAGCTTCGAGAGAAACTGCTTAGTGTTCTGTTAATTCATCTCACAGAGTTACATGTGTATTTCGTGGATCTCTTTGCTAGCCTTTTTTCTGTGGAATCTCAGAACAGATATTACGGATCCCTTTGAAGACTATAGGGCCAAAGGAAATATCCTCCGATAACAAAGAGAAAGAAGCTTTCTGAGAAACTTCTTTGTGTACTGTGAAATCATCTCACAGAGTTACAGCTTTCCAATCAAGAAGCCTTTCGCTAAGACAGTTCTTGTGGATTTGGCAAAGTGATATTTGGAACCCCATAGAGGGCTATGGTGAAAAAGGAAATATCCTCAGATGAAATCTGGAAAGAAGCTTCGTAAGAAACTGCTTAGTGTTCTGTTAATTCATCTCACAGAGTTACATGTGTATTTCGTGGATCTCTTTGCTAGCCTTATTTCTGTGGAATCTGAGGACAGATATTTCGGATCCCATTGATTACTATAGGGCTAAAGGAAATATCCTCAGATAACAAAGAGAAAGAAGCTTTCTGAGAAACTTCCTTGTGTTCTGTGAAATCATCTTACAGAGTTACAGCTTTCCCTTCAAGAACCCTTTCGCTAAGACAGTTCTTGTGGAATAGGCAAAGTGATATTTTGAAGCCCATAGAGGGCTATGGTGAAAAAGGAAATATCCTCAGATGAAATCTGGAAAGAAGCTTTCTGAGAAACTGCTTAGTGTTCTGTTAATTAATCTCACAGAGTTACATGTGTATTTCGTGGATCTCTTTGCTAGCCTTATTTCTGTGGAATCTCAGAACAGATATTTCGGAACCCTTTGAAAACTATAGGGCCAAAGGAAGTATCCTCCGATAACAAAGAGAAAGAAGGTTTCTGAGAAACTTCTTTGTGTTCTCTGAAATCATCTCACAGAGTTACAGCTTTCCCCTCAAGAAGCCTTTCGCTAAGACAGTTTTTGTGGAATAGGCAAAGTGATATTTGGAAGCCCATAGAGGGCTATGGTGAAAAAGGAAATATCCTCAGATGAAATCTGGAAAGAAGCTTCGAGAGAAACTGCTTACTGTTCTGTTAATTCATCTCACAGAGTTACATGTGTATTTCGTGGATCTCTTTGCTAGCCTTATTTCTGTGGAATCTCAGAACAGATATTTCGGATCCCTTTGATGACTATAGGGCTAAAGGAAATATCCTCCGATAACAAAGAGAAAGAAGCTTTCTGAGAAACTTCTTTGTGTTCTGTGAAGTCATCTCACATAGTTACAGCTTTCCCCTCAAGAAGCCTTTCGCTAAGACAGTTCTTGTGGAATAGGCTAAGTGATATTTGGAAGCCCATAGAGGGCTATGGTGAAAAAGTTAATATCCTCAGATGAAATCTGGAAAGAAGCTTTCTGAGAAACTGCTTAGTGTTCTGTTAATTCATCTCACAGAGTTACATGTGTATTTCGTGGATCTCTTTGCTAGCCTTATTTCTGTAGAATCTGAGTACACATATTTCGGATCCCTTTGAAGACAATAGGGCCAAAGGAAATATGCTCCTATAACAAAGAGAAAGAAGCTTTCTGAGAAACTTCTTTGTGTTCTGTGAAATCATCTCACAGAGTTACCGCTTTCTTCTCAAGAACCCTTTCGCTAAGACAGTTATTTTGGAATTGGCAAGGTGATATTTGGAAGCCGATAGAGTGCTATGGTGAAAAAGGAAATATCCTCAGATGAAATCTTCAAAGAAGCTTCGTGAGAAACTGCTTAGTGTTCTGTTAATTCATCTCACAGAGTTAAATGTGTATTTCGTGGATCTCTTTGCTAGCCTTATTTCTGTGGAATCTGAGAACAGATATTTCGGATCCCTTTGAACACTATAGGGCCAAAGGAAATATCCTCCGATAACAAAGAGAAAGAAGCTTTCTGAGAAACCTCTTTGTGTTCTGAAATCATCTCACAGAGTTACAGCTTTCCCCTCAAGAACCCTTTCGCTAAGACAGTTCTTGTGGAATAGGCAAAGTGATATTTGGAAGCCCTTAGAGGGCTATGGTGAAAAAGGAAATATCCTCAGATGAAATCGGGAAAGAAGCTTCGTGAGAAACTGCTTAGTGTTCTGTTAATACATCTCACAGAGTTACATGTGTATTTCGTGGATCTCTTTGCTAGCCTTTTTTCTGTGGAATCTGAGAACAGATATTTCGGATCCCTTTGAAGACTATAGGGCCAAAGGAAATATCCTCCGATAACAAAGAGAAAGAAGCTTTCTGAGAAACATCTTTGTGTTCTGAAATCATCTCACAGAGTTACAGCTTTCCCCTCAAGAAGCCTTTCGCTAAGACAGTTCTTGTGGAATAGGCAAAGTGATATTTGGAAGCCCTTAGAGGGCTATGGTGAAAAAGGAAATATCCTCAGATGAAATCTGGAAAGAAGCTTCGTGAGAAACTGCTTAGTGTTCTGTTAATTCATCTCACAGAGTTACATGTGTATTTCGTGGATCTCTTTGCTAGCCTGTTTTCTGTGGAATCTCAGAACAGATATTTCGGATCCCTTTGAAGACTATAGGGCCAAAGGAAATATCCTCCGATAACAAAGAGAAAGCAGCTTTCTGAGAAACTTCTTTGTGTTCTGTGAAATCATCTCACAGAGTTACAGCTTTCCCCTCAAGAACTCTTTCGCTAAGACAGTTCTCGTGGAATAGGCAAAGTGATATTTGGAAGCCCATAGAGGGCTATGGTTAAAAAGGAAATATCCTCAGATGAAATCTGGAAAGAAGATTTCTGAGAAACTGCTTAGTGTTCTGTTAATTCATCTCACAGAGTTACATCTGTATTTCGTGGATCTCTTTGCTAGCCTTATTTCTGTGGAATCTGAGTACAGATATTTCGGATCCCTTTGAAGACAATAGGGCCAAAGGAAATATCCTCCGATAACAAAGAGAAAGAAGCTTTCTGAGAAACTTCTTTGTGTTCTGTGAAATCATCTCACAGAGTTACAGCTTTCCCCTCAAGAAGCCTTTCGCTAAGACAGTTCTTGTGGAATTGGCAAAGTGATATTTGGAACCCCATAGAGGGCTATGGTGAAAAAGGAAATATCCTCAGATGAAATCTTGAAAGAAGCTTCGTGAGAAACTGCTTAGTGTTCTGTTAATTCATCTCACAGAGTTACATGTGTATTTCTTGGATCTCTTTGCTAGCCTTATTTCTGTGGAATCTGAGAAGAGATATTTCGCATCCCTATGAAAACTATAGGGCCAAAGGAAATATCCTCCGATAACAAAGAGAAAGAAGGTTTCTGAGAAACTTCTTTGTGTTCTGTGAAATCATCTCACAGAGTTACAGCTTTCCCCTCCAGAAGCCTTTCGGTAAGACAGTTCTTGTGGAATAGGCAAAGTGATATTTGGAAGCCCATAGAGGGCTATGGTGAAAAAGGAAATATGCTCCTATGAAATCTGGAAAGAAGCTTTCTGAGAAACTGCTTAGTGTTCTGTTAATTCATCTCACAGAGTTACATGTGTATTTCGTGAATCCCTTTGCTAGCCTCATTTCTGTGGAATCTGAGAACAGATATTTCGGATCCCTTTGAAGACTAGAGGGTCAAAGGAAATATCCTTCGATAACAAAGAGAAAGAAGATTTCTGAGAAACTTCTTTGTGTTCTGTGAAATCATCTCACAGAGTTACAGCTTTCCCCTCAAGAAGCTTTTCGCTAACACAGTTCTTGTGGAATAGGCAAAGTGATATTTGGAAGCCCATAGAGGGCTATGGTGAAAAAGTTAATATCCTCAGATGAAATCTGGAAAGAAGCTTTCTGAGAAACTGCTTAGTGTTCTGTTTATTCATCTCACAGAGTTACATCTGTATTTCGTGGATCTCTTTGCTAGCCTTATTTCTGTGGAATCTGAGTACAGATATTTCGGATCCCATTGAAGACAATATGGCCAAAGGAAATATCCTCCTATAACAAAGAGAAAGAAGCTTTCTGAGAAACTTCTTTGTGTTCTGTGAAATCATCTCACAGAGTTACAGCTTTCCCCTCAAGAACCCTTTCGCTAAGACAGTTCCTGTGGAATTGGCAAAGTGATATTTGGAAGCCCATAGAGGGCTATGGTGAAAAAGGAAATATCCTCAGATGAAATCTTGAAAGAAGCTCTCCGAGAAACTGCTTAGTGTTCTGTTAATTCATCTCACAGAGTTACATGTGTATTTCGTGGATATCTTTGCTAGATTTATTTCTGTGGAATCTGAGAACAGATATTTCGGATCCCCTTGATGACTATAGGGCTAAAGGAAATATCCTCCGACATCAAAGAGAAAGAAGCTTTCTGAGAAACTTCTTTGTGTTCTGTGAAATCATCTCACAGAGTTACAGCTTTCCCCTCAAGAAGCCTTTCGCTAAGACAGTTCTTGTGGAATTGGCAAAGTGATATTTGGAAGCCCATAGAGGGCTATGGTGAAAAAGGAAATATCCTCAGATGAAATCTGGAAAGAAGCTTTCTGAGAAACTGCTTAGTGTTCTGTTAATTCATCTCACAGAGTTACATGTGTATTTCTTGGGTCTCTTTGCTAGCCTTATTTCTGTGGAATCTGAGAACAGATATTTCGGATCCCTTTGAAGACTAGAGGGCCAAAGGAAATATCCTCCGATAACAAAGAGAAAGAAGCTTTCTGAGAAACTTCTTTGTGTTCTGTGAAATCATCTCACAGAGTTACAGCTTTCCCCTCAAGAAGCTTTTCGCTAACACAGTTCTTGTGGAATAGGAAAAGTGATATTTGGAAGCCCATAGAGGGCTATGGTGAAAAAGGAAATATCCTCAGATGAAATCTGGAAAGAAGCTTTCTGAGAAACTGCTTAGTGTTCTGTTAATTCATCTCACAGAGTTACATGTGTATTTCGTGGATCCCTTTGCTAGCCTTATTTCTGTGGAATCTGAGTACAGATATTTCGGATCCCTTTGAAGACAATAGGGCAAAAGGAAATATCCTCCTATAACAAAGAGAAAGAAGCTTTCTGAGAAACTTCTTTGTGTTCTGTGAAATCATCTCACAGAGTTACAGCTTTCCCCTCAAGAACCCTTTCGCTAAGACAGTTCTTTTGGTATTGGCAAAGTGATATTTGGAAACCCATAGAGGGCTATGGTGAAAAAGGTAATATCCTTAGATGAAATCTGGAAAGAAGCTTTCTGAGAAACTTCTTAGTGTTCTGTTAATTCATCTCACAGAGTTACATGTGTATTTCGTGGATCTCTTTGCTAGCCTTATTTCTGTGGAATCTGAGAACAGATATTTCGGATCCCTTTGAAAACTATAGTGCCAAAGGAAGTATCCTCCGATAACAAAGAGAAAGAAGGTTTCTGAGAAACTTCTTTGTGTTCTGTGAAATCATCTCACAGAGTTACAGCTTTCCCTCAAGAAGCCTTTCGCTAAGACAGTTCTTGTGTAACAGGCAAAGTGATATTTTGAAGCCCATAGAGGGCTATGGTGAAAAAGGAAATATCCTCAGATGAAATCTGGAAAGAAGCTTCGTGAGAAACTGCTTAGTGTTCTGTTAATTCATCTCACAGAGTTACATGTGTATTTCGTGGATCTCTTTGCTAGCCTTTTTTCTGTGGAATCTCAGAACAGATATTTCGGATCCCTTTGAAGACTATAGGGCCAAAGGAAATATCCTCCGATAACAAAGAGAAAGAAGCTTTCTGAGAAACTTCTTTCTGTTCTGTGAAATCATCTCACAGAGTTACAGCTTTCCAATCAAGACGCCTTTCGCTAAGACAGTTCTTGTGGATTTGGCAAAGTGATATTTGGAAGCCCATAGAGGGCTATGGTGAAAAAGGAAATATCCTCAGATGAAATCTGGAAAGAAGCTTCGTAAGAAACTGCTTAGTGTTCTGTTAATTCATCTCACAGAGTTACATGTGTATTTCGTGGATCTCTTTGCTAGCCTTATTTTTGTGGAATCTGAGAACAGATATTTCGGATCCCATTGATGACTATAGGGCTAAAGGAAATATCCTCCGATATCAAAGAGAAAGAAGCTTTCTGAGAAACTTCTTTGTGTTCTGTGAAATCATCTCACAGAGTTACAGCTTTCCCCTCAAGAAGCCTTTCGCTAAGACAGTTCTTTTGGAATTGGCAAAGTGATATTTGGAAGCCCATAGAGGGCTATGGTGAAAAAGGAAATATCCTCAGATGAAATCTGGAAAGAAGCTTTCTGAGAAACTGCTTAGTGTTCTGTTAATTCATCTCACAGAGTTACATGTGTATTTCTTGGGTCTCTTTGCTAGCCTTATTTCTGTGGAATCTGAGAACAGATATTTCGGATCCCTTTGAAGACTAGAGGGCCAAAGGAAATATCCTCCGATAACAGAGAGAAAGAAGCTTTCTGAGAAACTTCTTTGTGTTCTGTGAAATCATCTCACAGAGTTACAACTTTCCCCTCAAGAAGCTTTTCGCTAACACAGTTCTTGTGGAATAGGCAAAGTGATATTTGGAAGCCCATAGAGGGCTATGGTGAAAAAGGAAATATCCTCAGATGAAATCTGGAAAGAAGCTTTCTGAGAAACTGCTTAGTGTTCTGTTAATTCATCTCACAGAGTTACATGTGTATTTCGTGGATCTCTTTGCTAGCCTTATTTCTGTGGAATCTGAGTATTTCGGATATTTCGGATCCCTTTGAAGACAATAGGGCCAAAGGAAATATCCTCCTATAACAAAGAGAAAGAAGGTTTCTGAGAAACTTCTTTGTGTTCTCTGAAATCATCTCACAGAGTTACAGCTTTCCCCTAAAGAAGCCTTTCGCTAAGACAGTTTTTGTGGAATAGGCAAAGTGATATTTGGAACCCCATAGAGGGCTATGTTGAAAAAGGAAATATCCTCAGATGAAATCTGGAAAGAAGCTTCGAGAGAAACTGCTTAGTGTTCTGTTAATTCATCTCACAGAGTTACATGTGTATTTCGTGGATCTCTTTGCTAGCCTTTTTTCTGTGGAATCTCAGAACAGATATTACGGATCCCTTTGAAGACTATAGGGCCAAAGGAAATATCCTCCGATAACAAAGAGAAAGAAGCTTTCTGAGAAACTTCTTTGTGTACTGTGAAATCATCTCACAGAGTTACAGCTTTCCAATCAAGAAGCCTTTCGCTAAGACCGTTCTTGTGGATTTGGCAAAGTGATATTTGGAACCCCATAGAGGGCTATGGTGAAAAAGGAAATATCCTCAGATGAAATCTGGAAAGAAGCTTCGTAAGAAACTGCTTAGTGTTCTGTTAATTCATCTCACAGAGTTACATGTGTATTTCGTGGATCTCTTTGCTAGCCTTATTTCTGTGGAATCTGAGGACAGATATTTCGGATCCCATTGATTACTATAGGGCTAAAGGAAATATCCTCAGATAACAAAGAGAAAGAAGCTTTCTGAGAAACTTCCTTGTGTTCTGTGAAATCATCTTACAGAGTTACAGCTTTCCCTTCAAGAACCCTTTCGCTAAGACAGTTCTTGTGGAATAGGCAAAGTGATATTTTGAAGCCCATAGAGGGCTATGGTGAAAAAGGAAATATCCTCAGATGAAATCTGGAAAGAAGCTTTCTGAGAAACTGCTTAGTGTTCTGTTAATTCATCTCACAGAGTTACATGTGTATTTCGTGGATCTCTTTGCTAGCCTTATTTCTGTGGAATCTCAGAACAGATATTTCGGAACCCTTTGAAAACTATAGGGCCAAAGGAAGTATCCTCCGATAACAAAGAGAAAGAAGGTTTCTGAGAAACTTCTTTGTGTTCTCTGAAATCATCTCACAGAGTTACAGCTTTCCCCTCAAGAAGCCTTTCGCTAAGACAGTTTTTGTGGAATAGGCAAAGTGATATTTGGAAGCCCATAGAGGGCTATGGTGAAAAAGGAAATATCCTCAGATGAAATCTGGAAAGAAGCTTCGAGAGAAACTGCTTAGTGTTCTGTTAATTCATCTCACAGAGTTACATGTGTATTTCGTGGATCTCTTTGCTAGCCTTATTTCTGTGGAATCTCAGAACAGATATTTCGGATCCCTTTGATGACTATAGGGCTAAAGGAAATATCCTCCGATAACAAAGAGAAAGAAGCTTTCTGAGAAACTTCTTTGTGTTCTGTGAAATCATCTCACAGAGTTACAGCTTTCCCCTCAAGAACCCTTTCGCTAAGACAGTTCTAGTGGAATAGGCAAAGTGATATTTGGAAGCCCATAGAGGGCTATGGTTAAAAAGGAAATATCCTCAGATGAAATCTGGAAAGAAGCTTTCTGAGAAACTGCTTAGTGTTCTGTTAATTCATCTCACAGAGTTACATGTGTATTTCGTGGATCTCTTTGCTAGCCTTATTTCTGTGGAATCTGAGAACAGATATTTCGGATCCCTTTGAACACTATAGGGCCAAAGGAAATATCCTCCGATAACAAAGAGAAAGAAGCTTTCTGAGAAACCTCTTTGTGTTCTGAAATCATCTCACAGAGTTACAGCTTTCCCCTCAAGAACCCTTTCGCTAAGACAGTTCTTGTGGAATAGGCAAAGTGATATTTGGAAGCCCTTAGAGGGCTATGGTGAAAAAGGAAATATCCTCAGATGAAATCGGGAAAGAAGCTTCGTGAGAAACTGCTTAGTGTTCTGTTAATTCATCTCACAGAGTTACATGTGTATTTCGTGGATCTCTTTGCTAGCCTTTTTTCTGTGGAATCTGAGAACAGATATTTCGGATCCCTTTGAAGACTATAGGGCCAAAGGAAATATCCTCCGATAACAAAGAGAAAGAAGCTTTCTGAGAAACATCTTTGTGTTCTGAAATCATCTCACAGAGTTACAGCTTTCCCCTCAAGAAGCCTTTCGCTAAGACAGTTCTTGTGGAATAGGCAAAGTGATATTTGGAAGCCCTTAGAGGGCTATGGTGAAAAAGGAAATATCCTCAGATGAAATCTGGAAAGAAGCTTCGTGAGAAACTGCTTAGTGTTCTGTTAATTCATCTCACAGAGTTACATGTGTATTTCGTGGATCTCTTTGCTAGCCTGTTTTCTGTGGAATCTCAGAACAGATATTTCGGATCCCTTTGAAGACTATAGGGCCAAAGGAAATATCCTCCGATAACAAAGAGAAAGCAGCTTTCTGAGAAACTTCTTTGTGTTCTGTGAAATCATCTCACAGAGTTACAGCTTTCCCCTCAAGAACTCTTTCGCTAAGACAGTTCTCGTGGAATAGGCAAAGTGATATTTGGAAGCCCATAGAGGGCTATGGTTAAAAAGGAAATATCCTCAGATGAAATCTGGAAAGAAGATTTCTGAGAAACTGCTTAGTGTTCTGTTAATTCATCTCACAGAGTTACATCTGTATTTCGTGGATCTCTTTGCTAGCCTTATTTCTGTGGAATCTGAGTACAGATATTTCGGATCCCTTTGAAGACCATAGGGCCAAAGGAAATATCCTCCGATAACAAAGAGAAAGAAGCTTTCTGAGAAACTTCTTTGTGTTCTGTGAAATCATCTCACAGAGTTACAGCTTTCCCCTCAAGAAGCCTTTCGCTAAGACAGTTCTTGTGGAATTGGCAAAGTGATATTTGGAACACCATAGAGGGCTATGGTGAAAAAGGAAATATCCTCAGATGAAATCTTGAAAGAAGCTTCGTGAGAAACTGCTTAGTGTTCTGTTAATTCATCTCACAGAGTTACATGTGTATTTCTTGGATCTCTTTGCTAGCCTTATTTCTGTGGAATCTGAGAAGAGATATTTCGCATCCCTATGAAAACTATAGGGCCAAAGGAAATATCCTCCGATAACAAAGAGAAAGAAGGTTTCTGAGAAACTTCTTTGTGTTCTGTGAAATCATCTCACAGAGTTACAGCTTTCCCCTCCAGAAGCCTTTCGGTAAGACAGTTCTTGTGGAATAGGCAAAGTGATATTTGGAAGCCCATAGAGGGCTATGGTGAAAAAGGAAATATGCTCCTATGAAATCTGGAAAGAAGCTTTCTGAGAAACTGCTTAGTGTTCTGTTAATTCATCTCACAGAGTTACATGTGTATTTCGTGAATCCCTTTGCTAGCCTCATTTCTGTGGAATCTGAGAACAGATATTTCGGATCCCTTTGAAGACTAGAGGGTCAAAGGAAATATCCTTCGATAACAAAGAGAAAGAAGATTTCTGAGAAACTTCTTTGTGTTCTGTGAAATCATCTCACAGAGTTACAGCTTTCCCCTCAAGAAGCCTTTCGCTAAGACAGTTCTTGTGGAATAGGCAAAGTGATATTTGGAAGCCCATAGAGGGCTATGGTGAAAAAGTTAATATCCTCAGATGAAATCTGGAAAGAAGCTTTCTGAGAAACTGCTTAGTGTTCTGTTTATTCATCTCACAGAG
Organism: Macaca fascicularis; assembly: GCF_037993035.2. Classification (NCBI taxonomy): domain Eukaryota; kingdom Metazoa; phylum Chordata; class Mammalia; order Primates; family Cercopithecidae; genus Macaca; species Macaca fascicularis. Next base: position 47,336,111 of record NC_088383.1, on the reverse strand, counting down.
TTACATCTGTATTTCGTGGATCTCTTTGCTAGCCTTATTTCTGTGGAATCTGAGTACAGATATTTCGGATCCCATTGAAGACAATATGGCCAAAGGAAATATCCTCCTATAACAAAGAGAAAGAAGCTTTCTGAGAAACTTCTTTGTGTTCTGTGAAATCATCTCACAGAGTTACAGCTTTCCCCTCAAGAACCCTTTCGCTAAGACAGTTCCTGTGGAATTGGCAAAGTGATATTTGGAAGCCCATAGAGGGCTATGGTGAAAAAGGAAATATCCTCAGATGAAATCTTGAAAGAAGCTCTCCGAGAAACTGCTTAGTGTTCTGTTAATTCATCTCACAGAGTTACATGTGTATTTCGTGGATCTCTTTGCTAGATTTATTTCTGTGGAATCTGAGAACAGATATTTCGGATCCCCTTGATGACTATAGGGCTAAAGGAAATATCCTCCGACATCAAAGAGAAAGAAGCTTTCTGAGAAACTTCTTTGTGTTCTGTGAAATCATCTCACAGAGTTACAGCTTTCCCCTCAAGAAGCCTTTCGCTAAGACAGTTCTTGTGGAATTGGCAAAGTGATATTTGGAAGCCCATAGAGGGCTATGGTGAAAAAGGAAATATCCTCAGATGAAATCTGGAAAGAAGCTTTCTGAGAAACTGCTTAGTGTTCTGTTAATTCATCTCACAGAGTTACATGTGTATTTCTTGGGTCTCTTTGCTAGCCTTATTTCTGTGGAATCTGAGAACAGATATTTCGGATCCCTTTCATGACTATAGGGCTAAAGGAAATATCCTCCGATAACAAAGAGAAAGAAGCTTTCTGAGAAACTTCTTTGTGTTCTGTGAAATCATCTCACAGAGTTACAGCTTTCCCCTCAAGAAGCCTTTCGCTAAGACAGTTCTTGTGGAATTGGCAAAGTGATATTTGGAAGCCCATAGAGGGCTATGGTGAAAAAGGAAATATCCTCAGATGAAATCTGGAAAGAAGCTTTCTGAGAAACTGCTTAGTGTTCTGTTAATTCATCTCACAGAGTTACATGTGTATTTCGTGGATCTCTTTGCTAGCCTTATTTCTGTGGAACCTGAGTACACATATTTCGGATCCCATTGAAGACAATAGGGCCAAAGGAATTATCCTCCTATAACAAAGAGAAAGAAGCTTTCTGAGAAACTTCTTTGTGTTCTGTGAAATCATCTCACAGAGTTACAGAATTCTTCTCAAGAACCCTTTCGCTAAGACAGTTATTTTAGAATTGGCAAGGTGATATTTGGAAGCCCATAGAGTGCTATGGTGAAAAAGGAAAAATCCTCAGATGAAATCTTGAAAGAAGCTTCGTGAGAAACTGCTTAGTGTTCTGTTAATTCATCTCACAGAGTTAAATGTGTATTTCGTGGATCTCTTTGCTAGCCTTATTTCTGTGGAATCTGAGAACAGATATTTCGGATCCCTTTGAAGACTATAGGGCCAAAGGAAATATCCTCCGATAACAAAGAGAAAGAAGGTTTCTGAGAAACTTCTTTTTGTTCTGTGAAATCATCTCACAGAGTTACAGCTTTCCCCTCAAGAAGCCTTTCGCTAAGATAGTTCTTGTGGAGTTGGCAAAATGATATTTGGAAGCCCTTAGAGGGCTATGGTGAAAAAGGAAATATCCTCACAGGAAATCTGGAAAGAAGCTTTCTGAGAAACTGCTTAGTGTTCTGTTAATTCATCTCACAGAGTTACATGTGTATTTCGTGGATCTATTTGCTAGCCTTATTTCTGTGGAATCTGAGGACAGATATTTCGGATCCCATTGATGACTATAGGGCTAAAGGAAATATCCTCAGATAACAAAGAGAAAGAAGCTTTCTGAGAAACTTCCTTGTGTTCTGTGAAATCATCTTACAGAGTTACAGCTTTCCCTTCAAGAACCCTTTCGCTAAGACAGTTCTTGTGGAATAGGCAAAGTGATATTTTGAAGCCCATAGAGGGCTATGGTGAAAAAGGAAATATCCTCAGATGAAATCTGGAAAGAAGCTTTCTGAGAAACTGCTTAGTGTTCTGTTAATTCATCTCACAGAGTTACATGTGTATTTCGTGGATCTCTTTGCTAGCCTTATTTCTGTGGAATCTCAGAACAGATATTTCGGAACCCTTTGAAAACTATAGGGCCAAAGGAAGTATCCTCCGATAACAAAGAGAAAGAAGGTTTCTGAGAAACTTCTTTGTGTTCTCTGAAATCATCTCACAGAGTTACAGCTTTCCCCTCAAGAAGCCTTTCGCTAAGACAGTTTTTGTGGAATAGGCAAAGTGATATTTGGAAGCCCATAGAGGGCTATGGTGAAAAAGGAAATATCCTCAGATGAAATCTGGAAAGAAGCTTCGAGAGAAACTGCTTAGTGTTCTGTTAATTCATCTCACAGAGTTACATGTGTATTTCGTGGATCTCTTTGCTAGCCTTATTTCTGTGGAATCTCAGAACAGATATTTCGGATCCCTTTGATGACTATAGGGCTAAAGGAAATATCCTCCGATAACAAAGAGAAAGAAGCTTTCTGAGAAACTTCTTTGTGTTCTGTGAAATCATCTCACAGAGTTACAGCTTTCCCCTCAAGAAGCCTTTCGCTAAGACAGTTTTTGTGGAATAGGCTAAGTGATATTTGGAAGCCCATAGAGGGCTATGGTGAAAAAGGAAATATCCTCAGATGAAATCTGGAAAGAAGCTTTCTGAGAAACTGCTTAGTGTTCTGTTAATTCATCTCACAGAGTTTCATGTGTATTTCGTGGATCTCTTTGCTAGCCTTATTTCTGTGGAACCTGAGTACACATATTTCGGATCCCATTGAAGACAATAGGGCCAAAGGAAATATCCTCCTATAACAAAGAGAAAGAAGCTTTCTGAGAAACTTCTTTGTGTTCTGTGAAATCATCTCACAGAGTTACAGCTTTCTTCTCAAGAACCCTTTCGCTAAGACAGTTATTTTGGAATTGGCAAGGTGATATTTGGAAGCCCATAGAGTGCTATGGTGAAAAAGGAAATATCATCAGATGAAATCTTGAAAGAAGCTTCGTGAGAAACTGCTTAGTGTTCTGTTAATTCATCTCACAGAGTTAAATGTGTATTTCGTGGATCTCTTTGCTAGCCTTATTTCTGTGGAATCTGAGAACAGATATTTCGGATCCCTTTGAAGACTATAGGGCCAAAGGAAATATCCTCCGATAACAAAGAGAAAGAAGCTTTCTGAGAAAATTCTTTGTGTTCTGTGAAATCATCTCACAGAGTTACACCTTTCTCCTCAAGAAGCCTTTCGCTAAGACAGTTCTTGTGGAGTTGGCAAAATGATATTTGGAAGCCCTTAGACGGCTATGGTGAAAAAGGAAATATCCTCACAGGAAATCTGGAAAGAAGCTTTCTGAGAAACTGCTTAGTGTTCTGTTAATTCATCTCACAGAGTTACATGTGTGTTTCGTGGATCTCTTTGCTAGCCTTATTTCTGTGGAATCTGAGAACAGATATTTCGGATCCCATTGATGACTATAGGGCTAAAGGAAATATCCTCCGATAACAAAGAGAAAGAAGCTTTCTGAGAAACTTCCTTGTGGTCTGTGAAATCATCTCACAGAGTTACAGCTTTCCCCTCAAGAACCCTTTCGCTAAGACAGTTCTTGTGGAATAGGCAAAGTGATATTTTGAAGCCCTTAGAGGGCTATGGTGAAAAAGGAAATATCCTCAGATTAAATCTGGAAAGAAGCTTTCTGAGAAACTGCTTAGTGTTCTGTTAATTCGTCTCACAGAGTTACATGTGTATTTCGTGGATCTCTTTGCTAGCCTTATTTCTGTGGAATCTGAGAACAGATATTTCGGATCCCATTGATGACTATAGGGCTAAAGGAAATATCCTCTGATAACAAAGAGAAAGAAGCTTTCTGAGAAACTTCCTTGTGTTCTGTGAAATCATCTCACAGAGTTACAGCTTTCCCCTCAAGGAGCCTTTCGCTAAGACAGTTCTTGTGGAATAGGCAAAGTGATATTTGGAAGCCCATAGAGGGCTATGGTGAAAAAGGAAATATCCTCAGATGAAATCTGGAAAGAAGCTTTCTGAGAAACTGCTTAGTGTTCTGTTAATTCATCTCACAGAGTTACATGTGTATTTCGTGGATCTCTTTGCTAGCCTTATTTCTGTGGAATCTCAGAACAGATATTTCGGATCCCTTTGAAGACTAGAGGGCCAAAGGAAATATCCTCCGATAACAAAGAGAAAGAAGCTTTCTGAGAAACTTCTTTGTGTTCTGTGAAATCATCTCACAGAGTTACAGCTTTCCCCTCAAGAAGCCTTTCGCTAAGACAGTTCTTGTGGAATTGGCAAAGTGATATTTGGAAGCCCAGAGAGGGCTATGGTGAAAAAGGAAATATCCTCAGATGAAATCTGGAAAGAAGCTTTCTGAGAAACTGCTTAGTGTTCTGTTAATTCATCTCACAGAGTTACATGTGTATTTCGTGGATCTCTTTGCTAGCCTTATTTCTGTGGAACCTGAGTACACATATTTCGGATCCCATTGAAGACAATAGGGCCAAAGGAATTATCCTCCTATAACAAAGAGAAAGAAGCTTTCTGAGAAACTTCTTTGTGTTCTGTGAAATCATCTCACAGAGTTACAGAATTCTTCTCAAGAACCCTTTCGCTAAGACAGTTATTTTGGAATTGGCAAGGTGATATTTGGAAGCCCATAGAGTGCTATGGTGAAAAAGGAAAAATCCTCCGATGAAATCTTGAAAGAAGCTTCGTGAGAAACTGCTTAGTGTTCTGTTAATTCATCTCACAGAGTTAAATGTGTATTTCGTGGATCTCTTTGCTAGCCTTATTTCTGTGGAATCTGAGAACAGATATTTCGGATCCCTTTGAAGACTATAGGGCCAAAGGAAATATCCTCCGATAACAAAGAGAAAGAAGGTTTCTGAGAAACTTCTTTTTGTTCTGTGAAATCATCTCACAGAGTTACAGCTTTCCCCTCAAGAAGCCTTTCGCTAAGACAGTTCCTGTGGAGTTGGCAAAATGATATTTGGAAGCCCTTAGAGGGCTATGGTGAAAAAGGAAATATCCTCACAGGAAATCTGGAAAGAAGCTTTCTGAGAAACTGCTTAGTGTTCTGTTAATTCATCTCACAGAGTTACATGTGTATTTCGTGGATCTCTTTGCTAGCCTTATTTCTGTGGAATATGAGGACAGATATTTCGGATCCCATTGATGACTATAGGGCTAAAGGAAATATCCTCAGATAACAAAGAGAAAGAAGCTTTCTGAGAAACTTCCTTGTGTTCTGTGAAATCATCTTACAGAGTTACAGCTTTCCCTTCAAGAACCCTTTCGCTAAGACAGTTCTTGTGGAATAGGCAAAGTGATATTTTGAAGCCCATAGAGGGCTATGGTGAAAAAGGAAATATCCTCAGATGAAATCTGGAAAGAAGCTTTCTGAGAAACTGCTTAGTGTTCTGTTAATTCATCTCACAGAGTTACATGTGTATTTCGTGGATCTCTTTGCTAGCCTTATTTCTGTGGAATCTCAGAACAGATATTTCGGAACCCTTTGAAAACTATAGGGCCAAAGGAAGTATCCTCCGATAACAAAGAGAAAGAAGGTTTCTGAGAAACTTCTTTGTGTTCTCTGAAATCATCTCACAGAGTTACAGCTTTCCCCTCAAGAAGCCTTTCGCTAAGACAGTTCTTGTGGAATAGGCAAAGTGATATTTGGAAGCCCATAGAGGGCTATGGTGAAAAAGGAAATATCCTCAGATGAAATCTGGAAAGAAGCTTCGAGAGAAACTGCTTAGTGTTCTGTTAATTCATCTCACAGAGTTACATCTGTATTTCGTGGATCTCTTTGCTAGCCTTATTTCTGTGGAATCTGAGAACAGATATTTCGGATCCCTTGGAAGACTATAGGGCCAAAGGAAATATCCTCCGATAACAAAGAGAAAGAAGCTTTCTGAGAAACTTCTTTGTGTTCTGTGAAATCATCTCACAGAGTTACAGCTTTCCCCTCAAGAAGCCTTTCGCTAAGACAGTTCTTGTGGAATTGGCAAAGTGATATTTGGAAGCCCTTTGAGGGCTACGGTGAAAAAGGAAATATCCTCACAGGAAATCTGGAAAGAAGCTTTCTGAGAAACTGCTTAGTGTTCTGTTAATTCATCTCACAGAGTCACATGTGTATTTCGTGGATCTCTTTGCTAGCCTTATTTCTGTGGAATCTGAGAACAGATATTTCGGATCCCTTTGAAGACTATTGGGCCAAAGGAAATATCCACCGATAACAAAGAGAAAGAAGCTTTCTGAGAAACTTCTTTGTGTTCTGTGAAATCATCTCACAGAGTTACAGCTTTCCCCTCAAGAAGCCTTTCGCTAAGACAGTTCTTGTGGAATTGGCAAAGTGATATTTGGAAGCCCAAAGAGGGCTATGGTGAAAAAGGAAATATCCTCAGATGAAATCTGGAAAGAAGCTTTCTGAGAAACTGCTTAGTGTTCTGTTAATTCATCTCACAGAGTTACATCTGTATTTCGTGGATCTCTTTGCTAGCCTTATTTCTGTGGAATCTGAGTACAGATATTTCGGATCCCATTGAAGACAATAGGGCCAAAGGAAATATCCTCCGATAACAAAGAGAAAGAAGCTTTCTGAGAAACTTCTTTGTGTTCTGTGAAATCATCTCACAGAGTTACAGCTTTCCCCTCAAGAAGCCTTTCGCTAAGACAGTTCTTGTGGAATTGGCAAAGTGATATTTGGAAGCCCTTAGAAGACTATGGTGAAAAAGGAAATATCCTCAGGTGAAATCTGAAAAGAAGCTTCGTGAGAAACTGCTTAGTGTTCTGTTAATTCATCTCACAGAGTTACATGTGTATTTCGTGGATCTCTTTGCTAGCCTTATTTCTGTGGAATCTGAGAACAGATATTTCGGATCCTTTTGAAGACTATAGGGCCAAAGGAAATATCCTCCGATAACACAGAGAAAGAAGCTTTCTGAGAAACTTCCTTGTGTTCTGTGAAATCATCTCACAGAGTTACAGCTTTCACCTCAAGAAGCCTTTCGCTAAGTCAGTTCTTGTGGAATTGGCAAAGTGATATTTGGAAGCCCATAGAGGGTTTGGTGAAAAAGGAAATATCCTCAGATGAAATCTGGAAAGAAGCTTTCTGAGAAACTGCTTAGTGTTCTGTTAATTCGTCTCACAGAGTTACATCTGTATTTCGTGGATCTCTTTGCTAGCCTTATTTCTGTGGAATCTGAGAACAGATATTTCGGATCCCTTTGAAGACTATAGGGCCAAAGGAAATATCCTCCGATAACAAGGAGACAGAATCTTTCTGAGAAACTTCTTTGTGTTCTGTGAAATCATGTCACAGAGTTACAGCTTTCCCCTCAAGAAGCCTTTCGCTAAGACAGTTCTTGTGGAATTGGCAAAGTGATATTTGGAAGCCCATAAAGGGCTATGGTGAAAAAGGAAATATCCTCCCAGGAAATCTGGAAAGAAGATTTCTGAGAAACTGCTTAGTGTTCTGTTAATTCATCTCACAGAGTTACATGTGTATTTCGCGGATCTCTTTGCTTGCCTTATTTCTGTGGAATCTCAGAACTGATATTTCGGATCCCTTTGAAAACTATAGGGCCGAAGGAAATAGCCTCTGATAACAAAGAGAAAGAAGCTTTCTGAGAAACTTCTTTGTGTTCTGTGAAATCATCTCACAGAGATACAGCTTTCCCCTCAAGAAGCCTTTCGCTAAGACAGTTCTTGTGGAATAGGAAAAGTGATATTTGGAAGCCCAAAGAGGGCTATGGTGAAAAAGGAAATATCCTCAGATGAAATCTGGAAAGAAGCTTTCTGAGAAACTGCTTAGTGTTCTGTTAATTCATCTCACAGAGTTACATCTGTATTTCGTGGATCTCTTTGCTAGCCTTATTTCTGTGGAATCTGAGTACAGATATTTCGGATCCCATTGAAGACAATAGGGCCAAAGGAAATATCCTCCGATAACAAAGAGAAAGAAGCTTTCTGAGAAACTTCTTTGTGTTCTGTGAAATCATCTCACAGAGTTACAGCTTTCCCCTCAAGAACCCTTTCGCTAAGACAGTTCTTCTGGAATTGGCAAAGTGATATTTGGAAGCCCATAGAGGGCTATGGTGAAAAGGAAATATCCTTAGATGAAATCTGGAAAGAAGCTTTATGAGAAACTGCTTAGTGTTCTATTAATTCATCTCACAGAGTTACATGTGTATTTCGTGGATCTCTTTGCTAGCCTTATTTCTGTGGAATCTGAGAACAGATATTTCAGATTCCTTTGAAAACTATAGGGCCAAAGGAAATATCTTCCGATAACAAAGAGAAAGAAGGTTTCTGAGAAACTTCCTTGTGTTCTGTGAAATCATCTCACAGAGTTACAGCTTTCCCCTCAAGAAGCCTTTCGCTAAGACAGTTCTTGTGGAATAGGCAAAGTGATATTTGGAAGCCCATAGAGGGCTATGGTGAAAAAGGAAATATCCTCAGATGAAATCTGGAAAGAAGCTTTCTGAGAAACTGCTTAGTGTTATGTTAATTCATCTCACAGAGTTACATGTGTATTTCGTGGATCTCTTTGCTAGCCTTATTTCTGTGGAATCTGAGTACAGATATTTCGGATCCCTATGAAGTCTATAGGGCCAAAGGAAATATCCTCCGATAACAAAGAGAAAGAAGCTTTCTGAGAAACTTCTTTGTGTTCTGTGAAATCATGTCACAGAGTTACAGCTTTCCCCTCAAGAAGCCTTTCGCTAAGACAGTTCTTGTGGAATTGGCAAAGTGATATTTGGAAGCCCATAGAGGGCTATGGTGAAAAAGGAAATATCCTCCCAGGAAATCTGGAAAGAAGATTTTTGAGAAACTGCTTAGTGTTCTGTTAATTCATCTTACAGAGTTACATGTGTATTTCGCGGATCTCTTTGCTTGCCTTATTTCTGTCGAATCTCAGAACTGATATATCGGATCCCTTTGAAAACTATAGGACCGAAGGAAATATCCTGCGATAACAAAGAGAAAGAAGCTTTCTGAGAAACTTCTTTGTGTTCTGTGAAATCATCTCACAGAGTTACAGCTTTCCCCTCAAGAAGCCTTTCGCTAAGACAGTTCTTGTGGAATTGGCAAAGTGATATTTGGAAGCCCTTTGAGGGCTATGGTGAAAAAGGAAATATCCTCACAGGAAATCTGGAAAGAAGCTTTCTGAGAAACTGCTTAGTGTTCTGTTAATTCATCTCACAGAGTTACATGTGTATTTCGTGGATCTCTTTGCTAGCCTTATTTCTGTGGAATCTGAGAACAGATATTTCGGATCCCTTTGAAGACTATAGGGCCAAAGGAAATATCCACCGATAACAAAGAGAAAGAAGCTTTCTGAGAAACTTCTTTGTGTTCTGTGAAATCATCTCACAGAGTTACAGCTTTCCCCTCAAGAAGCCTTTCGCTAAGACAGTTCTTGTGGAATTGGCAAAGTGATATTTGGAAGCCCATAGAGGGCTATGGTGAAAAAGGAAATATCCTCAGATGAAATCTTGAAAGAACATTCGTGAGAAACTGCTTAGTGTTCTGTTAATTCATCTCACAGAGTTACATGTGTATTTCGTGGATCTCTTTGCTAGCCTTATTTCTGTGGAATCTGAGAACAGATATTTCGGATCCCTTTGAAGACTATAGGGCCAAAGGAAATATCCTCCGATAACAAAGAGAAAGAAGCTTTCTGAGAAACTTCTTTGTGTTCTGTGAAATCATCTCACAGAGTTACAGCTTTCCCCTCAAGAACCCTTTCGCTAAGACAGTTCTAGTGGAATAGGCAAAGTGATATTTGGAAGCCCATAGAGGGCTATGGTTAAAAAGGAAATATCCTCAGATGAAATCTGGAAAGAAGCTTTCTGAGAAACTGCTTAGTGTTCTGTTAATTCATCTCACAGAGTTACATGTGTATTTCGCGGATCTCTTTGCTAGCCTTATTTCTGTGGAATCTCAGAACAGATATTTCGGATCCCTTTGAAGACTCTGGGGCCAAAGGAAATATCCTCCGATAACAAAGAAAAAGAAGCTTTCTGAGAAACTTCTTTGTGTTCTGTGAAATCATCTCACAGAGTTACAGCTCCCCCCTTAAGAAGCCTTTCGCTAAGACAGTTCTTGTGGAATAGGCAAAGTGATATTTGGAAGCCCATAGAGGTCTATGGTGAAAAAGGAAATATCCTCAGATGAAATCTGGAAAAAAGCTTTCTGAGAAACTGCATAGTGTTCTGTTAATTCATCTCACAGAGTTACATCTGTATTTCGTGGATCTCTTTGCTAGCCTTATTTCTGTGGAATCTGAGTACAGATCTTCGGATCCCGTTGAAGACAATAGGGCCAAAGGATATATCCTCCTATAACAAAGAGAAAGAAGCTTTCTGAGAAACTTCTTTGTCTTCTGTGAAATCATCTCACAGAGTTACAGCTTTCCCCTCAAGAACCCTTTCGCTAAGACAGTTCTTGTGGAATTGGCAAAGTGATATTTGGACGCCCAATGAGGGCTATGGTGAAAAAGGAAATATCCTTAGATGAAATCTGGAAAGAAGCTTTCTGAGAAACTGCTTAGTGTTCTGTTAATTCATCTCACAGAGTTACATCTGTATTTCGTGGATCTCTTTGCTAGCCTTATTTCTGTGGAATCTGAGAACAGATATTTCGGATCCCTTTGAAGACTATAGGGCCAAAGGAAATATCCTCCGATAACAAAGAGAAAGAAGCTTTCTGAGAAACATCTTTGTGTTCTGAAATCATCTCACAGAGTTACAGCTTTCCCCTCAAGAACCCTTTCGCTAAGACAGTTCTTGTGGAATAGGCAAAGTGATATTTGGAAGCCCATAGAGGGCTATGGTGAAAAAGGAAATATCCTCATATGAAATCTGGAAAGAAGCTTCGTGAGAAACTGCTTAGTGTTCTGTTAATTCATCTCACAGAGTTACATGTGTATTTCGTGGATCTCTTTGCTAGCCTTTTTTCTGTGGAATCTGAGAACAGATATTTCGGATCCCTTTGAAGACTATAGGGCCAAAGGAAATATCCTCCGATAACAAAGAGAAAGAAGCTTTCTGAGAAACTTCTTTGTGTTCTGTGAAATCATCTCACAGAGTTACAACTTTCCCCTCAAGAAGCCTTTCGCTAAGACAGTTCTTGTGGAATAGGCAAAGTGATATTTGGAAGCCCATAGAGGGCTATGGTGAAAAAGGAAATATCCTCAGATGAAATCTGGAAAGAAGCTTTCTGAGAAACTGCTTAGTGTTCTGTTAATTCATCTCACAGAGTTACATCTGTATTTCGTGGATCTCTTTGCTAGCCTTATTTCTGTGGAATCTGAGTACAGATCTTCGGATCCCGTTGAAGACAATAGGGCCAAAGGATACATCCTCCTATAACAAAGAGAAAGAAGCTTTCTGAGAAACTTCTTTGTCTTCTGTGAAATCATCTCACAGAGTTACACCTTTCCCCTCAAGAACCCTTTCGCTAAGACAGTTCTTGTGGAATTGGCAAAGTGATATTTGGACGCCCATAGAGGGCTATGGTGAAAAAGGAAATATCCTTAGATGAAATCTGGAAAGAAGCTTTCTGAGAAACTGCTTAGTGTTCTGTTAATTCATCTCACAGAGTTACATCTGTATTTCGTGGATCTCTTTGCTAGCCTTATTTCTGTGGAATCTGAGAACAGATATTTCGGATCCCTTTGAAGACTATAGGGCCAAAGGAAATATCCTCCGATAACAAAGAGAAAGAAGCTTTCTGAGAAACATCTTTGTGTTCTGAAATCATCTCACAGAGTTACAGCTTTCCCCTCAAGAACCCTTTCGCTAAGACAGTTCTTGTGGAATAGGCAAAGTGATATTTGGAAGCCCTTAGAGGGCTATGGTGAAAAAGGAAATATCCTCAGATGAAATCTGGAAAGAAGCTTCGTGAGAAACTGCTTAGTGTTCTGTTAATTCATCTCACAGAGTTACATGTGTATTTCGTGGATCTCTTTGCTAGCCTTTTTTCTGTGGAATCTGAGAACAGATATTTCGGATCCCTTTGAAGACTATAGGGCCAAAGGAAATATCCTCCGATAACAAAGAGAAAGAAGCTTTCTGAGAAACATCTTTGTGTTCTGAAATCATCTCACAGAGTTACAGCTTTCCCCTCAAGAAGCCTTTCGCTAAGACAGTTCTTGTGGAATAGGCAAAGTGATATTTGGAAGCCCTTAGAGGGCTATGGTGAAAAAGGAAATATCCTCAGATGAAATCTGGAAAGAAGCTTCGTGAGAAACTGCTTAGTGTTCTGTTAATTCATCTCACAGAGTTACATGCGTATTTCGTGGATCTCTTTGCTAGCCTGTTTTCTGTGGAATCTCAGAACAGATATTTCGGATCCCTTTGAAGACTATAGGGCCAAAGGAAATATCCTCCGATAACAAAGAGAAAGCAGCTTTCTGAGAAACTTCTTTGTGTTCTGTGAAATCATCTCACAGAGTTACAGCTTTCCCCTCAAGAAGCCTTTCGCTAAGACAGTTCTTGTGGAATAGGCAAAGTGATATTTGGAAGCCCATAGAGGGCTATGGTGAAAAAGGAAATATCCTCAGAAGAAATCTGGAAAGAAACTTTCTGAGAAACTGCTTAGTGTTCTGTTAATTCATCTCACAGAGTTACATGTGTATTTCGTGGATCTCTTTGCTAGCCTTATTTCCGTGGAATCTGAGAACAGATATTTCGGATCCCTTTGAAGACGATAGGGCCAAAGGAAATATCCTCCGATAACAAAGAGAAAGAAGCTTTCTGAGAAACTTCTTTGTGTTCTGTGAAATCATCTCACAGAGTTACAGCTTTCCCCTCAAGAAGCCTTTCGCTAAGACAGTTCTTGTGGAATAGGCAAAGTGATATTTGGAAGCCCATAGAGGGCTATGGTGAAAAAGGAAATATCCTCAGATGAAATCTGGAAAGAAGCTTTCTGAGAAACTGCTTAGTGTTCTGTTAATTCATCTCACAGGGTTACATGTGTATTTCGTGGATCTCTTTGCTAGCCTTATTTCTGTGGAATCTGAGAACAGATATTTCGGATCCCTTTGAAGACAATAGGGCCAAAGGAAATATCCTCAGATAACAAAGAGAAAGAAGGTTTCTGAGAAACTTCTTTGTGTTCTGTGAAATCATCTCACAGAGTTACAGCTTTCCCCTCAAGAAGCCTTTCGCTAAGACAGTTCTTGTGGAATTGGCAAAGTGATATTTGGAAGCCCTTTGAGGGCTATGGTGAAAAAGGAAATATCCTCACAGGAAATCTGGAAAGAAGCTTTCTGAGAAACTGCTTAGTGTTCTGTTAATTCATCTCACAGAGTCACATATGTATTTCGTGGATCTCTTTGCTAGCCTTATTTCTGTGGAATCTGAGAACAGATATTTCGGATCCCTTTGAAGACTATTGGGCCAAAGGAAATATCCACCGATAACAAAGAGAAAGAAGCTTTCTGAGAAACTTCTTTGTGTTCTGTGAAATCATCTCACAGAGTTACAGCTTTCCCCTCAAGAAGCCTTTCGCTAAGACAGTTCTTGTGGAATTGGCAAAGTGATATTTGGAAGCCCATAGAGGGCTATGGTGAAAAAGGAAATATCCTCAGATGAAATCTTGAAAGAACATTCGTGAGAAACTGCTTAGTGTTCTGTTAATTCATCTCACCGAGTTACATGTGTATTTCGTGGATCTCTTTGCTAGCCTTATTTCTGTGGAATCTGAGAACAGATATTTCGGATCTCATTGAAGACAATAGGGCCAAAGGAAATATTCTCCGATAACAAAGAGAAAGAAGCTTTCTGAGAAACTTCTTTGTGTTCTGTGAAATCATCTCACAGAGTTACAGCTTTCCCCTCAAGAACCCTTTCGCTAAGACAGTTCTTGTGGAATAGGCAAAGTGATATTTGGAAGCCCATAGAGGCCTATGGTGAAAAAGGAAATATCCTCAGATGAAATCTGGAAAGAAGCTTTGTGAGAAACTGCTTAGTGTTCTGTTAATTCATCTCACAGAGTTACATGTGTATTTCGTGGATCTCTTTGCTAGCCTTATTTCTGTGGAATCTGAGAACAGATATTTCGGATCCCTTTGAAGACTATAGGGCCAAAGGAAATATCCTCCGATAACAAAGAGAAAGAAGCTTTCTGAGAAACTTCTTTGTGTTCTGTGAAATCATCTCACAGAGTTACAGCTTTCCCCTCAAGAAGCCTTTCGCTAAGACAGTTCTTGTGGAATAGGCAAAGTGATATTTGGAAGCCCTTAGAGGGCTATGGTGAAAAAGGAAATATTCTCAGATGAAATATGGAAAGAAGCTTTCTGAGAAACTGCTCAGTGTTCTGTTAATTCATCTCACAGAGTTACATGTGTATTTCGTGGATCTCTTTGCTAGCCTTATTTCTGTGGAATCTGAGAACAGATATTTCGGATCCCTTTCAAGACTATAGGGCCAAAGGAAATATCCTCCGATAACAAAGAGAAAGAAGCTTTCTGAGAAACTTCTTTGTGTTCTGTGAAATCATCTCACAGAGTTACAGCTTTCCCCTCAAGAAGCCTTTCGCTAAGACAGTTCTTGTGGAATTGGCAAAGTGATATTTGGAAGCCCATAGAGGGCTATGGGGAAAAAGGAAATATCCTCAGATGAAATCTGGAAAGAAGGTTTCTGAGAAACTGCTTAGTGTTCTGTTAATTCATCTCACAGAGTTACATCTGTATTTCGTGGATCTCTTTGCTAGCCTTATTTCTGTAGAATCTGAGAACAGATATTTCGGATCCCTTTGAAGACTATAGGGCCAAAGTAAATATCCTCCGATAACAAAGAGAAAGAATCTTTCTGAGAAACTTCTTTGTGTTCTGTGAAATCATCTCACAGAGTTACAGCTTTCCCCTCAAGAATCCTTTCGCAAAGACAGTTCTTGTCCAATTGGCAAAGTGATATTTGGAAGCACATAGAGGGCTATGGTGAAAAAGAAAATATCCTCCCAGGAAATCTGGAAAGAAGATTTCTGAGAAACTGCTTAGTGTTCTGTTAATTCATCTCACAGAGTTACATGTGTATTTCGCGGATCTCTTTGCTTGCCTTATTTCTGTGGAATCTCAGAACTGATATTTCGGATTCCTTTGAAAACTATAGGGCCGAAGGAAATATCCTCCGATGACAAAGAGAAAGAAGCTTTCTGATAAACTTCTTTGTGTTCTGTGAAATCATCTCACAGAGTTTCAGCTTTCCCCTCAAGAAGCCTTTCGCTAAGACAGTTCTTGTGGAATAGGAAAAGTGATATTTGGAAGCCCAAAGAGGGCTATGGTGAAAAAGGAAATATCCTCAGATGAAATCTGGAAAGAAGCTTTCTGAGAAACTGCTTAGTGTTCTGTTAATTCATCTCACAGAGTTACATCTGTATTTCGTGGATCTCTTTGCTAGCCTTATTTCTGTGGAATCTGAGAACAGATATTTCAGATCCCTTTGAAGACTATAGGGCCAAAGGAAATATCCTCCGATAACACAGAGAAAGAAGCTTTCTGAGAAACTTCTTTGTGTTCTGTGAAATCATCTCACAGAGTTACAGCTTTCCCCTCAAGAAGCCTTTCGCTAAGACAGTTCTTGTGGAATTGGCAAAGTGATATTTGGAAGCCCTTTGAGGGCTACGGTGAAAAAGGAAATATCCTCACAGGAAATCTGGAAAGAAGCTTTCTGAGAAACTGCTTAGTGTTCTGTTAATTCATCTCACAGAGTCACATGTGTATTTCGTGGATCTCTTTGCTAGCCTTATTTCTGTGGAATCTGAGAACAGATATTTCGGATCCCTTTGAAGACTATTGGGCCAAAGGAAATATCCACCGATAACAAAGAGAAAGAAGCTTTCTGAGAAACTTCTTTGTGTTCTGTGAAATCATCTCACAGAGTTACAGCTTTCCCCTCAAGAAGCCTTTCGCTAAGACAGTTCTTGTGGAATTGGCAAAGTGATATTTGGAAACCCAAAGAGGGCTATGGTGAAAAAGGAAATATCCTCAGATGAAATCTGGAAAGAAGCTTTCTGAGAAACTGCTTAGTGTTCTGTTAATTCATCTCACAGAGTTACATCTGTATTTCGTGGATCTCTTTGCTAGCCTTATTTCTGTGGAATCTGAGTACAGATATTTCGGATCCCATTGAAGACAATAGGGCCAAAGGAAATATCCTCCGATAACAAAGAGAAAGAAGCTTTCTGAGAAACTTCTTTGTGTTCTGTGAAATCAT
The DNA here is from genome assembly GCF_037993035.2 of Macaca fascicularis. Taxonomy (NCBI): domain Eukaryota; kingdom Metazoa; phylum Chordata; class Mammalia; order Primates; family Cercopithecidae; genus Macaca; species Macaca fascicularis. The sequence goes on along the minus strand of NC_088383.1, from coordinate 47,319,838 downwards.
CTCACAGAGTTACAGCTTTCCCCTCAAGAAGCCTTTCGCTAAGACAGTTCTTGTGGAATTGGCAAAGTGATATTTGGAAGCCCTTAGAGGGCTATGGTGAAAAAGGAAATATCCTCAGGTGAAATCTGAAAAGAAGCTTCGTGAGAAACTGCTTAGTGTTCTGTTAATTCATCTCACAGAGTTACATGTGTATTTCGTGGATCTCTTTGCTAGCCTTATTTCTGTGGAATCTGAGAACAGATATTTCGGATCCTTTTGAAGACTATAGGGCCAAAGGAAATATCCTCCGATAACACAGAGAAAGAAGCTTTCTGAGAAACTTCCTTGTGTTCTGTGAAATCATCTCACAGAGTTACAGCTTTCACCTCAAGAAGCCTTTCGCTAAGTCAGTTCTTGTGGAATTGGCAAAGTGATATTTGGAAGCCCATAGAGGGTTTGGTGAAAAAGGAAATATCCTCAGATGAAATCTGGAAAGAAGCTTTCTGAGAAACTGCTTAGTGTTCTGTTAATTCGTCTCACAGAGTTACATCTGTATTTCGTGGATCTCTTTGCTAGCCTTATTTCTGTGGAATCTGAGAACAGATATTTCGGATCCCTTTGAAGACTATAGGGCCAAAGGAAATATCCTCCGATAACAAGGAGACAGAATCTTTCTGAGAAACTTCTTTGTGTTCTGTGAAATCATGTCACAGAGTTACAGCTTTCCCCTCAAGAAGCCTTTCGCTAAGACAGTTCTTGTGGAATTGGCAAAGTGATATTTGGAAGCCCATAAAGGGCTATGGTGAAAAAGGAAATATCCTCCCAGGAAATCTGGAAAGAAGATTTCTGAGAAACTGCTTAGTGTTCTGTTAATTCATCTCACAGAGTTACATGTGTATTTCGCGGATCTCTTTGCTTGCCTTATTTCTGTGGAATCTCAGAACTGATATTTCGGATCCCTTTGAAAACTATAGGGCCAAAGGAAATATCTTCCGATAACAAAGAGAAAGAAGGTTTCTGAGAAACTTCCTTGTGTTCTGTGAAATCATCTCACAGAGTTACAGCTTTCCCCTCAAGAAGCCTTTCGCTAAGACAGTTCTTGTGGAATAGGCAAAGTGATATTTGGAAGCCCATAGAGGGCTATGGTGAAAAAGGAAATATCCTCAGATGAAATCTGGAAAGAAGCTTTCTGAGAAACTGCTTAGTGTTATGTTAATTCATCTCACAGAGTTACATGTGTATTTCGTGGATCTCTTTGCTAGCCTTATTTCTGTGGAATCTGAGTACAGATATTTCGGATCCCTATGAAGTCTATAGGGCCAAAGGAAATATCCTCCGATAACAAAGAGAAAGAATCTTTCTGAGAAACTTCTTTGTGTTCTGTGAAATCATGTCACAGAGTTACAGCTTTCCCCTCAAGAAGCCTTTCGCTAAGACAGTTCTTGTGGAATTGGCAAAGTGATATTTGGAAGCCCATAGAGGGCTATGGTGAAAAAGGAAATATCCTCCCAGGAAATCTGGAAAGAAGATTTTTGAGAAACTGCTTAGTGTTCTGTTAATTCATCTTACAGAGTTACATGTGTATTTCGCGGATCTCTTTGCTTGCCTTATTTCTGTCGAATCTCAGAACTGATATATCGGATCCCTTTGAAAACTATAGGACCGAAGGAAATATCGTGCGATAACAAAGAGAAAGAAGCTTTCTGAGAAACTTCTTTGTGTTCTGTGAAATCATCTCACAGAGTTACAGCTTTCCCCTCAAGAAGCCTTTCGCTAAGACAGTTCTTGTGGAATTGGCAAAGTGATATTTGGAAGCCCATAGAGGGCTATGGTGAAAAAGGAAATATCCTCAGATGAAATCTTGAAAGAACATTCGTGAGAAACTGCTTAGTGTTCTGTTAATTCATCTCACAGAGTTACATGTGTATTTCGTGGATCTCTTTGCTAGCCTTATTTCTGTGGAATCTGAGAACAGATATTTCGGATCCCTTTGAAGACTATAGGGCCAAAGGAAATATCCTCCGATAACAAAGAGAAAGAATCTTTCTGAGAAACTTCTTTGTGTTCTGTGAAATCATGTCACAGAGTTACAGCTTTCCCCTCAAGAAGCCTTTCGCTAAGACAGTTCTTGTGGAATAGGCAAAGTGATATTTCGAAGCCCATAGAGGCCTATGGTGAAAAAGGAAATATCCTCAGATGAAATCTGGAAAGAAGCTTTGTGAGAAACTGCTTAGTGTTCTGTTAATTCATCTCACAGAGTTACATGTGTATTTCGTGGATCTCTTTGCTAGCCTTATTTCTGTGGAATCTGAGAACAGATATTTCGGATCCCTTTCAAGACTATAGGGCCAAAGGAAATATCCTCCGATAACAAAGAGAAAGAAGCTTTCTGAGAAACTTCTTTGTGTTCTGTGAAATCATCTCAAAGAGTTACAGCTTTCCCCTCAAGAAGCCTTTCGCTAAGACAGTTCTTGTGGAATTGGCAAAGTGATATTTGGAAGCCCATAGAGGGCTATGGGGAAAAAGGAAATATCCTCAGATGAAATCTGGAAAGAAGCTTTCTGAGAAACTGCTTAGTGTTATGTTAATTCATCTCACAGAGTTACATGTGTATTTCGTGGATCTCTTTGCTAGCCTTATTTCTGTGGAATCTGAGTACAGATATTTCGGATCCCTATGAAGTCTATAGGGCCAAAGGAAATATCCTCCGATAACAAAGAGAAAGAATCTTTCTGAGAAACTTCTTTGTGTTCTGTGAAATCATGTCACAGAGTTACAGCTTTCCCCTCAAGAAGCCTTTCGCTAAGACAGTTCTTGTGGAATTGGCAAAGTGATATTTGGAAGCCCATAGAGGGCTATGGTGAAAAAGGAAATATCCTCCCAGGAAATCTGGAAAGAAGATTTTTGAGAAACTGCTTAGTGTTCTGTTAATTCATCTTACAGAGTTACATGTGTATTTCGCGGATCTCTTTGCTTGCCTTATTTCTGTCGAATCTCAGAACTGATATATCGGATCCCTTTGAAAACTATAGGACCGAAGGAAATATCCTGCGATAACAAAGAGAAAGAAGCTTTCTGAGAAACTTCTTTGTGTTCTGTGAAATCATCTCACAGAGTTACAGCTTTCCCCTCAAGAAGCCTTTCGCTAAGACAGTTCTTGTGGAATTGGCAAAGTGATATTTGGAAGCCCATAGAGGGCTACGGTGAAAAAGGAAATATCCTCAGATGAAATCTTGAAAGAACATTCGTGAGAAACTGCTTAGTGTTCTGTTAATTCATCTCACAGAGTTACATGTGTATTTCGTGGATCTCTTTGCTAGCCTTATTTCTGTGGAATCTGAGAACAGATATTTCGGATCCCTTTGAAGACTATAGGGCCAAAGGAAATATCCTCCGATAACAAAGAGAAAGAATCTTTCTGAGAAACTTCTTTGTGTTCTGTGAAATCATGTCACAGAGTTACAGCTTTCCCCTCAAGAAGCCTTTCGCTAAGACAGTTCTTGTGGAATAGGCAAAGTGATATTTCGAAGCCCATAGAGGCCTATGGTGAAAAAGGAAATATCCTCAGATGAAATCTGGAAAGAAGCTTTGTGAGAAACTGCTTAGTGTTCTGTTAATTCATCTCACAGAGTTACATGTGTATTTCGTGGATCTCTTTGCTAGCCTTATTTCTGTGGAATCTGAGAACTGATATTTCGGATCCCTTTGAAGACTATAGGGCCAAAGGAAATATCCTCCGATAACAAAGAGAAAGAAGCTTTCTGAGAAACTTCTTTGTGTTCTGTGAAATCATCTCACAGAGTTACAGCTTTCCCCTCAAGAACCCTTTCGCTAAGACAGTTCTTGTGGAATAGGCAAAGTGATATTTGGAAGCCCTTAGAGGGCTATGGTGAAAAAGGAAATATTCTCAGATGAAATATGGAAAGAAGCTTTCTGAGAAACTGCTCAGTGTTCTGTTAATTCATCTCACAGAGTTACATGTGTATTTCGTGGATCTCTTTGCTAGCCTTATTTCTGTGGAATCTGAGAACAGATATTTCGGATCCCTTTCAAGACTATAGGGCCAAAGGAAATATCCTCCGATAACAAAGAGAAAGAAGCTTTCTGAGAAACTTCTTTGTGTTCTGTGAAATCATCTCAAAGAGTTACAGCTTTCCCCTCAAGAAGCCTTTCGCTAAGACAGTTCTTGTGGAATTGGCAAAGTGATATTTGGAAGCCCATAGAGGGCTATGGGGAAAAAGGAAATATCCTCAGATGAAATCTGGAAAGAAGCTTTCTGAGAAACTGCTTAGTGTTCTGTTAATTCATCTCACAGAGTTACATCTGTATTTCGTGGATCTCTTTGCTAGCCTTATTTCTGTGGAATCTGAGAACAGATATTTCGGATCCCTTTGAAGACTATAGGGCCAAAGGAAATATCCTCCGATAACAAAGAGAAAGAAGCTTTCTGAGAAACTTCTTTGTGTTCTGTGAAATCATCTCACAGAGTTACAGCTTTCCCCTCAAGAATCCTTTCGCTAAGACAGTTCTTGTCGAATTGGCAAAGTGATATTTGGAAGCACATAGAGGGCTATGGTGAAAAAGGAAATATCCTCCCAGGAAATCTGGAAAGAAGATTTCTGAGAAACTGCTTAGTGTTCTGTTAATTCATCTCACAGACTTACATGTGTATTTCGCGGATCTCTTTGCTTGCCTTATTTCTGTGGAATCTCAGAACTGATATTTCGGATCCCTTTGAAAACTATAGGGCCGAAGGAAATATCCTCCGATAACAAAGAGAAAGAAGCTTTCTGATAAACTTCTTTGTGTTCTGTGAAATCTTCTCACAGAGTTTCAGCTTTACCCTCAAGAAGCCTTTCGCTAAGACAGTTCTTGTGGAATAGGAAAAGTGATATTTGGAAGCCCAAAGAGGGCTATGGTGAAAAAGGAAATATCCTCAGATGAAATCTGGAAAGAAGCTTTCTGAGAAACTGCTTAGTGTTCTGTTAATTCATCTCACAGAGTTACATCTGTATTTCGTGGATCTCTTTGCTAGCCTTATTTCTGTGGAATCTGAGAACAGATATTTCGGATCCCTTTGAAGACTATAGGGCCAAAGGAAATATCCTCCGATAACACAGAGAAAGAAGCTTTCTGAGAAACTTCTTTGTGTTCTGTGAAATCATCTCACAGAGTTACAGCTTTCCCCTCAAGAAGCCTTTCGCTAAGACAGTTCTTGTGGAATTGGCAAAGTGATATTTGGAAGCCCATAGAGGGCTATGGTGAAAAAGGAAATATCCTCAGATGAAATCTGGAAAGAAGCTTTCTGAGAAACTGCTTAGTGTTCTGTTAATTCATCTCACAGAGTTACATCTGTATTTCGTGGATCTCTTTGCTAGCCTTATTTCTGTGGAATCTGAGAACAGATATTTCGGATCCCTTTGAAGACTATAGGGCCAAAGGAAATATCCTCCGATAACAAAGAGAAAGAATCTTTCTGAGAAACTTCTTTGTGTTCTGTGAAATCATCTCACAGAGTTACAGCTTTCCCCTCAAGAAGCCTTTCGCTAAGACAGTTCTTGTGGAATTGGCAAAGTGATATTTGGAATCCCATAGAGGGCTATGGTGAAAAAGGAAATATCCTCCCAGGAAATCTGCAAAGAAGATTTCTGAGAAACTGCTTAGTGTTCTGTTAATTCATCTCACAGAGTTACATGTGTATTTCGTGGATCTCTTTGCTTGCCTTATTTCTGTGGAATCTCAGAACTGATATTTCGGATCCCTTTGAAAACTATAGGGCCGAAGGAAATATCCTGCGATAACAAAGAGAAAGAAGCTTTCTGAGAAACTTCTTTGTGTTCTGTGAAATCATCTCACAGAGTTACAGCTTTCCCCTCAAGAAGCCTTTCGCTAAGACAGTTCTTGTGGAATAGGAAAAGTGATATTTGGAAGCCCAAAGAGGGCTATGGTGAAAAAGGAAATATCCTCAGATGAAATCTGGAAAGAAGCTTTCTGAGAAACTGCTTAGTGTTCTGTTAATTCATCTCACAGAGTTACATGTGTATTTCGTGGATCTCTTTGCTAGCCTTATTTCCGTGGAATCTGAGAACAGATATTTCGGATCCCATTGAAGACAATAGGGCCAAAGGAAATATCCTCCGATAACAAAGAGAAAGAAGCTTTCTGAGAAACTTCTTTGTGTTCTGTGAAATCATCTCACAGAGTTACAGCTTTCCCCTCAAGAAGCCTTTCGCTAAGACAGTTCTTGTGGAATTGGCAAAGTGATATTTGGAAGCCCTTAGAGGGCTATGGTGAAAAAGGAAATATCCTCAGATGAAATCTGGAAAGAAGCTTCGTGAGAAACTGCTTAGTGTTCTGTTAATTCATCTCACAGAGTTACATGTGTATTTCGTGGATCTCTTTGCTAGCCTTATTTCTGTGGAATCTGAGAACAGATATTTCGGATCCTTTTGAAGACTATAGGGCCAAAGGAAATATCCTCCGATAACACAGAGAAAGAAGCTTTCTGAGAAACTTCCTTGTGTTTTGTGAAATCATCTCACAGAGTTACAGCTTTCACCTCAAGAAGCCTTTCGCTAAGACAGTTCTTGTGGAATTGGCAAAGTGATATTTGGAAGCCCATAGAGGGTTTGGTGAAAAAGGAAATATCCTCAGATGAAATCTGGAAAGAAGCTTTCTGAGAAACTGCTTAGTGTTCTGTTAATTCATCTCACAGAGTTACATCTGTATTTCGTGGATCTCTTTGCTAGCCTTATTTCTGTGGAATCTGAGAACAGATATTTGGGATCCCTTTGAAGACTATAGGGCCAAAGGAAATATCCTCCGATAACAAGGAGAAAGAATCTTTCTGAGAAACTTCTTTGTGTTCTGTGAAATCATGTCACAGAGTTACAGCTTTCCCCTCAAGAAGCCTTTCGCTAAGACAGTTCTTGTGGAATTGGCAAAGTGATATTTGGAAGCCCATAAAGGGCTATGGTGAAAAAGGAAATATCCTCCCAGGAAATCTGGAAAGAAGCTTTCTGAGAAACTGCTTAGTGTTCTGTTAATTCATCTCACAGAGTTACATGTGTATTTCGCGGATCTCTTTGCTTGCCTTATTTCTGTGGAATCTCAGATCTGATATTTCGGATCCCTTTGAAAACTATAGGGCCGAAGGAAATAGCCTCTGATAACAACGAGAAAGAAGCTTTCTGAGAAACTTCTTTGTGTTCTGTGAAATCATCTCACAGAGTTACAGCTTTCCCCTCAAGAAACCTTTCGCTAAGACAGTTCTTGTGGAATAGGAAAAGTGATATTTGGAAGCCCAAAGAGGGCTATGGTGAAAAAGGAAATATCCTCAGATGAAATCTGGAAAGAAGCTTTCTGAGAAACTGCTTAGTGTTCTGTTAATTCATCTCACAGAGTTACATCTGTATTTCGTGGATCTCTTTGCTAGCCTTATTTCTGTGGAATATGAGTACAGATATTTCGGATCCCATTGAAGACAATAGGGCCAAAGGAAATATCCTCCGATAACAAAGAGAAAAAAGCTTTCTGAGAAACTTCTTTGTGTTCTGTGAAATCATCTCACAGAGTTACAGCTTTCCCCTCAAGAACCCTTTCGGTAAGACAGTTCTTCTGGAATTGGCAAAGTGATATTTGGAAGCCCATAGAGGGCTATGGTGAAAAAGGAAATATCCTTAGATGAAATCTGGAAAGAAGCTTTATGAGAAACTGCTTAGTGTTCTATTAATTCATCTCACAGAGTTACATGTGTATTTCGTGCATCTCTTTGCTAGCCTTATTTCTGTGGAATCTGAGAACAGATATTTCAGATTCCTTTGAAAACTATAGGGCCAAAGGAAATATCTTCCGATAACAAAGAGAAAGAAGGTTTCTGAGAAACTTCCTTGTGTTCTGTGAAATCATCTCACAGAGTTACAGCTTTCCCCTCAAGAAGCCTTTCGCTAAGACAGTTCTTGTGAAATAGGCAAAGTGATATTTGGAAGCCCATAGAGGGCTATGGTGAAAAAGGAAATATCCTCAGATGAAATCTGGAAAGAAGCTTTCTGAGAAACTGCTTAGTGTTATGTTAATTCATCTCACAGAGTTACATGTGTATTTCGTGGATCTCTTTGCTAGCCTTATTTCTGTGGAATCTGAGTACAGATATTTCGGATCCCTTTGAAGTCTATAGGGCCAAAGGAAATATCCTCCGATAACAAAGAGAAAGAATCTTTCTGAGAAACTTCTTTGTGTTCTGTGAAATCATGTCACAGAGTTACAGCTTTCCCCTCAAGAAGCCTTTCGCTAAGACAGTTCTTGTGGAATTGGCAAAGTGATATTTGGAAGCCCATAGAGGGCTATGGTGAAAAAGGAAATATCCTCCCAGGAAATCTGGAAAGAAGATTTCTGAGAAACTGCTTAGTGTTCTGTTAATTCATCTCACAGAGTTACATGTGTATTTCGCGGATCTCTTTGCTTGCCTTATTTCTGTCGAATCTCAGAACTGATATATCGGATCCCTTTGAAAACTATAGGACCGAAGGAAATATCCTGCGATAACAAAGAGAAAGAAGCTTTCTGAGAAACTTCTTTGTGTTCTGTGAAATCATCTCACAGAGTTACAGCTTTCCCCTCAAGAAGCCTTTCGCTAAGACAGTTCTTGTGGAATTGGCAAAGTGATATTTGGAAGCCATTTGACAGCTATGGTGAAAAAGGAAATATCCTCACAGGAAATCTGGAAAGAAGCTTTCTGAGAAACTGCTTAGTGTTCTGTTAATTCATCTCACAGAGTTACATGTGTATTTCGTGGATCTCTTTGCTAGCCTTATTTCTGTGGAATCTGAGAACAGATATTTCGGATCCCTTTGAAGACTATAGGGCCAAAGGAAATATTCTCCGATAACAAAGAGAAAGAAGCTTTCTGAGAAACTTCTTTGTGTTCTGTGAAATCATCTCACAGAGTTACAGCTTTCCCCTCAAGAAGCCTTTCGCTAAGACAGTTCTTGTGGAATTGGCAAAGTGATATTTGGAAGCCCATAGAGGGCTATGGTGAAAAAGGAAATATCCTCCCAGGAAATCTGGAAAGAAGATTTCTGAGAAACTGCTTAGTGTTCTGTTAATTCATCTCACAGAGTTACATGTGTATTTCGCGGATCTCTTTGCTTGCCTTATTTCTGTCGAATCTCAGAACTGATATATCGGATCCCTTTGAAAACTATAGGACCGAAGGAAATATCCTGCGATAACAAAGAGAAAGAAGCTTTCTGAGAAACTTCTTTGTGTTCTGTGAAATCATCTCACAGAGTTACAGCTTTCCCCTCAAGAAGCCTTTCGCTAAGACAGTTCTTGTGGAATTGGCAAAGTGATATTTGGAAGCCCTTTGACGGCTATGGTGAAAAAGGAAATATCCTCACAGGAAATCTGGAAAGAAGCTTTCTGAGAAACTGCTTAGTGTTCTGTTAATTCATCTCACAGAGTTACATGTGTATTTCGTGGATCTCTTTGCTAGCCTTATTTCTGTGGAATCTGAGAACAGATATTTCGGATCCCTTTGAAGACTATAGGGCCAAAGGAAATATCCACCGATAACAAAGAGAAAGAAGCTTTCTGAGAAACTTCTTTGTGTTCTGTGAAATCATCTCACAGAGTTACAGCTTTCCCCTCAAGAAGCCTTTCGCTAAGACAGTTCTTGTGGAATTGGCAAAGTGATATTTGGAAGCCCATAGAGGGCTATGGTGAAAAAGGAAATATCCTCAGATGAAATCTTGAAAGAACATTCGTGAGAAACTGCTTAGTGTTCTGTTAATTCATCTCACAGAGTTACATGTGTATTTCGTGGATCTCTTTGCTAGCCTTATTTCTGTGGAATCTGAGAACAGATATTTCGGATCCCTTTGAAGACTATAGGGCCAAAGAAAATATCCTCCGATAACAAAGAGAAAGAAGCTTTCTGAGAAACTTCTTTGTGTTCTGTGAAATCATCTCACAGAGTTACAGCTTTCCCCTCAAGAAGCCTTTCGCTAAGACAGTTCTTGTGGAATAGGCAAAGTGATATTTGGAAGCCCAAAGAGGGCTATGGTGAAAAAGGAAATATCCTCAGATGAAATCTGGAAAGAAGCTTTCTGAGAAACTGCTTAGTGTTCTGTTAATTCATCTCACAGAGTTACATCTGTATTTCGTGGATCTCTTTGCTAGCCTTATTTCTGTGGAATCTGAGAACAGATATTTCGGATCCCTTTGAAGACTATAGGGCCAAAGGAAATATCCTCCGATAACACAGAGAAAGAAGCTTTCTGAGAAACTTCTTTGTGTTCTGTGAAATCATGTCACAGAGTTACAGCTTTCCCCTCAAGAAGCCTTTCGCTAAGACAGTTCTTGTGGAATTGGCAAAGTGATATTTGGAATCCCATAGAGGGCTATGGTGAAAAAGGAAATATCCTCCCAGGAAATCTGGAAAGAAGATTTCTGAGAAACTGCTTAGTGTTCTGTTAATTCATCTCACAGAGTTACATGTGTATTTCGTGGATCTCTTTGCTTGCCTTATTTCTGTGGAATCTCAGAACTGATATTTCGGATCCCTTTGAAAACTATAGGACCGAAGGAAATATCCTGCGATAACAAAGAGAAAGAAGCTTTCTGAGAAACTTCTTTGTGTTCTGTGAAATCATCTCACAGAGTTACAGCTTTCCCCTCAAGAAGCCTTTCGCTAAGACAGTTCTTGTGGAATTGGCAAAGTGATATTTGGAAGCCATTTGACGGCTATGGTGAAAAAGGAAATATCCTCACAGGAAATCTGGAAAGAAGCTTTCTGAGAAACTGCTTAGTGTTCTGTTAATTCATCTCACAGAGTTACATGTGTATTTCGTGGATCTCTTTGCTAGCCTTATTTCTGTGGAATCTGAGAACAGATATTTCGGATCCCTTTGAAGACTATAGGGCCAAAGGAAATATCCACCGATAACAAAGAGAAAGAAGCTTTCTGAGAAACTTCTTTGTGTTCTGTGAAATCATCTCACAGAGTTTCAGCTTTCCCCTCAAGAAGCCTTTCGCTAAGACAGTTCTTGTGGAATTGGCAAAGTGATATTTGGAAGCCCATAGAGGGCTATGGTGAAAAAGGAAATATCCTCCCAGGAAATCTGGAAAGAAGATTTCTGAGAAACTGCTTAGTGTTCTGTTAATTCATCTCACAGAGTTACATGTGTATTTCGCGGATCTCTTTGCTTGCCTTATTTCTGTCGAATCTCAGAACTGATATATCGGATCCCTTTGAAAACTATAGGACCGAAGGAAATATCCTGCGATAACAAAGAGAAAGAAGCTTTCTGAGAAACTTCTTTGTGTTCTGTGAAATCATCTCACAGAGTTACAGCTTTCCCCTCAAGAAGCCTTTCGCTAAGACAGTTCTTGTGGAATTGGCAAAGTGATATTTGGAAGCCCTTTGACGGCTATGGTGAAAAAGGAAATATCCTCACAGGAAATCTGGAAAGAAGCTTTCTGAGAAACTGCTTAGTGTTCTGTTAATTCATCTCACAGAGTTACATGTGTATTTCGTGGATCTCTTTGCTAGCCTTATTTCTGTGGAATCTGAGAACAGATATTTCGGATCCCTTTGAAGACTATAGGGCCAAAGGAAATATCCACCGATAACAAAGAGAAAGAAGCTTTCTGAGAAACTTCTTTGTGTTCTGTGAAATCATCTCACAGAGTTACAGCTTTCCCCTCAAGAAGCCTTTCGCTAAGACAGTTCTTGTGGAATTGGCAAAGTGATATTTGGAAGCCCATAGAGGGCTATGGTGAAAAAGGAAATATCCTCAGATGAAATCTTGAAAGAACATTCGTGAGAAACTGCTTAGTGTTCTGTTAATTCATCTCACAGAGTTACATGTGTATTTCGTGGATCTCTTTGCTAGCCTTATTTCTGAGGAATCTGAGAACAGATATTTCGGATCCCTTTGAAGACTATAGGGCCAAAGAAAATATCCTCCGATAACAAAGAGAAAGAAGCTTTCTGAGAAACTTCTTTGTGTTCTGTGAAATCATCTCACAGAGTTACAGCTTTCCCCTCAAGAAGCCTTTCGCTAAGACAGTTCTTGTGGAATAGGCAAAGTGATATTTGGACGCCCTTAGAGGGCTATGGTGAAAAAGGAAATATTCTCAGATGATAATGGAAAGAAGCTTTCTGAGAAACTGCTCAGTGTTCTGTTAATTCATCTCACAGAGTTACATGTGTATTTCGTGGATCTCTTTGCTAGCCTTATTTCTGTGGAATCTGAGAACAGATATTTCGGATCCCTTTCAAGACTATAGGGCCAAAGGAAATATCCTCCGATAACAAAGAGAAAGAAGCTTTCTGAGAAACTTCTTTGTGTTCTGTGAAATCATCTCACAGAGTTACAGCTTTCCCCTCAAGAAGCCTTTCGCTAAGACAGTTCTTGTGGAATTGGCAAAGTGATATTTGGAAGCCCATAGAGGGCTATGGTGAAAAAGGAAATATCCTCAGATGAAATCTGGAAAGAAGCTTCGTGAGAAACTGCTTAGTGTTCTGTTAATTCATCTCACAGAGTTACATGTGTATTTCGTGGATCTCTTTGTTAGCCTTATTTCTGTGGAATCTGAGAACAGATATTTCGGATCCCTTTGAAGACTATAGGGCCAAAGGAAATATCCTCCGATAACACAGAGAAAGAAGCTTTCTGAGAAACTTCTTTGTGTTCTGTGAAATCATCTCACAGAGTTACAGCTTTCCCCTCAAGAAACGTTTCGCTAAGACAGTTCTTGTGGAATTGGCAAAGTGATATTTGGAAGCCCATAGAGGGCTATGGTGAAAAAGGAAATATCCTCAGATGAAATCTGGAAAGAAGCTTTCTGAGAAACTGCTTAGTGTTCTGTTAATTCATCTCACAGAGTTACATGTGTATTTCGTGGATCTCTTTGCTAGCCTTATTTCTGTGGAATCTGAGAACAGATATTTCGGATCCCTTTGAAGACTATAGGGCCAAAGGAAATATCCTCCGATAACAAAGAGAAAGAATCTTTCTGAGAAACTTCTTTGTGTTCTGTGAAATCATGTCACAGAGTTACAGCTTTCCCCTCAAGAAGCCTTTCGCTAAGACAGTTCTTGTGGAATAGGCAAAGTGATATTTGGAAGCCCATAGAGGGCTATGGTGAAAAAGGAAATATCCTCCCAGGAAATCTGGAAAGAAGATTTCTGAGAAACTGCTTAGTGTTCTGTTAATTCATCTCACAGAGTTACATGTGTATTTCGCGGATCTCTTTGCTTGCCTTATTTCTGTGGAATCTCAGAACTGATATTTCGGATCCCTTTGAAAACTATAGGGCCGAAGGAAATATCCTCCGATAACAAAGAGAAAGAAGCTTTCTGAAAAACTTCTTTGTGTTCTGTGAAATCATCTCACAGAGTTTCAGCTTTCCCCTCAAGAAGCCTTTCGCTAAGACAGTTCTTGTGGAATAGGAAAAGTGATATTTGGAAGCCCAAAGAGGGCTATGGTGAAAAAGGAAATATCCTCAGATGAAATCTGGAAAGAAGCTTTCTGAGAAACTGCTTAGTGTTCTGTTAATTCATCTCACAGAGTTACATCTGTATTTCGTGGATCTCTTTGCTAGCCTTATTTCTGTGGAATCTGAGAACAGATATTTCGGATCCCTTTGAAGACTATAGGGCCAAAGGAAATATCCTCCGATAACACAGAGAAAGAAGCTTTCTGAGAAACTTCTTTGTGTTCTGTGAAATCATGTCACAGAGTTACAGCTTTCCCCTCAAGAAGCCTTTCGCTAAGACAGTTCTTGTGGAATTGGCAAAGTGATATTTGGAATCCCATAGAGGGCTATGGTGAAAAAGGAAATATCCTCCCAGGAAATCTGGAAAGAAGATTTCTGAGAAACTGCTTAGTGTTCTGTTAATTCATCTCACAGAGTTACATGTGTATTTCGTGGATCTCTTTGCTTGCCTTATTTCTGTGGAATCTCAGAACTGATATTTCGGATCCCTTTGAAAACTATAGGGCCGAAGGAAATATCCTGCGATAACAAAGAGAAAGAAGCTTTCTGAGAAACTTCTTTGTGTTCTGTGAAATCATCTCACAGAGTTACAGCTTTCCCCTCAAGAAGCCTTTCGCTAAGACAGTTCTTGTGGAATAGGAAAAGTGATATTTGGAAGCCCAAAGAGGGCTATGGTGAAAAAGGAAATATCCTCAGATGAAATCTGGAAAGAAGCTTTCTGAGAAACTGCTTAGTGTTCTGTTAATTCATCTCACAGAGTTACATCTGTATTTCGTGGATCTCTTTGCTAGCCTTATTTCTGTGGAATCTGAGTACAGATATTTCGGATCCCATTGAAGACAATAGGGCCAAAGGAAATATCCTCCGATAACAAAGAGAAAGAAGCTTTCTGAGAAACTTCTTTGTGTTCTGTGAAATCATCTCACAGAGTTACAGCTTTCCCCTCAAGAAGCCTTTCGCTAAGACAGTTCTTGTGGAATTGGCAAAGTGATATTTGGAAGCCCTTAGAGGGCTATGGTGAAAAAGGAAATATCCTCAGATGAAATCTGGAAAGAAGCTTCGTGAGAAACTGCTTAGTGTTCTGTTAATTCATCTCACAGAGTTACATGTGTATTTCGTGGATCTCTTTGCTAGCCTTATTTCTGTGGAATCTGAGAACAGATATTTCGGATCCTTTTGAAGACTATAGGGCCAAAGGAAATATCCTCCGATAACACAGAGAAAGAAGCTTTCTGAGAAACTTCCTTGTGTTCTGTGAAATCATCTCACAGAGTTACAACTTCCCCCTCAAGAAGCCTTTCGCTAAGACAGTTCTTGTGGAATTGGCAAAGTGATATTTGGAAGCCCATAGAGGGCTATGGTGAAAAAGGAAATATCCTCAGATGAAATCTGGAAAGAAGCTTTCTGAGAAACTGCTTAGTGTTCTGTTAATTCATCTCACAGAGTTACATCTGTATTTCGTGGATCTCTTTGCTAGCCTTATTTCTGTGGAATGTGAGAACAGATATTTCGGATCCCTTTGAAGACTATAGGGCCAAAGGAAATATCCTCCGATAACAAAGAGAAAGAATCTTTCTGAGAAACTTCTTTGTGTTCTGTGAAATCATGTCACAGAGTTACAGCTTTCCCCTCAAGAAGCCTTTCGCTAAGACAGTTCTTGTGGAATTGGCAAAGTGATATTTGGAAGCCCATAGAGGGCTATGGTGAAAAAGGAAATATCCTCCCAGGAAATCTGGAAAGAAGATTTCTGAGAAACTGCTTAGTGTTCTGTTAATTCATCTCACAGAGTTACATGTGTATTTCGCGGATCTCTTTGCTTGCCTTATTTCTGTGGAATCTCAGAACTGATATTTCGGATCCCTTTGAAAACTATAGGGCCGAAGGAAATATCCTCCGATAACAAAGAGAAAGAAGCTTTCTGAGAAACTTCTTTGTGTTCTGTGAAATCATCTCACAGAGTTACAGCTTTCCCCTCAAGAAGCCTTTCGCTAAGACAGTTCTTGTGGAATAGGAAAAGTGATATTTGGAAGCCCAAAGAGGGCTATGGTGAAAAAGGAAATATCCTCAGATGAAATCTGGAAAGAAGCTTTCTGAGAAACTGCTTAGTGTTCTGTTAATTCATCTCACGGAGTTACATCTGTATTTCGTGGATCTCTTTGCTAGCCTTATTTCTGTGGAATCTGAGTACAGATATTTCGGATTCCATTGATGACAATAGGGCCAAAGGAAATATCCTCCGATAACAAAGAGAAAGAAGCTTTCTGAGAAACTTCTTTGTGTTCTGTGAAATCATCTCACAGAGTTACAGCTTTCCCCTCAAGAACCCTTTCGCTAAGACAGTTCTTCTGGAATTGGCAAAGTGATATTTGGAAGCCCATAGAGGGCTATGGTGAAAAAGTTAATATCCTTAGATGAAATCTGGAAAGAAGCTTTATGAGAAACTGCTTAGTGTTCTATTAATTCATCTCACAGAGTTACATGTGTATTTCGTGGATCTCTTTGCTAGCCTTATTTCTGTGGAATCTGAGAACAGATATTTCGGATCCCTTTGAAAACTATAGGGCCAAAGGAAATATCTTCCGATAACACAGAGAAAGAAGCTTTCTGAGAAACTTCCTTGTGTTCTGTGAAATCATCTCACAGAGTTACAGCTTTCCCCTCAAGAAGCCTTTCGCTAAGACAGTTCTTGTGGAATTGGCAAAGTGATATTTGGAAGCCCATAGAGGGCTATGGTGAAAAAGGAAATATCCTCAGATGAAATCTGGAAAGAAGCTTTCTGAGAAACTGCTTAGTGTTCTGTTAATTCATCTCACAGAGTTACATCTGTATTTCGTGGATCTCTTTGCTAGCCTTATTTCTGTGGAAAGTGAGAACAGATATTTCGGATCCCTTTGAAGACTATAGGGCCAAAGGAAATATCCTCCGATAACAAAGAGAAAGAATCTTTCTGAGAAACTTCTTTGTGTTCTGTGAAATCATGTCACAGAGTTACAGCTTTCCCCTCAAGAAGCCTTTCGCTAAGACAGTTCTTGTGGAATTGGCAAAGTGATATTTGGAAGCCCATAGAGGGCTATGGTGAAAAAGGAAATATCCTCCCAGGAAATCTGGAAAGAAGATTTCTGAGAAACTGCTTAGTGTTCTGTTAATTCATCTCACAGAGTTACATGTGTATTTCGCGGATCTCTTTGCTTGCCTTATTTCTGTGGAATCTCAGAACTGATATTTCGGATCCCTTTGAAAACTATAGGGCCGAAGGAAATATCCTCCGATAACAAAGAGAAAGAAGCTTTCTGAGAAACTTCTTTGTGTTCTGTGAAATCATCTCACAGAGTTACAGCTTTCCCCTCAAGAAGCCTTTCGCTAAGACAGTTCTTGTGGAATAGGAAAAGTGATATTTGGAAGCCCAAAGAGGGCTATGGTGAAAAAGGAAATATCCTCAGATGAAATCTGGAAAGAAGCTTTCTGAGAAACTGCTTAGTGTTCTGTTAATTCATCTCACGGAGTTACATCTGTATTTCGTGGATCTCTTTGCTAGCCTTATTTCTGTGGAATCTGAGTACAGATATTTCGGATTCCATTGATGACAATAGGGCCAAAGGAAATATCCTCCGATAACAAAGAGAAAGAAGCTTTCTGAGAAACTTCTTTGTGTTCTGTGAAATCATCTCACAGAGTCACAGCTTTCCCCTCAAGAACCCTTTCGCTAAGACAGTTCTTCTGGAATTGGCAAAGTGATATTTGGAAGCCCATAGAGGGCTATGGTGAAAAAGGAAATATCCTTAGATGAAATCTGGAAAGAAGCTTTATGAGAAACTGCTTAGTGTTCTATTAATTCATCTCACAGAGTTACATGTGTATTTCGTGGATCTCTTTGCTAGCCTTATTTCTGTGGAATCTGAGAACAGATATTTCGGATCCCTTTGAAAACTATAGGGCCAAAGGAAATATCTTCCGATAACAAAGAGAAAGAAGGTTTCTGAGAAACTTCCTTGTGTTCTGTGAAATCATCTCACAGAGTTACAGCTTTCCCCTCAAGAAGCCTTTCGCTAGGACAGTTCTTGTGGAATAGGCAAAGTGATATTTGGAAGCCCATAGAGGGCTATGGTGAAAAAGGAAATATCCTCAGATGAAATCTGGAAAGAAGCTTTCTGAGAAACTGCTTAGTGTTATGTTAATTCATCTCACAGAGTTACATGTGTATTTCGTGGATCTCTTTGCTAGCCTTATTTCTGTGGAATCTGAGTACAGATATTTCGGATCCCTTTGAAGACTATAGGGCCAAAGGAAATATCCCCCGATAACAAAGAGAAAGAATCTTTCTGAGAAACTTCTTTGTGTTCTGTAAAATCATGTCACAGAGTTACAGCTTTCCCCTCAAGAAGCCTTTCGCTAAGACAGTTCTTGTGGAATTGGCAAAGTGATATTTGGAAGACCTTAGAGGGCTATGGTGAAAAAGGAAATATCCTCCCATGAAATCTGGAAAGAAGATTTCTGAGAAACTGCTTAGTGTTCTGTTAATTCATCTCACAGAGTTACATGTGTATTTCGCGGATCTCTTTGCTTGCCTTATTTCTGTGGAATCTCAGAACTGATATTTCGGATCCCTTTGAAAACTATAGGACCGAAGGAAATATCCTGCGATAACAAAGAGAAAGAAGCTTTCTGAGAAACTTCTTTGTGTTCTGTGAAATCATCTCACAGAGTTACAGCTTTCCCCTCAAGAAGCCTTTCGCTAAGACAGTTCTTGTGGAATAGGAAAAGTGATATTTGGAAGCCCAAAGAGGGCTATGGTGAAAAAGGAAATATCCTCAGATGAAATCTGGAAAGAAGCTTTCTGAGAAACTGCTTAGTGTTCTGTTAATTCATCTCACAGAGTTACATCTGTATTTCGTGGATCTCTTTGCAAGCCTTATTTCTGTGGAATCTGAGTACAGATATTTCGGATCCCATTGAAGACAATAGGGCCAAAGGAAATATCCTCCGATAACAAAGAGAAAGAAGCTTTCTGAGAAACTTCTTTGTGTTCTGTGAAATCATCTCACAGAGTTACAGCTTTCCCCTCAAGAAGCCTTTCGCTAAGACAATTCTTGTCGAATTGGCAAAGTGATATTTGGAAGCCCATAGAGGGCTATGGTGAAAAAGGAAATATCCTCAGATGAAATCTGGAAAGAACATTCGTGAGAAACTGCTTAGTGTTCTGTTAATTCATCTCACAGAGTTACATGTGTATTTCGTGGATCTCTTTGCTAGCCTTATTTCTGTGGAATCTGAGAACAGATATTTCGGATCCTTTTGATGACTATAGGGCCAAAGGAAATATCCTCCGATAACACAGAGAAAGAATCTTTCTGAGAAACTTCCTTGTGTTCTGTGAAATCATCTCACAGAGTTACAGCTTTCCCCTCAAGAAGCCTTTCGCTAAGACAGTTCTTGTGGAATTGGCAAAGTGATATTTGGAAGCCCATAGAGGGCTATGGTGAAAAAGGAAATATCCTCAGATGATATCTGGAAAGAAGCTTTCTGAGAAACTGCTTAGTGTTCTGTTAATTCATCTCACAGAGTTACATCTGTATTTCATGGATCTCTTTGCTAGCCTTATTTCTGTGGAATCTGAGAACAGATATTTCGGATCCCTTTGAAGACTATAGGGCCAAAGGAAATATCCTCCGATAACAAAGAGAAAGAATCGTTCTGAGAAACTTCTTTGTGTTCTGTGAAATCATGTCACAGAGTTACAGCTTTCCCCTCAAGAAGCCTTTCGCTAAGACAGTTCTTGTGGAATTGGCAAAGTGATATTTGGAAGCCCGTAGAGGGCTATGGTGAAAAAGGAAATATCCTCCCAGGAAATCTGGAAAGAAGATTTCTCAGAAACTGCTTAGTGTTCTGTTAATTCATCTCACAGAGTTACATGTGTATTTCGCGGATCTCTTTGCTTGTCTTATTTCTGTGGAATCTCAGAACTGATATTTCGGATTCCTTTGAAAACTATAGGGCCGAAGGAAATATCCTGCGATAACAAAGAGAAAGAAGCTTTCTGAGAAACTTCTTTGTGTTCTGTGAAATCATCTCACAGAGTTACAGCTTTCCCCTCAAGAACCCTTTCGCTAAGACAGTTCTTGTGGAATTGGCAAACTGATATTTGGAAGCCCATAGAGGGCTATGGTGAAAAAGGAAATATCCTTAGATGAAATCTGGAAAGAAGCTTTATGAGAAACTGCTTAGTGTTCTATTAATTCATCTCACAGAGTTACATGTGTATTTCGTGGATCATTTTGCTAGCCTTATTTCTGTGGAATCTGAGAACAGATATTTCGGATCCCTTTGAAAACTATAGGGCCAAAGGAAATATCTTCCGATAACAAAGAGAAAGAAGGTTTCTGAGAAACTTCCTTGTGTTCTGTGAAATCATCTCACAGAGTTACAGCTTTCCCCTCAAGAAGCCTTTCGCTAAGACAGTTCTTGTGGAATAGGCAAAGTGATATTTGGAAGACCTTAGAGGGCTATGGTGAAAAAGGAAATATCCTCAGATGAAATCTGGAAAGAAGCTTTCTGAGAAACTGCTTAGTGTTCTGTTAATTCATCTCACAGAGTTACATGTGTATTTCGTGGATCTCTTTGCTAGCGTTATTTCTGTGGAATCTGAGAACAGATATTTCGGATCCCTTTGAAGACTATAGGGCCAAAGGAAATATCCTCCGATAACAAAGAGAAAGAATCTTTCTGAGAAACTTCTTTGTGTTCTGTGAAATCATGTCACACAGTTACAGCTTTCCCCTCAAGAAGCCTTTCGCTAAGACAGTTCTTGTGGAATTGGCAAAGTGATATTTGGAAGCCCATAGAGGGCTATGGTGAAAAAGGAAATATCCTCCCAGGAAATCTGGAAAGAAGATTTCTGAGAAACTGCTTAGTGTTCTGTTAATTCATCTCACAGAGTTACATGTGTATTTCGCGGATCTCTTTGCTTGCCTTATTTCTGTGGAATCTCAGAACTGATATTTCGGATCCCTTTGAAAACTATAGGGCCGAAGGAAATATCCTCCGATAACAAAGAGAAAGAAGCTTTCTGATAAACTTCTTTGTGTTCTGTGAAATCATCTCACAGAGTTTCAGCTTTCCCCTCAAGAAGCCTTTCGCTAAGACAGTTCTTGTGGAATAGGAAAAGTGATATTTGGAAGCCCAAAGAGGGCTATGGTGAAAAAGGAAATATCCTCAGATGAAATCTGGAAAGAAGCTTTCTGAGAAACTGCTTAGTGTTCTGTTAATTCATCTCACAGAGTTACATCTGTATTTCGTGGATCTCTTTGCTAGCCTTATTTCTGTGGAATCTGAGAACAGATATTTCGGATCCCTTTGAAGACTATAGGGCCAAAGGAAATATCCTCCGATAACACAGAGAAAGAAGCTTTCTGAGAAACTTCTTTGTGTTCTGTGATATCATCTCACAGAGTTACAGCTTTTCCCTCAAGAAGCCTTTCGCTAAGACAGTTCTTGTGGAATTGGCAAAGTGATATTTGGAAGCCCATAGAGGGCTATGGTGAAAAAGGAAATATCCTCAGATGAAATCTGGAAAGAAGCTTTCTGAGAAACTGCTTAGTGTGCTGTTAATTCATATCACAGAGTTACATCTGTATTTCATGGATCTCTTTGCTAGCCTTATTTCTGTGGAATCTGAGAACAGATATTTCGGATCCCTTTGAAGACTATAGGGCCAAAGGAAATATCCTCCGATAACAAAGAGAAAGAATCTTTCTGAGAAACTTCTTTGTGTTCTGTAAAATCAAGTCACAGAGTTACAGCTTTCCCCTCAAGAAGCCTTTCGCTAAGACAGTTCTTGTGGAATTGGCAAAGTGATATTTGGAAGCCCATAGAGGGCTATGGTGAAAAAGGAAATATCCTCCCAGGAAATCTGGAAAGAAGATTTCTGAGAAACTGCTTAGTGTTCTGTTAATTCATCTCACAGAGTTACATGTGTATTTCGTGGATCTCTTTGCTTGCCTTATTTCTGTGGAATCTCAGAACTGATATTTCGGATCCCTTTGAAAACTATAGGGCCGAAGGAAATATCCTGCGATAACAAAGAGAAAGAAGCTTTCTGAGAAACTTCTTTGTGTTCTGTGAAATCATCTCACAGAGTTACAGCTTTCCCCTCAAGAAGCCTTTCGCTAAGACAGTTCTTGTGGAATAGGAAAAGTGATATTTGGAAGCCCAAAGAGGGCTATGGTGAAAAAGGAAATATCCTCAGATGAAATCTGGAAAGAAGCTTTCTGAGAAACTGCTTAGTGTTCTGTTAATTCATCTCACAGAGTTACATCTGTATTTCGTGGATCTCTTTGCTAGCCTTATTTCTGTGGAATCTGAGAACAGATATTTCGGATCCCTTTGAAGACAATAGGGCCAAAGGAAATATCCTCCGATAACAAAGAGAAAGAAGCTTTATGAGAAACTTCTTTGTGTTCTGTGAAATCATCTCACAGAGTTACAGCTTTCCCCTCAAGAAGCCTTTCGCTAAGACAGTTCTTGTGGAATAGGCAAAGTGATATTTGGAAGCCCTTAGAGGGCTATGGTGAAAAAGGAAATATCCTCAGATGAAATCTGGAAAGAAGCTTCGTGAGAAACTGCTTAGTGTTCTGTTAGTTCATCTCAAAGAGTTACATGTGTATTTCGTGGATCTCTTTGCTAGCCTTATTTCTGTGGAATCTGAGAACAGATATTTCGGATCCTTTTGAATACTATAGGGCCAAAGGAAATATCCTCCGATAACACAGAGAAAGAAGCTTTCTGAGAAACTTCCTTGTGTTCTGTGAAATCATCTCACAGAGTTACAGCTTTCCCCTCAAGAAGCCTTTCGCTAAGACAGTTCTTGTGGAATTGGCAAAGTGATATTTGGAAGCCCATAGAGGGCTATGGTGAAAAAGGAAATATCCTCCCAGGAAATCTGGAAAGAAGCTTTCTGAGAAACTGCTTAGTGTTCTGTTAATTCATCTCACAGAGTTACATGTGTATTTCGTGGATCTCTTTGCTAGCCTTATTTCTGTGGAATGTGAGAACAGATATTTCGGATCCCTTTGAAGACTATAGGGCCAAAGGAAATATCCTCCGATAACAAACAGAAAGAATCTTTCTGAGAAACTTCTTTGTGTTCTGTGAAATCATGTCACAGAGTTACAGGTTTCCCCTCAAGAAGCCTTTCGCTAAGACAGTTCTTGTGGAATTGGCAAAGTGATATTTGGTAGCCCATAGAGGGCTATGGTGAAAAAGGAAATATCCTCCCAGGAAATCTGGAAAGAAGATTTCTGAGAAACTGCTTAGTGTTCTGTTAATTCATCTCACAGAGTTACATGTGTATTTCGCGGATCTCTTTGCTTGCCTTATTTCTGTGGAATCTCAGAACTGATATTTCGGATCCCTTTGAAAACTATAGGGCCGAAGGAAATATCCTCCGATAACAAAGAGAAAGAAGCTTTCTGAGAAACTTCTTTGGGGTCTGTGAAATCATCTCACAGAGTTACAGCTTTCCCCTCAAGAAGCCTTTCGCTAAGACAGTTCTTGTGGAATAGGCAAAGTGATATTTGGAAGCCCAAAGAGGGCTATGGTGAAAAAGGAAATATCCTCAGATGAAATCTGGAAAGAAGCTTTCTGAGAAACTGCTTAGTGTTCTGTTAATTCATCTCACGGAGTTACATCTGTATTTCGTGGATCTCTTTGCTAGCCTTATTTCTGTGGAATCTGAGTACAGATATTTCGGATTCCATTGATGACAATAGGGCCAAAGGAAATATCCTCCGATAACAAAGAGAAAGAAGCTTTCTGAGAAACTTCTTTGTGTTCTGTGAAATCATCTCACAGAGTTACAGCTTTCTCCTCAAGAACCCTTTCGCTAAGACAGTTCTTGTGGAATTGGCAAAGTGATATTTGGAAGCCCATAGAGGGCTACGGTGTAAAAGGAAATATCCTCAGATGAAATCTGGAAAGAAGCTTCGTGAGAAACTGCTTAGTGTTCTGTTAATTCATCTCACAGAGTTACATGTGTATTTCGTGGATCTCTTTGCTAGCCTTATTTCTGTGGAATCTGAGAACAGATATTTCGGATCCTTTTGAAGACTATAGGGCCAAAGGAAATATCCTCCGATAACACAGAGAAAGAATCTTTCTGAGAAACTTCCTTGTGTTCTGTGAAATCATCTCACAGAGTTACAGCTTTCCCCTCAAGAAGCCTTTCGCTAAGACAGTTCTTGTGGAATTGGCAAAGTGATATTTGGAAGCCCATAGAGGGCTATGGTGAAAAAGGAAATATCCTCAGATGATATCTGGAAAGAAGCTTTCTGAGAAACTGCTTAGTGTTCTGTTAATTCATCTCACAGAGTTACATCTGTATTTCGTGGATCTCTTTGCTAGCCTTATTTCTGTGGAATCTGAGAACAGATATTTCGGATCCCTTTGAAGACTATAGGGCCAAAGGAAATATCCTCCGATAACAAAGAGAAAGAATCGTTCTGAGAAACTTCTTTGTGTTCTGTGAAATCATGTCACAGAGTTACAGCTTTCCCCTCAAGAAGCCTTTCGCTAAGACAGTTCTTGTGGAATTGGCAAAGTGATATTTGGAAGCCCGTAGAGGGCTATGATGAAAAAGGAAATATCCTCCCAGGAAATCTGGAAAGAAGATTTCTCAGAAACTGCTTAGTGTTCTGTTAATTCATCTCACAGAGTTACATGTGTATTTCGCGGATCTCTTTGCTTGTCTTATGTCTGTGGAATCTCAGAACTGATATTTCGGATCCCTTTGAAAACTATAGGGCCGAAGGAAATATCCTGCGATAACAAAGAGAAAGAAGCTTTCTGAGAAACTTCTTTGTGTTCTGTGAAATCATCTCACAGAGTTACAGCTTTCCCCTCAAGAAGCCTTTCGCTAAGACAGTTCTTGTGGAATAGGAAAAGTGATATTTGGAAGCCCAAAGAGGGCTATGGTGAAAAAGGAAATATCCTCAGATGAAATCTGGAAAGAAGCTTTCTGAGAAACTGCTTAGTGTTCTGTTAATTCATCTCACAGAGTTACATCTGTATTTCGTGGATCTCTTTGCTAGCCTTATTTCTGTGGAATCTGAGAACAGATATTTCGGATCCCTTTGAAGACTATAGGGCCAAAGGAAATATCCTCCGATAACACAGAGAAAGAAGCTTTCTGAGAAACTTCTTTGTGTTCTGTGATATCATCTCACAGAGTTACAGCTTTTCCCTCAAGAAGCCTTTCGGTAAGACAGTTCTTGTGGAATTGGCAAAGTGATATTTGGAAGCCCATAGCGGGCTATGGTGAAAAAGGAAATATCCTCAGATGAAATCTGGAAAAAGCTTTCTGAGAAACTGCTTAGTGTTCTGTTAATTCATCTCACAGAGTTACATCTGTATTTCATGGATCTCTTTGCTAGCCTTATTTCTGTGGAATCTGAGAACAGATATTTCGGATCCCTTTGAAGACTATAAGGCCAAAGGAAATATCCTCCGATAACAAAGAGAAAGAATCTTTTTGAGAAACTTCTTTGTGTTCTGTGAAATCATGTCACAGAGTTACAGCTTTCCCCTCAAGAAGCCTTTCGCTAAGACAGTTCTTGTGGAATTGGCAAAGTGATATTTGGAAGCCCATAGAGGGCTATGGTGAAAAAGGAAATATCCTCCCAGGAAATCTGGAAAGAAGATTTCTGAGAAACTGCTTAGTGTTCTGTTAATTCATCTCACAGAGTTACATGTGTATTTCGCGGATCTCTTTGCTTGTCTTATTTCTGTGGAATCTCAGAACTGATATTTCGGATCCCTTTGAAAACTATAGGGCCGAAGGAAATATCCTCCGATAACAAAGAGAAAGAAGCTTTCTGAGAAACTTCTTTGTGTTCTGTGAAATCATCTCACAGAGTTACAGCTTTCCCCTCAAGAAGCCTTTCGCTAAGACAGTTCTTGTGGAATAGGAAAAGTGATATTTGGAAGCCCAAAGAGGGCTATGGTGAAAAAGGAAATATCCTCAGATGAAATCTGGAAAGAAGCTTTCTGAGAAACTGCTTAGTGTTCTGTTAATTCATCTCACAGGGTTACATCTGTATTTCGTGGATCTCTTTGCTAGCCTTATTTCTGTGGAATCTGAGTACAGATATTTCGGATCCCATTGAAGACAATAGGGCCAAAGGAAATATCCTCCGATAACAAAGAGAAAGAAGCTTTCTGAGAAACTTCTTTGTGTTCTGTGAAATCATCTCACAGAGTTACAGCTTTCCCCTCAAGAAGCCTTTCGCTAAGACAGTTCTTGTGGAATTGGCAAAGTGATATTTGGAAGCCCATAGAGGGCTATGGTGAAAAAGGAAATATCCTTAGATGAAATCTTGAAAGAAGATTCGTGAGAAACTGCTTAGTGTTCTGTTAATTCATCTCACAGAGTTACATGTGTATTTCGTGGATATCTTTGCTAGCCTTATTTCTGTGGAATCTGAGAACAGATATTTCGTATCCTATTGATGACTATAGGGCTAAAGGAAATATCCTCCGATAACCAAGGTAAAGAAGATTTCTGAGAAACTTCTTTGTGTTCTGTGAAATCATCTCACAGAGTTACAGGTTTCCCTCAAGAAGCCTTTCGCTAAGACAGTTCTTGTGGAATTGGCAAAGTGATATTTGGAAGCCCTTAGAGGGCTATGGTGAAAAAGGAAATATCCTCAGATGAAATCTGGAAAGAAGCTTTCTGAGAAACTGCTTAGTGTTCTGTTAATTCATCTCACAGAGTTACATGTGTATTTCGCGGATCTCTTCGCTAGCCTTATTTCTGTGGAATCTGAGAACAGATATTTCGGATCCCTTTGAAGACTACAGGGCCAAAGGAAATATCCTCTGATAACAAAAAGAAAGAAGCTTTCTGAGAAACTTCTTTGTGTTCTGTGAAATCATCTCACAGAGTTACAGCTTTTCCCTCAAGAAGCCTTTCGCTAAGACAGTTCTTGTGGAATAGGCAAAGTGATAATTGGAAGCCCATAGAGGGCTATGGTGAAAAAGGAAATATCCTCAGATGAAATCTGGAAAGAAGCTTTCTGAGAAACTGCTTAGTGTTCTGTTAATTCATCTCACAGAGTTACATGTGTATTTCGTGGATCTCTTTGCTAGCCTTATTTCTGTGGAATCTGAGTACAGATATTTCGGATCATATTAAAGACAATAGGGCCAAAGGATATATCCTCATATAACAAAGAGAAAGAAGCTTTATGAGAAACTTCTCTGTGTTCTGTGAAATCATCTCACAGAGTTACAGCTTTCCCCTCAAGAACACTTTCGCTAAGACAGTTCTTGTGGAATTGGCAAAGTGATATTTGGAAGCCCATAGGGGGCTATGGTGAAAAAGGAAATATCCTTAGATGAAATCTGGAAAGAAGCTTTATGAGAAACTGCATAGTGTTCTGTTAATTCATCTCACAGAGTTAAATGTGTATTTCGTGGATCTCTTTGCTAGCCTTATTTCTGTGAAATCTGAGAACAGATATTTCGGATCCCTTTGAAAACTATAGGGCCAAAGGAAATATCCTCCGATAACAAAGAGAAAGAAGGTTTCTGAGAAACTTCTTTGTGTTCTGTGAAATCATCTCACAGAGTTACAGCTTTCCCCTCAAGAAGCCTTTCGCTAAGACAGTTCTTGTGGAATAGGCAAAGTGATATTTGGAAGCCCATACAGGGCTATGGTGAAAAAGGAAATATCCTCAGATGAAATCCTAAAAGGATGGCCGAATAGGAGCAGCTCCAGTCTCCAACTCCCAGCGCCAGCGACACAGAAGACCGTTGATTTCTGCATTTTCAACTGAGGTACTGGGTTCATCTCACTGGGGAGTGCCGGACGATCGGAGCTGGTCAGCTGCTGCAGCCCGACCAGCGAGAGCTGAAGCAGGGCGAGGCATTGCCTCACCTGGGAAGCGCAAGGGGGAAGGGAGTCCCTTTTCCTAGCCAGGGGAACTGAGACACACAACACCTGGAAAATCGGGTAACTCCCACCCCAATACTGTGCTTTAGGAAACAGGCACACCAGGAGATCATATCCCACACCTGGCCGGGAGGGTCCCACACCCACGGAGCCTCCCTCGTTGCTAGCGCAGCAGTCTGTGATCTACGGGCAAGGCAGCAGCGAGGCTGGGGGAGGGGCGCCCGCCATTGCTGAGGCTTAAGTAGGTAAACAAAGCTGCTGGGAAGCTCGAACTGGGTGGAGCTCACAGCAGCTCAAGGAAACCTGCCTGTCTCTGTAGACTCCACCTCTGGGGACAGGGCACAGTAAACTAAGACACACAGACAGCTCTGCACAGACGCAAACGACTCTGTCTGACAGCTTTGAAGAGAGCAGTGGATCTCCCAACACAGAGGTTGAGATCTGAGAAGGGACAGACTCCCTGCTCAAGCGGGTCCCTGACCCCTGAGTAGCCTAACTGGGAGACATCCCCCACTAGGGGCAGTCTGACACCCCACACCTCACAGGGAGGAGTACACCCCTGAGAGGAAGCTTCCAAAGCAAGAATCAGACAGGTACACTCGCTGTTCAGAAATATTCTATCTTCTGCAGCCTCTGCTCCTGATACCCAGGCAAACAGGGTCTGGAGTGGACCTCAAGCAATCTCCAACAGACCTACAGCTGAGGGTCCTGACTGTTAGAAGGAAAACTATCAAACAGGAAGGACACCTACACCAAAACCCCATCAGTACATCACCATCATCAAAGACCAGAGGCAGATAAAACCACAAAGATGGGGAAAAAGCAGGGCAGAAAAGCTGGAAATTCAAAAAATAAGAGCGCATCTCCCCCGGCAAAGGAGCGCAGCTCATCGCCAGCAACGGATCAAAGCTGGACGGAGAATGACTTTGACGAGATGAGAGAAGAAGGCTTCAGTCCATCAAATTTCTCAGAGCTAAAGGAGGAATTACGTACCCAGCGCAAAGAAACTAAAAATCTTGAAAAAAAAGTGGAAGAATTGATGGCTAGAGTAATTAATGCAGAGAAGGTCCTAAACGAAATGAAAGAGATGAAAACCATGACACGAGAAATACGTGACAAATGCACAAGCTTCAGTAACCGACTCGATCAACTGGAAGAAAGAGTATCAGCGATTGAGGATCAAATGAATGAAATGAAGCGAGAAGAGAAACCAAAAGAAAAAAGAAGAAAAAGAAACGAACAAAGCCTGCAAGAAGTATGGGATTATGTAAAAAGACCAAATCTACGTCTGATTGGGGTGCCTGAAAGTGAGGGGGAAAATGGAACCAAGTTGGAAAACACTCTTCAGGATATCATCCAGGAGAACTTCCCCAACCTAGTAGGGCAGGCCAACATTCAAATCCAGGAAATACAGAGAACGCCACAAAGATACTCCTCGAGAAGAGCAACTCCAAGACACATAATTGCCAGATTCACCAAAGTTGAAATGAAGGAAAAAATCTTAAGGGCAGCCAGAGAGAAAGGTCGGGTTACCCACAAAGGGAAGCCCATCAGACTAACAGCAGATCTCTCAGCAGAAACTCTACAAGCCAGAAGAGAGTGGGGGCCAATATTCAACATTCTTAAAGAAAAGAATTTTAAACCCAGAATTTCATATCCAGCCAAACTAAGTTTCATAAATGAAGGAGAAATAAAATCCTTTACAGATAAGCAAATGCTTAGAGATTTTGTCACCACTAGGCCTGCCTTACAAGAGATCCTGAAGGAAGCACTAAACATGGAAAGGAACAACCGGTACCAGCCATTGCAAAAACATGCCAAAATGTAAAGACCATTGAGGCTAGGAAGAAACTGCATCAACTAATGAGCAAAATAACCAGTTAATATCATAATGGCAGGATCAAGTTCACACATAACAATATTAACCTTAAATGTAAATGGACTAAATGCTCCAATTAAAAGACACAGACTGGCAAACTGGATAAAGAGTCAAGACCCATCAGTCTGCTGTATTCAGGAGACCCATCTCACACGCAGAGACATACATAGGCTCAAAATAAAGGGATGGAGGAAGATTTACCAAGCAAATGGAGAACAAAAAAAAGCAGGGGTTGCAATACTAGTCTCTGATAAAACAGACTTTAAACCATCAAAGATCAAAAGAGACAAAGAAGGCCATTACATAATGGTAAAGGGATCAATTCAACAGGAAGAGCTA
This sequence comes from Macaca fascicularis, assembly GCF_037993035.2. Classification (NCBI taxonomy): domain Eukaryota; kingdom Metazoa; phylum Chordata; class Mammalia; order Primates; family Cercopithecidae; genus Macaca; species Macaca fascicularis. The sequence goes on along the minus strand of NC_088383.1, from coordinate 47,290,196 downwards.
ACTATCCTAAATATATATGCACCCAATACAGGAGCACCCAGATTCATAAAGCAAGTCCTTAGAGACTTACAAAGAGACTTAGACTCCCATACAATAATAATGGGAGACTTCAACACTCCACTGTCAACATTAGACAGATCAACGAGACAGAAAGTTAACAAGGATATCCAGGAATTGAACTCATCTCTGCAGCAAGCAGACCTAATAGACATCTATAGAACTCTCCACCCCAAATCAACAGAATATACATTCTTCTCAGCACCACATCGTACTTACTCGAAAATTGACCACGTAATTGGAAGTAAAGCACTCCTCAGCAAATGTACAAGAACAGAAATTATAACAAACTGTCTCTCAGACCACAGTGCAATCAAACTAGAACTCAGGACTAAGAAACTCAATCAAAACTGCTCAACTACATGGAAACTGAACAACCTGCTCCTGAATGACTACTGGGTACATAACGAAATGAAGGCAGAAATAAAGATGTTCTTTGAAACCAAGGAGAACAAAGATACAACATACCAGAATCTCTGGGACACATTTAAAGCAGTGTGTAGAGGGAAATGTATAGCACTAAATGTCCACAAGAGAAAGCAGGAAAGATGTAAAATTGACACTCTAACATCGCAAGTAAAAGAACTAGAGAAGCAAGAGCAAACACATTCGAAAGCTAGCAGAAGGCAAGAAATAACTAAGATCAGAGCAGAACTGAAGGAGATAGAAACACAAAAAACCCTCCAAAAAATCAATGAATCCAGGAGTTGGTTTTTTGAAAAGATCAACAAAATTGACAGAGCACTAGCCAGACTAATAAAGAAGAAAAGAGAGAAGAATCAAATCAACGCAATTAAAAATGATCAAGGGGATATCACCACCGACCCCACAGAAATACAAACTACCATCAGAGAATACTATAAACACCTCTACGCAAATAAACTGGAAAATCTAGAAGAAATGGATAATTTCCTGGACACTTACACTCTTCCAAGACTAAACCAGGAAGAAGTTGAATCCCTGAATAGACCAATAGCAGGCTCTGAAATTGAGGCAACAATTAATAGCCTACCAACCAAAAAAAGTCCAGGACCAGATGGATTCACAGCTGAATTCTACCAGAGGTACAAAGAGGAGTTGGTACCATTCCTTCTGAAACTATTCCAATCAATAGAAAAAGAGGGAATCCTCCCTAACTCATTTTATGAGGCCAACATCATCCTGATACCAAAGCCTGGCAGAGACACAACAAAAAAAGAGAATTTTAGACCAATATCCCTGATGAACATCGATGCAAAAATCCTCAATAAAATACTGGCAAACCGGATTCAGCAACACATCAAAAAGCTTATCCACCATGATCAAGTGGGCTTCATCCCTGGGATGCAAGGCTGGTTCAACATTCGCAAATCAATAAACATAATCCAGCATATAAACAGAACCAAAGACAAGAACCACATGATTATCTCAATTGATGCAGAAAAGGCTTTTGACAAAATTCAACAGCCCTTCATGCTAAAAACGCTCAATAAATTCGGTATTGATGGAACATACCTCAAAATAATAAGAGCTATTTATGACAAACCCACAGCCAATATCATACCGAATGGGCAAAAACTGGAAAAATTCCCTTTGAAAACTGGCACAAGACAGGGATGCCCTCTCTCACCACTCCTATTCAACATAGTGTTGGAAGTTCTGGCTAGGGCAATCAGGCAAGAGAAAGAAATCAAGGGTATTCAGTTAGGAAAAGAAGAAGTCAAATTGTCCCTGTTTGCAGATGACATGATTGTATATTTAGAAAACCCCATTGTCTCAGCCCAAAATCTCCTTAAGCTGATAAGCAACTTCAGCAAAGTCTCAGGATACAAAATTAATGTGCAAAAATCACAAGCATTCTTATACACCAGTAACAGACAAACAGAGAGCCAAATCAGGAATGAACTTCCATTCACAATTGCTTCAAAGAGAATCAAATACCTAGGAATCCAACTTACAAGGGATGTAAAGGACCTCTTCAAGGAGAACTACAAACCACTGCTCAGTGAAATCAAAGAGGACACAAACAAATGGAAGAACATACCATGCTCATGGATAGGAAGAATCAATATTGTGAAAATGGCCATACTGCCCAAGGTAATTTATAGATTCAATGCCATCCCCATCAAGCTACCAATGAGTTTCTTCACAGAATTGGAAAAAACTGCTTTAAAGTTCATATGGAACCAAAAAAGAGCCCGCATCTCCAAGACAATCCTAAGTCAAAAGAACAAAGCTGGAGGCATCACGCTACCTGACTTCAAACTATACTACAAGGCTACAGTAACCAAAACAGCATGGTACTGGTACCAAAACAGAGATATAGACCAATGGAACAGAACAGAGTCCTCAGAAATAATACCACACATCTACAGCCATTTGATCTTTGACAAACCTGAGAGAAACAAGAAATGGGGAAAGGATTCCCTATTTAATAAATGGTGCTGGGAAAATTGGCTAGCCATAAGTAGAAAGCTGAAACTGGATCCTTTCCTTACTCCTTATACGAAAATTAATTCAAGATGGATTAGAGACTTAAATGTTAGACCTAATACCATAAAAATCCTAGAGGAAAACCTAGGTAGTACCATTCAGGACATAGGCATGGGCAAAGATTTCATGTCTAAAACACCAAAAGCAACGGCAGCAAAAGCCAAAATTGACAAATGGGATCTCATTAAACTAAAGAGCTTCTGCACAGCAAAAGACACTACCATCAGAGTGAACAGGCAACCTACAGAATGGGAGAAAATTTTTGCAATCTACTCATCTGACAAAGGGCTAATATCCAGAACCTACAAAGAACTCAAACAAATTTACAAGAAAAAAACAAACAACCTCATCAAAAAGTGGGCAAAGGACATGAACAGACATTTCTCAAAAGAAGACATTCATACAGCCAACAGACACATGAAAAAATGCTCATCATCACTGGCCATCAGAGAAATGCAAATCAAAACCACAATGAGATACCATCTCACACCAGTTAGAATGGCAATCATTCAAAAGTCAGGAAACAACAGGTGCTGGAGAGGATGTGGAGAAATAGGAACACTTTTACACTGTTGGTGGGATTGTAAACTAGTTCAACCATTATGGAAAACAGTATGGCGATTCCTCAAGGATCTAGAACTAGATGTACCATATGACCCAGCCATCCCATTACTGGGTATATACCCAAAGGATTATAAATTATGCTGCTATAAAGACACATGCACACGTATGTTTATTGCAGCACTATTCACAATAGCAAAGACTTGGAATCAACCCAAATGTCCATCAGTGACAGATTGGATTAAGAAAATGTGGCACATATACACCATGGAATACTATGCAGCCATAAAAAAGGATGAGTTTGAGTCCTTTGTAGGGACTTGGATGCAGCTGGAATCCATCATTCTTAGCAAACTATCACAAGAACAGAAAACCAAACACCGCATGTTCTCACTCATAGGTGGGAACTGAACAATGAGATCACTCGGACTCAGGAAGGGGAACATCACACACTGGGGCCTATCATGGGGAGGGGGGAGGGGGGAGGGATTGCATTGGTGGTTATACCTGATGTAAATGACGAGTTGATGGGTGCAGCACAGCAACATGGCACAAGTATACATATGTAACAAACCTGCACGTTATGCACATGTACCCTACAACTTAAAGTATAATAATAATAAATAAATTAAAAAAAAATAATAATAAAAAAAAAAAAAAAAAGAAATCCTAAAAGAAGCTTTCTGAGAAACTGCTTAGTGTTCTGTTAATTCATCTCACAGAGTTACATGTGTATTTCGTGGATCTCTTTGCTAGCCTTATTTCTGTGGAATCTGAGAACAGATATTTCGGATCCCTTTGAAGACTATAGTGCCAAAGGAAATATCATGCCAAAACAAAGAGAAAGAAGCTTTCTGAGAAACTTCTTTGCGTTCTGGGAAATCATCTCACAGAGTTACAGCTTTCCCCTCAAGAAGCCTTTCGCTAAGACAGTTCTTGTGGAATAGGCAAAGTGATATTTGGAAGCCCATAGAGGGCTATGGTGAAAAAGGAAATATCCTCAGATGAAATATGGAAAGAAGCTTTCTGAGAAACTGCTTAGTGTTCTGTTAATTCATCTCACAGAGTTACATGTGTATTTCGTGGATCTCTTTGCTAGCCTTATTTCTGTGGAATCTGAGTACAGATATTTCGGATCCCATTGAAGACAATAGGGCCAAAGGAAATATCCTCCTATAACAAAGAGAAAGAAGCTTTCTGAGAAACTTCTTTGTGTTCTGTGAAATCATCTCACAGAGTTACAGCTTTCCCTCAAGAACCCTTTCGCTAAGACAGTTCTTGTGGAATTGACAAAGTGATATTTGGAAGCCCTTAGAGGGCTATGGTGAAAAAGAAAATATCCTTAGATGAAATCTGGAAAGAAGCTTTATGAGGAACTGCTTAGTGTTCTGTTAATTCATCTCACAGAGTTACATGTGTATTTCGTGGATCTCTTTGCTTGCCTTATTTCTGTGGAATCTGAGAAGAGATATTTCGGATCCCTTTGAAAACTATAGGGCCAAAGGAAATATCCTCCGATAACAAAGAGAAAGAAGGTTTCTGAGAAACTTCTTTGTGTTCTGTGAAATCATCTCACAGAGTTACAGCTTTCCCCTCAAGAAGCCTTTCGCTAAGACAGTTCTTGTGGAATAGGCAAAGTGATATTTGGAAGCCCATAGAGGGCTATGGTGAAAAAGGAAATATCCTCAGATGAAATCTGGAAAGAAGCTTTCTGAGAAACTGCTTAGTGTTCTGTTAATTCATCTCACAGAGTTACATGTGTATTTCGTGGATCTCTTTGCTAGCCTTATTTCTGTGGAATCTGAGAACAGATATTTCGGATCCCTTTGAAGACTATAGGGCCAAAGGAAATATCCTCCGATATCAAAGAGAAAGAAGCTTTCTGAGAAACTTCTTTGTGTTCTGTGAAATCATCTCACAGAGTTACAGCTTTCCCCTCAAGAAGCCTTTCGCTAAGACAGTTCTTGTGGAATAGGCAAAGTGATATTTGGAAGCCCATAGAGGGCTATGGTGAAAAAGGAAATATCCTCAGATGATATCTTGAAAGAAGATTCGTGAGAAACTGCTTAGTGTTCTGTTAATTCATCTCACAGAGTTACATGTGTATTTCGTGGATCTCTTTGCTAGCCTTATTTCTGTGGAATATGAGAACAGATATTTCGGATCTCATTGAAGACAATAGGGCCAAAGGAAATATTCTCCGATAACAAAGAGAAAGAAGCTTTCTGAGAAACTTCTTTGTGTTCTGTGAAATCATCTCACAGAGTTACAGCTTTCTCCTCAAGAACCCTTTCGCTAAGACAGTTCTTGTGGAATAGGCAAAGTGATATTTGGAAGCCCATAGAGGCCTATGGTGAAAAAGGAAATATCCTCAGATGAAATCTGGAAGGAAGCTTTCTGAGAAACTGCTTAGTGTTCTGTTAATTCATCTCACAGAGTTACATGTGTATTTCGTGGATCTCTTTGCTAGCCTTATTTCTGTGGAATCTGAGAACAGATATTTCGGATCCCTTTGAAGACTATAGGGCCAAAGGAAATATCCTCCGATAACAAAGAGAAAGAAGCTTTCTGAGAAACTTCTTTGTGTTCTGTGAAATCATCTCACAGAGTTACAGCTTTCCCCTCAAGAAGCCTTTCGCTAAGACAGTTCATGTGGAATAGGCAAAGTGATATTTGGAAGCCCATAGAGGGCTATGGTGAAAAAGGAAATATCCTCAGATGAAATATGGAAAGAAGCTTTCTGAGAAACTGCTTAGTGTTCTGTTAATTCATCTCACAGAGTTACATGTGTATTTCGTGGATCTCTTTGCTAGCCTTATTTCTGTGGAATCTGAGAACAGATATTTCGGATCCCTTTCAAGACTATAGGGCCAAAGGAAATATCCTCCGATAACAAAGAGAAAGAAGCTTTCTGAGAAACTTCTTTGTGTTCTGTGAAATCATCTCACAGAGTTACAGCTTTCCCCTTAAGAAGCCTTTCGCTAAGACTGTTCTTGTGGAATTGGCAAAGTGATATTTGGAAGCCCATAGAGGGCTATGGTGAAAAAGGAAATATCCTCAGATGAAATCTGGAAAGAAGCTTCGTGAGAAACTGCTTAGTGTTCTGTTAATTCATCTCACAGAGTTACATGTGTATTTCGTGGATCTCTTTGCTAGCCTTATTTCTGTGGAGTCTGAGAACAGATATTTCGGATCCCTTTGAAGTCTATAGGGCCAAAGAAAATATCCTCCGATAACATAGAGAAAGAAGCTTTCTGAGAAACTTCTTTGTGTTCTGTGAAATCATCTCACAGAGTTACAGCTTTCCCCTCAAGAAGCCTTTCGCTAAGACAGTTCTTGTGGAATTGGCAAAGTGATATTTGGAAGCCCATAGAGGGCTATGGTGAAAAAGGAAATATCCTCCCAGGAAATCTGGAAAGAAACTTCGTGAGAAACTGCTTAGTGTTCTGTTAATTCATCTCACAGAGTTACATGTGTATTTCGTGGATCTCTTTGCTAGCCTTATTTCTGTGAAATCTGAGAACAGATATTTCGGATCCCTTTGAAGTCTATAGGGCCAAAGGAAATATCCTCCGATATCATAGAGAAAGAAGCTTTCTGAGAAACTTCTTTGTGTCGTGTGAAATCGTCTCACAGAGTTACAGCTTTCCCCTCAAGAAGCCTTTCGCTAAGACAGTTCTTGTGGAATTGGCAAAGTGATATTTGGAAGCCCAGAGAGGGCTATGGTGAAAAAGGAAATATCCTCCCAGGAAATCTGGAAAGAAACTTCGTGAGAAACTGCTTAGTGTTCTGTTAATTCATCTCACAGAGTTACATGTGTATTTCGTGGATCTCTTTGCTAGCCTTATTTCTGTGGAATCTGAGAACAGATATTTCGGATCCCTTTGAAGACTATAGTGCCAAAGGAAATATCATGCCAAAACAAAGAGAAAGAAGCTTTCTGAGAAACTTCTTTGCGTTCTGGGAAATCATCTCACAGAGTTACAGCTTTCCCCTCAAGAAGCCTTTCGCTAAGACAGTTCTTGTGGAATAGGCAAAGTGATATTTGGAAGCCCATAGAGGGCTATGGTGAAAAAGGAAATATCCTCAGATGAAATATGGAAAGAAGCTTTCTGAGAAACTGCTTAGTGTTCTGTTAATTCATCTCACAGAGTTACATGTGTATTTCGTGGATCTCTTTGCTAGCCTTATTTCTGTGGAATCTGAGTACAGATATTTCGGATCCCATTGAAGACAATAGGGCCAAAGGAAATATCCTCCTATAACAAAGAGAAAGAAGCTTTCTGAGAAACTTCTTTGTGTTCTGTGAAATCATCTCACAGAGTTACAGCTTTCCCTCAAGAACCCTTTCGCTAAGACAGTTCTTGTGGAATTGACAAAGTGATATTTGGAAGCCCTTAGAGGGCTATGGTGAAAAAGAAAATATCCTTAGATGAAATCTGGAAAGAAGCTTTATGAGGAACTGCTTAGTGTTCTGTTAATTCATCTCACAGAGTTACATGTGTATTTCGTGGATCTCTTTGCTTGCCTTATTTCTGTGGAATCTGAGAAGAGATATTTCGGATCCCTTTGAAAACTATAGGGCCAAAGGAAATATCCTCCGATAACAAAGAGAAAGAAGGTTTCTGAGAAACTTCTTTGTGTTCTGTGAAATCATCTCACAGAGTTACAGCTTTCCCCTCAAGAAGCCTTTCGCTAAGACAGTTCTTGTGGAATAGGCAAAGTGATATTTGGAAGCCCATAGAGGGCTATGGTGAAAAAGGAAATATCCTCAGATGAAATCTGGAAAGAAGCTTTCTGAGAAACTGCTTAGTGTTCTGTTAATTCATCTCACAGAGTTACATGTGTATTTCGTGGATCTCTTTGCTAGCCTTATTTCTGTGGAATCTGAGAACAGATATTTCGGATCCCTTTGAAGACTATAGGGCCAAAGGAAATATCCTCCGATATCAAAGAGAAAGAAGCTTTCTGAGAAACTTCTTTGTGTTCTGTGAAATCATCTCACAGAGTTACAGCTTTCCCCTCAAGAAGCCTTTCGCTAAGACAGTTCTTGTGGAATAGGCAAAGTGATATTTGGAAGCCCATAGAGGGCTATGGTGAAAAAGGAAATATCCTCAGATGATATCTTGAAAGAAGATTCGTGAGAAACTGCTTAGTGTTCTGTTAATTCATCTCACAGAGTTACATGTGTATTTCGTGGATCTCTTTGCTAGCCTTATTTCTGTGGAATCTGAGTACAGATATTTCGGATCCCTTTGAAAACTATAGGGCCGAAGGAAATATCCTCCGATAACAAAGAGAAAGAAGCTTTCTGAGAAACTTCTTTGTGTTCTGTGAAATCATCTCACAGAGTTACAGCTTTCCCCTCAAGAACACTTTCGCTAAGACAGTTCTTGTGGAATTGGCAAAGTGATATTTGGAAGCCCATAGAGGGCTATGGTGAAAAAGGAAATATCCTTAGATGAAATCTGGAAAGAAGCTTTATGGGAAACTGCTTAGTGTTCTGTTAATTCATCTCACAGAGTTACATGTGTATTTCGTGGATCTCTTTGCTAGCCTTATTTCTGTGGAATCTGAGAACAGATATTTCGGATCCCTTTGAAAACTATAGGGCCAAAGGAAATATCTTCCGATAACAAAGAGAAAGAAGGTTTCTGAGAAACTTCCTTGTGTTCTGTGAAATCATCTCACTGAGTTACAGCTTTCCCCTCAAGAAGCCTTTCGCTAAGACAGTTCTTGTGGAATAGGCAAAGTGATATTTGGAAGCCCATAGAGGGCTATGGTGAAAAAGGAAATATCCTCAGATGAAATCTGGAAAGAAGCTTTCTGAGAAACTGCTTAGTGTTCTGTTAATTCATCTCACAGAGTTACATCTGTATTTCGTGGATCTCTTTGCAAGCCTTATTTCTGTGGAATCTCAGTACAGATATTTCGGATCCCATTAAAGACAATAGGGCCAAAGGATATATCCTCATATAACAAAGAGAGAGAAGCTTTATGAGAAACTTCTCTGTGTTCTGTGAAATCATCTCACAGAGTTACAGTTTTCCCCTCAAGAACACTTTCGCTAAGGCAGTTCTTGTGGAATTGGCAAAGTGATATTTGGAAGCCCATAGAGGGCTATGGTGAAAAAGGAAATATCCTCAGATGAAATCTGGAAAGAAGCTTTCTGAGAAACTGCTTAGTGTTCTGTTAATTCATCTCACAGAGTTACATGTGTATTTCGTGGATCTCTTTGCTAGCCTTATTTCTGTGGAATCTGAGAACAGATATTTCGGATCCCTTTGAAGACAATAGGGCCAAAGGAAATATCCTCCGATAACAAAGAGAAAGAAGCTTTCTGAGAAACTTCTTTGTGTTCTGTGAAATCATCTCACAGAGTTACAGCTTTCCCCTCAAGAAGCCTTTCGCTAAGACAGTTCTTGTGGAATTGGCAAAGTGATATTTGGAAGCCCATAGAGGGCTATGGTGAAAAAGGAAATATCCTCAGATGAAATCTGGAAAGAAGCTTTCTGAGAAACTGCTTAGTGTTCTGTTAATTCATCTCACAGAGTTACATGTGTATTTCGTGGATCTCTTTGCTAGCCTTATTTCTGTGGAATCTGAGAACAGATATTTCGGATCCCATTGAAGACAATAGGGCCAAAGGAAATATCCTCCGATAACAAAGAGAAAGAAGCTTTCTGAGAAACTTCTTTGTGTTCTGTGAAATCATCTCACAGAGTTACAGCTTTCCCCTCAAGAAGCCTTTCGCTAAGACAGTTCTTGTGGAATAGGCAAAGTGATATTTGGAAGCCCATAGAGGGCTACGGTGAAAAAGGAAATATCCTCAGATGAAATCTGGAAAGAAGCTTTCTGAGAATCTGCTTAGTGTTCTGTTAACTCATCTCACAGAGTTACATGTGTATTTCGTGGATCTCTTTGCGAGCCTTATTTCTGTGGAATCTGAGTACAGATATTTCGGATCCCATTGAAGACAGTAGTGCCAAAGGAAATATCCTCCTATAACAAAGAGAAAGAATCTTTCTGAGAAACTTCTTTGTGTTCTGTGAAATCATCTCACAGAGTTACAGCTTTCCCCTCAAGAACCCTTTCGCTAAGACAGTTTTTGTGGAATTGGCAAAGTGATATTTGGAAGCCCATAGAGGGCTATGGTGAAAAAGGAAATATCCTCAGATGAAATCTTGAAAGAAGCTCTCCGAGAAACTGCTTAGTGTTCTGTTAATTCATCTCACAGAGTTACATGTGTATTTCGTGGATCTCTTTGCTAGCCTTATTTCTGTGGAATCTGAGAACAGATATTTCGGATCCCATTGATGACTATAGGGCTAAAGGAAATATCCTCCGATAACAAAGAGAAAGAAGCTTTCTGAGAAACTTCTTTGCGTTCTGTGAAATCATCTCTCAGAGTTACAGCTTTGCCCTCAAGAAGCCTTTCGCTAAGACAGTTCTTGTGGAATAGGCAAAGTGATATTTGGAAGACCATAGAGGGCTATGGTGAAAAAGGAAATATCCTCAGATGAAATCTGGAAAGAAGCTTTCTGAGAAACTGCTTAGTGTTCTATTAATTCATCTCACAGAGTTACATGTGTATTTCGTGGATCTCTTTGCTAGCCTTATTTCTGTGGAATCTGAGTACAGATATTTCGGATCCCATTGAAGACAATAGGGCCAAAGGAAATATCCTCCTATAACAAAGAGAAAGAAGCTTTCTGAGAAACTTCTTTGTGTTCTGTGAAATCATCTCACAGAGTTACAGCTTTCCCCTCAAGAACACTTTCGCTAAGACAGTTCTTGTGGAATTGGCAAAGTGATATTTGGAAGCACATAGAGGGCTATGGTGAAAAAGGAAATATCCTTAGAAGAAATCTGGAGAGAAGCTTTCTCAGAAACTGCTTAGTGTTCTGTTAATTCATCTCACAGAGTTACATGTGTATTTCGTGGATCTCTTTGCTAGCCTTATTTCTGTGGAATCTGAGAACAGATATTTCGGATCCCTTTGAAGACTATTGGGCCAAAGGAAATATCCTCCGATAACAAAAAGAAAGAAGCTTTCTGAGAAACTTCTTTGTGTTCTGTGAAATCATCTCACAGAGTTACAGCTTTCCCCTCAAGAAGCCTTTCGCTAAGACAGTTCTTGTGGAATAGGCAAAGTGATAATTGGAAGCCCATAGAGGGCTATGGTGAAAAAGGAAATATCCTCAGATGAAATCTGGAAAGAAGCTTTCTGAGAAACTGCTTAGTGTTCTGTTAATTCATCTCACAGAGTTACATCTGTATTTCGTGGATCTCTTTGCAAGCCTTATTTCTGTGGAATCTCAGTACAGATATTTCGGATCCCATTAAAGACAATAGGGCCAAAGGATATATCCTCATATAACAAAGAGAGAGAAGCTTTATGAGAAACTTCTCTGTGTTCTGTGAAATCATCTCACAGAGTTACAGTTTTCCCCTCAAGAACACTTTCGCTAAGACAGTTCTTGTGGAATTGGCAAAGTGATATTTGGAAGCCCATAGAGGGCTACGGTGAAAAAGGAAATATCCTTAGATGAAATCTGGAAAGAAGCTTTATGTGAAACTGCTTAGTGTTCTGTTAATTCATCTCACAGAATTACATGTGTATTTCGTGGATCTCTTTGCTAGCCTTATTTCTGTGGAATCTGAGAACAGATATTTCGGATCCCTTTGAAAACTATAGGGCCAAAGGAAATATCCTCCGATAACAAAGAGAAAGAAGGTTTCTGAGAAACTTCTTTGTGTTCTGTGAAATCATCTCACAGAGTTACAGCTTTCCCCTCAAGAAGCCTTTCGCTAAGACAGTTCTTGTGGAATAGGCAAAGTGATATTTGGAAGCCCATAGAGGGCTATGGTGAAAAAGGAAATATCCTCAGATGAAATCTGGAAAGAAGCTTTCTGAGAAACTGCTTAGTGTTCTGTTAATTCATCTCACAGAGTTACATGTGTATTTCGTGGATCTCTTTGCTAGCCTTATTTCTGTGGAATCTGAGAACAGATATTTCGGATCCCTTTGAAGTCTATAGGGCCAAAGGAAATATCCTCCGATAACATAGAGAAAGAAGCTTTCTGAGAAACTTCTTTGTGTTCTGTGAAATCATCTCACAGAGTTACAGCTTTCCCCTCAAGAAGCCTTTCGCTAAGACAGTTCTTGTGGAATTGGCAAAGTGATATTTGGAAGCCCATAGAGGGCTATGGTGAAAAAGGAAATATCCTCCCAGGAAATCTGGAAAGAAACTTCGTGAGAAACTGCTTAGTGTTCTGTTAATTCATCTCACAGAGTTACATGTGTATTTCGTGGATCTCTTTGCTAGCCTTATTTCTGTGAAATCTGAGAACAGATATTTCGGATCCCTTTGAAGTCTATAGGGCCAAAGGAAATATCCTCCGATATCATAGAGAAAGAAGCTTTCTGAGAAACTTCTTTGTGTTCTGTGAAATCGTCTCACAGAGTTACAGCTTTCCCCTCAAGAAGCCTTTCGCTAAGACAGTTCTTGTGGAATTGGCAAAGTGATATTTGGAAGCCCAGAGAGGGCTATGGTGAAAAAGGAAATATCCTCAGATGAAATCTGGAAAGAAGCTTTCTGAGAAACTGCTTAGTGTTCTGTTAATTCATCTCACAGAGTTACATGTGTATTTCGTGGATCTCTTTGCTAGCCTTATTTCTGTGGAATCTGAGAACAGATATTTCGGATCCCTTTGAAGACTATAGGGCCAAAGGAAATATCCTCCGATAACAAAGAGAAAGATTCTTTCTGAGAAACTTCTTTGTGTTCTGTGAAATCATGTCACAGAGTTACAGCTTTCCCCTCAAGAAGCCTTTCGCTAAGAACGTTCTTGTGGAATTGGCAAAGTGATATTTGGAAGCCCATAGAGGGCTATGGTGAAAAAGGAAATATCCTCCCAGGAAATCTGGAAAGAAGATTTCTGAGAAACTGCTTAGTGTTCTGTTAATTCATCTCACAGAGTTACATGTGTATTTCGCGGATCTCTTTGCTTGCCTTATTTCTGTGGAATCTCAGAACTGATATTTCGGATCCCTTTGAAAACTATAGGGCCGAAGGAAATATCCTCCGATAACAAAGAGAAAGAAGCTTTCTGAGAAACTTCTTTGTGTTCTGTGAAATCATCTCACAGAGTTACAGCTTTCCCCTCAAGAAGCCTTTCGCTAAGACAGTTCTTGTGGAATAGGAAAAGTGATATTTGGAAGCCCAAAGAGGGCTATGGTGAAAAAGGAAATATCCTCAGATGAAATCTGGAAAGAAGCTTTCTGAGAAACTGCTTAGTGTTCTGTTAATTCATCTCACAGAGTTACATCTGTATTTCGTGGATCTCTTTGCTAGCCTTATTTCTGTGGAATCTGAGTACAGATATTTCGGATCCCTTTGAAAACTATAGGGCCGAAGGAAATATCCTCCGATAACAAAGAGAAAGAAGCTTTCTGAGAAACTTCTTTGTGTTCTGTGAAATCATCTCACAGAGTTACAGCTTTCCCCTCAAGAACACTTTCGCTAAGACAGTTCTTGTGGAATTGGCAAAGTGATATTTGGAAGCCCATAGAGGGCTATGGTGAAAAAGGAAATATCCTTAGATGAAATCTGGAAAGAAGCTTTATGGGAAACTGCTTAGTGTTCTGTTAATTCATCTCACAGAGTTACATGTGTATTTCGTGGATCTCTTTGCTAGCCTTATTTCTGTGGAATCTGAGAACAGATATTTCGGATCCCTTTGAAAACTATAGGGCCAAAGGAAATATCTTCCGATAACAAAGAGAAAGAAGGTTTCTGAGAAACTTCCTTGTGTTCTGTGAAATCATCTCACTGAGTTACAGCTTTCCCCTCAAGAAGCCTTTCGCTAAGACAGTTCTTGTGGAATAGGCAAAGTGATATTTGGAAGCCCATAGAGGGCTATGGTGAAAAAGGAAATATCCTCAGATGAAATCTGGAAAGAAGCTTTCTGAGAAACTGCTTAGTGTTCTGTTAATTCATCTCACAGAGTTACATCTGTATTTCGTGGATCTCTTTGCAAGCCTTATTTCTGTGGAATCTCAGTACAGATATTTCGGATCCCATTAAAGACAATAGGGCCAAAGGATATATCCTCATATAACAAAGAGAGAGAAGCTTTATGAGAAACTTCTCTGTGTTCTGTGAAATCATCTCACAGAGTTACAGTTTTCCCCTCAAGAACACTTTCGCTAAGGCAGTTCTTGTGGAATTGGCAAAGTGATATTTGGAAGCCCATAGAGGGCTATGGTGAAAAAGGAAATATCCTCAGATGAAATCTGGAAAGAAGCTTTCTGAGAAACTGCTTAGTGTTCTGTTAATTCATCTCACAGAGTTACATGTGTATTTCGTGGATCTCTTTGCTAGCCTTATTTCTGTGGAATCTGAGAACAGATATTTCGGATCCCTTTGAAGACAATAGGGCCAAAGGAAATATCCTCCGATAACAAAGAGAAAGAAGCTTTCTGAGAAACTTCTTTGTGTTCTGTGAAATCATCTCACAGAGTTACAGCTTTCCCCTCAAGAAGCCTTTCGCTAAGACAGTTCTTGTGGAATTGGCAAAGTGATATTTGGAAGCCCATAGAGGGCTATGGTGAAAAAGGAAATATCCTCAGATGAAATCTGGAAAGAAGCTTTCTGAGAAACTGCTTAGTGTTCTGTTAATTCATCTCACAGAGTTACATGTGTATTTCGTGGATCTCTTTGCTAGCCTTATTTCTGTGGAATCTGAGAACAGATATTTCGGATCCCATTGAAGACAATAGGGCCAAAGGAAATATCCTCCGATAACAAAGAGAAAGAAGCTTTCTGAGAAACTTCTTTGTGTTCTGTGAAATCATCTCACAGAGTTACAGCTTTCCCCTCAAGAAGCCTTTCGCTAAGACAGTTCTTGTGGAATAGGCAAAGTGATATTTGGAAGCCCATAGAGGGCTACGGTGAAAAAGGAAATATCCTCAGATGAAATCTGGAAAGAAGCTTTCTGAGAATCTGCTTAGTGTTCTGTTAACTCATCTCACAGAGTTACATGTGTATTTCGTGGATCTCTTTGCGAGCCTTATTTCTGTGGAATCTGAGTACAGATATTTCGGATCCCATTGAAGACAGTAGTGCCAAAGGAAATATCCTCCTATAACAAAGAGAAAGAATCTTTCTGAGAAACTTCTTTGTGTTCTGTGAAATCATCTCACAGAGTTACAGCTTTCCCCTCAAGAACCCTTTCGCTAAGACAGTTTTTGTGGAATTGGCAAAGTGATATTTGGAAGCCCATAGAGGGCTATGGTGAAAAAGGAAATATCCTCAGATGAAATCTTGAAAGAAGCTCTCCGAGAAACTGCTTAGTGTTCTGTTAATTCATCTCACAGAGTTACATGTGTATTTCGTGGATCTCTTTGCTAGCCTTATTTCTGTGGAATCTGAGAACAGATATTTCGGATCCCATTGATGACTATAGGGCTAAAGGAAATATCCTCCGATAACAAAGAGAAAGAAGCTTTCTGAGAAACTTCTTTGCGTTCTGTGAAATCATCTCTCAGAGTTACAGCTTTGCCCTCAAGAAGCCTTTCGCTAAGACAGTTCTTGTGGAATAGGCAAAGTGATATTTGGAAGACCATAGAGGGCTATGGTGAAAAAGGAAATATCCTCAGATGAAATCTGGAAAGAAGCTTTCTGAGAAACTGCTTAGTGTTCTATTAATTCATCTCACAGAGTTACATGTGTATTTCGTGGATCTCTTTGCTAGCCTTATTTCTGTGGAATCTGAGTACAGATATTTCGGATCCCATTGAAGACAATAGGGCCAAAGGAAATATCCTCCTATAACAAAGAGAAAGAAGCTTTCTGAGAAACTTCTTTGTGTTCTGTGAAATCATCTCACAGAGTTACAGCTTTCCCCTCAAGAACACTTTCGCTAAGACAGTTCTTGTGGAATTGGCAAAGTGATATTTGGAAGCACATAGAGGGCTATGGTGAAAAAGGAAATATCCTTAGAAGAAATCTGGAGAGAAGCTTTCTCAGAAACTGCTTAGTGTTCTGTTAATTCATCTCACAGAGTTACATGTGTATTTCGTGGATCTCTTTGCTAGCCTTATTTCTGTGGAATCTGAGAACAGATATTTCGGATCCCTTTGAAGACTATTGGGCCAAAGGAAATATCCTCCGATAACAAAAAGAAAGAAGCTTTCTGAGAAACTTCTTTGTGTTCTGTGAAATCATCTCACAGAGTTACAGCTTTCCCCTCAAGAAGCCTTTCGCTAAGACAGTTCTTGTGGAATAGGCAAAGTGATAATTGGAAGCCCATAGAGGGCTATGGTGAAAAAGGAAATATCCTCAGATGAAATCTGGAAAGAAGCTTTCTGAGAAACTGCTTAGTGTTCTGTTAATTCATCTCACAGAGTTACATCTGTATTTCGTGGATCTCTTTGCAAGCCTTATTTCTGTGGAATCTCAGTACAGATATTTCGGATCCCATTAAAGACAATAGGGCCAAAGGATATATCCTCATATAACAAAGAGAGAGAAGCTTTATGAGAAACTTCTCTGTGTTCTGTGAAATCATCTCACAGAGTTACAGTTTTCCCCTCAAGAACACTTTCGCTAAGACAGTTCTTGTGGAATTGGCAAAGTGATATTTGGAAGCCCATAGAGGGCTACGGTGAAAAAGGAAATATCCTTAGATGAAATCTGGAAAGAAGCTTTATGTGAAACTGCTTAGTGTTCTGTTAATTCATCTCACAGAATTACATGTGTATTTCGTGGATCTCTTTGCTAGCCTTATTTCTGTGGAATCTGAGAACAGATATTTCGGATCCCTTTGAAAACTATAGGGCCAAAGGAAATATCCTCCGATAACAAAGAGAAAGAAGGTTTCTGAGAAACTTCTTTGTGTTCTGTGAAATCATCTCACAGAGTTACAGCTTTCCCCTCAAGAAGCCTTTCGCTAAGACAGTTCTTGTGGAATAGGCAAAGTGATATTTGGAAGCCCATAGAGGGCTATGGTGAAAAAGGAAATATCCTCAGATGAAATCTGGAAAGAAGCTTTCTGAGAAACTGCTTAGTGTTCTGTTAATTCATCTCACAGAGTTACATGTGTATTTCGTGGATCTCTTTGCTAGCCTTATTTCTGTGGAATCTGAGAACAGATATTTCGGATCCCTTTGAAGTCTATAGGGCCAAAGGAAATATCCTCCGATAACATAGAGAAAGAAGCTTTCTGAGAAACTTCTTTGTGTTCTGTGAAATCATCTCACAGAGTTACAGCTTTCCCCTCAAGAAGCCTTTCGCTAAGACAGTTCTTGTGGAATTGGCAAAGTGATATTTGGAAGCCCATAGAGGGCTATGGTGAAAAAGGAAATATCCTCCCAGGAAATCTGGAAAGAAACTTCGTGAGAAACTGCTTAGTGTTCTGTTAATTCATCTCACAGAGTTACATGTGTATTTCGTGGATCTCTTTGCTAGCCTTATTTCTGTGAAATCTGAGAACAGATATTTCGGATCCCTTTGAAGTCTATAGGGCCAAAGGAAATATCCTCCGATATCATAGAGAAAGAAGCTTTCTGAGAAACTTCTTTGTGTTCTGTGAAATCGTCTCACAGAGTTACAGCTTTCCCCTCAAGAAGCCTTTCGCTAAGACAGTTCTTGTGGAATTGGCAAAGTGATATTTGGAAGCCCAGAGAGGGCTATGGTGAAAAAGGAAATATCCTCAGATGAAATCTGGAAAGAAGCTTTCTGAGAAACTGCTTAGTGTTCTGTTAATTCATCTCACAGAGTTACATGTGTATTTCGTGGATCTCTTTGCTAGCCTTATTTCTGTGGAATCTGAGAACAGATATTTCGGATCCCTTTGAAGACTATAGGGCCAAAGGAAATATCCTCCGATAACAAAGAGAAAGATTCTTTCTGAGAAACTTCTTTGTGTTCTGTGAAATCATGTCACAGAGTTACAGCTTTCCCCTCAAGAAGCCTTTCGCTAAGAACGTTCTTGTGGAATTGGCAAAGTGATATTTGGAAGCCCATAGAGGGCTATGGTGAAAAAGGAAATATCCTCCCAGGAAATCTGGAAAGAAGATTTCTGAGAAACTGCTTAGTGTTCTGTTAATTCATCTCACAGAGTTACATGTGTATTTCGCGGATCTCTTTGCTTGCCTTATTTCTGTGGAATCTCAGAACTGATATTTCGGATCCCTTTGAAAACTATAGGGCCGAAGGAAATATCCTCCGATAACAAAGAGAAAGAAGCTTTCTGAGAAACTTCTTTGTGTTCTGTGAAATCATCTCACAGAGTTACAGCTTTCCCCTCAAGAAGCCTTTCGCTAAGACAGTTCTTGTGGAATAGGAAAAGTGATATTTGGAAGCCCAAAGAGGGCTATGGTGAAAAAGGAAATATCCTCAGATGAAATCTGGAAAGAAGCTTTCTGAGAAACTGCTTAGTGTTCTGTTAATTCATCTCACAGAGTTACATCTGTATTTCGTGGATCTCTTTGCTAGCCTTATTTCTGTGGAATCTGAGTACAGATATTTCGGATCCCTTTGAAAACTATAGGGCCGAAGGAAATATCCTCCGATAACAAAGAGAAAGAAGCTTTCTGAGAAACTTCTTTGTGTTCTGTGAAATCATCTCACAGAGTTACAGCTTTCCCCTCAAGAACACTTTCGCTAAGACAGTTCTTGTGGAATTGGCAAAGTGATATTTGGAAGCCCATAGAGGGCTATGGTGAAAAAGGAAATATCCTTAGATGAAATCTGGAAAGAAGCTTTATGGGAAACTGCTTAGTGTTCTGTTAATTCATCTCACAGAGTTACATGTGTATTTCGTGGATCTCTTTGCTAGCCTTATTTCTGTGGAATCTGAGAACAGATATTTCGGATCCCTTTGAAAACTATAGGGCCAAAGGAAATATCTTCCGATAACAAAGAGAAAGAAGGTTTCTGAGAAACTTCCTTGTGTTCTGTGAAATCATCTCACTGAGTTACAGCTTTCCCCTCAAGAAGCCTTTCGCTAAGACAGTTCTTGTGGAATAGGCAAAGTGATATTTGGAAGCCCATAGAGGGCTATGGTGAAAAAGGAAATATCCTCAGATGAAATCTGGAAAGAAGCTTTCTGAGAAACTGCTTAGTGTTCTGTTAATTCATCTCACAGAGTTACATCTGTATTTCGTGGATCTCTTTGCAAGCCTTATTTCTGTGGAATCTCAGTACAGATATTTCGGATCCCATTAAAGACAATAGGGCCAAAGGATATATCCTCATATAACAAAGAGAGAGAAGCTTTATGAGAAACTTCTCTGTGTTCTGTGAAATCATCTCACAGAGTTACAGTTTTCCCCTCAAGAACACTTTCGCTAAGGCAGTTCTTGTGGAATTGGCAAAGTGATATTTGGAAGCCCATAGAGGGCTATGGTGAAAAAGGAAATATCCTCAGATGAAATCTGGAAAGAAGCTTTCTGAGAAACTGCTTAGTGTTCTGTTAATTCATCTCACAGAGTTACATGTGTATTTCGTGGATCTCTTTGCTAGCCTTATTTCTGTGGAATCTGAGAACAGATATTTCGGATCCCTTTGAAGACAATAGGGCCAAAGGAAATATCCTCCGATAACAAAGAGAAAGAAGCTTTCTGAGAAACTTCTTTGTGTTCTGTGAAATCATCTCACAGAGTTACAGCTTTCCCCTCAAGAAGCCTTTCGCTAAGACAGTTCTTGTGGAATTGGCAAAGTGATATTTGGAAGCCCATAGAGGGCTATGGTGAAAAAGGAAATATCCTCAGATGAAATCTGGAAAGAAGCTTTCTGAGAAACTGCTTAGTGTTCTGTTAATTCATCTCACAGAGTTACATGTGTATTTCGTGGATCTCTTTGCTAGCCTTATTTCTGTGGAATCTGAGAACAGATATTTCGGATCCCATTGAAGACAATAGGGCCAAAGGAAATATCCTCCGATAACAAAGAGAAAGAAGCTTTCTGAGAAACTTCTTTGTGTTCTGTGAAATCATCTCACAGAGTTACAGCTTTCCCCTCAAGAAGCCTTTCGCTAAGACAGTTCTTGTGGAATAGGCAAAGTGATATTTGGAAGCCCATAGAGGGCTACGGTGAAAAAGGAAATATCCTCAGATGAAATCTGGAAAGAAGCTTTCTGAGAATCTGCTTAGTGTTCTGTTAACTCATCTCACAGAGTTACATGTGTATTTCGTGGATCTCTTTGCGAGCCTTATTTCTGTGGAATCTGAGTACAGATATTTCGGATCCCATTGAAGACAGTAGTGCCAAAGGAAATATCCTCCTATAACAAAGAGAAAGAATCTTTCTGAGAAACTTCTTTGTGTTCTGTGAAATCATCTCACAGAGTTACAGCTTTCCCCTCAAGAACCCTTTCGCTAAGACAGTTTTTGTGGAATTGGCAAAGTGATATTTGGAAGCCCATAGAGGGCTATGGTGAAAAAGGAAATATCCTCAGATGAAATCTTGAAAGAAGCTCTCCGAGAAACTGCTTAGTGTTCTGTTAATTCATCTCACAGAGTTACATGTGTATTTCGTGGATCTCTTTGCTAGCCTTATTTCTGTGGAATCTGAGAACAGATATTTCGGATCCCATTGATGACTATAGGGCTAAAGGAAATATCCTCCGATAACAAAGAGAAAGAAGCTTTCTGAGAAACTTCTTTGCGTTCTGTGAAATCATCTCTCAGAGTTACAGCTTTGCCCTCAAGAAGCCTTTCGCTAAGACAGTTCTTGTGGAATAGGCAAAGTGATATTTGGAAGACCATAGAGGGCTATGGTGAAAAAGGAAATATCCTCAGATGAAATCTGGAAAGAAGCTTTCTGAGAAACTGCTTAGTGTTCTATTAATTCATCTCACAGAGTTACATGTGTATTTCGTGGATCTCTTTGCTAGCCTTATTTCTGTGGAATCTGAGTACAGATATTTCGGATCCCATTGAAGACAATAGGGCCAAAGGAAATATCCTCCTATAACAAAGAGAAAGAAGCTTTCTGAGAAACTTCTTTGTGTTCTGTGAAATCATCTCACAGAGTTACAGCTTTCCCCTCAAGAACACTTTCGCTAAGACAGTTCTTGTGGAATTGGCAAAGTGATATTTGGAAGCACATAGAGGGCTATGGTGAAAAAGGAAATATCCTTAGAAGAAATCTGGAGAGAAGCTTTCTCAGAAACTGCTTAGTGTTCTGTTAATTCATCTCACAGAGTTACATGTGTATTTCGTGGATCTCTTTGCTAGCCTTATTTCTGTGGAATCTGAGAACAGATATTTCGGATCCCTTTGAAGACTATTGGGCCAAAGGAAATATCCTCCGATAACAAAAAGAAAGAAGCTTTCTGAGAAACTTCTTTGTGTTCTGTGAAATCATCTCACAGAGTTACAGCTTTCCCCTCAAGAAGCCTTTCGCTAAGACAGTTCTTGTGGAATAGGCAAAGTGATAATTGGAAGCCCATAGAGGGCTATGGTGAAAAAGGAAATATCCTCAGATGAAATCTGGAAAGAAGCTTTCTGAGAAACTGCTTAGTGTTCTGTTAATTCATCTCACAGAGTTACATCTGTATTTCGTGGATCTCTTTGCAAGCCTTATTTCTGTGGAATCTCAGTACAGATATTTCGGATCCCATTAAAGACAATAGGGCCAAAGGATATATCCTCATATAACAAAGAGAGAGAAGCTTTATGAGAAACTTCTCTGTGTTCTGTGAAATCATCTCACAGAGTTACAGTTTTCCCCTCAAGAACACTTTCGCTAAGACAGTTCTTGTGGAATTGGCAAAGTGATATTTGGAAGCCCATAGAGGGCTACGGTGAAAAAGGAAATATCCTTAGATGAAATCTGGAAAGAAGCTTTATGTGAAACTGCTTAGTGTTCTGTTAATTCATCTCACAGAATTACATGTGTATTTCGTGGATCTCTTTGCTAGCCTTATTTCTGTGGAATCTGAGAACAGATATTTCGGATCCCTTTGAAAACTATAGGGCCAAAGGAAATATCCTCCGATAACAAAGAGAAAGAAGGTTTCTGAGAAACTTCTTTGTGTTCTGTGAAATCATCTCACAGAGTTACAGCTTTCCCCTCAAGAAGCCTTTCGCTAAGACAGTTCTTGTGGAATAGGCAAAGTGATATTTGGAAGCCCATAGAGGGCTATGGTGAAAAAGGAAATATCCTCAGATGAAATCTGGAAAGAAGCTTTCTGAGAAACTGCTTAGTGTTCTGTTAATTCATCTCACAGAGTTACATGTGTATTTCGTGGATCTCTTTGCTAGCCTTATTTCTGTGGAATCTGAGAACAGATATTTCGGATCCCTTTGAAGTCTATAGGGCCAAAGGAAATATCCTCCGATAACATAGAGAAAGAAGCTTTCTGAGAAACTTCTTTGTGTTCTGTGAAATCATCTCACAGAGTTACAGCTTTCCCCTCAAGAAGCCTTTCGCTAAGACAGTTCTTGTGGAATTGGCAAAGTGATATTTGGAAGCCCATAGAGGGCTATGGTGAAAAAGGAAATATCCTCCCAGGAAATCTGGAAAGAAACTTCGTGAGAAACTGCTTAGTGTTCTGTTAATTCATCTCACAGAGTTACATGTGTATTTCGTGGATCTCTTTGCTAGCCTTATTTCTGTGAAATCTGAGAACAGATATTTCGGATCCCTTTGAAGTCTATAGGGCCAAAGGAAATATCCTCCGATATCATAGAGAAAGAAGCTTTCTGAGAAACTTCTTTGTGTTCTGTGAAATCGTCTCACAGAGTTACAGCTTTCCCCTCAAGAAGCCTTTCGCTAAGACAGTTCTTGTGGAATTGGCAAAGTGATATTTGGAAGCCCAGAGAGGGCTATGGTGAAAAAGGAAATATCCTCAGATGAAATCTGGAAAGAAGCTTTCTGAGAAACTGCTTAGTGTTCTGTTAATTCATCTCACAGAGTTACATGTGTATTTCGTGGATCTCTTTGCTAGCCTTATTTCTGTGGAATCTGAGAACAGATATTTCGGATCCCTTTGAAGACTATAGGGCCAAAGGAAATATCCTCCGATAACAAAGAGAAAGATTCTTTCTGAGAAACTTCTTTGTGTTCTGTGAAATCATGTCACAGAGTTACAGCTTTCCCCTCAAGAAGCCTTTCGCTAAGAACGTTCTTGTGGAATTGGCAAAGTGATATTTGGAAGCCCATAGAGGGCTATGGTGAAAAAGGAAATATCCTCCCAGGAAATCTGGAAAGAAGATTTCTGAGAAACTGCTTAGTGTTCTGTTAATTCATCTCACAGAGTTACATGTGTATTTCGCGGATCTCTTTGCTTGCCTTATTTCTGTGGAATCTCAGAACTGATATTTCGGATCCCTTTGAAAACTATAGGGCCGAAGGAAATATCCTCCGATAACAAAGAGAAAGAAGCTTTCTGAGAAACTTCTTTGTGTTCTGTGAAATCATCTCACAGAGTTACAGCTTTCCCCTCAAGAAGCCTTTCGCTAAGACAGTTCTTGTGGAATAGGAAAAGTGATATTTGGAAGCCCAAAGAGGGCTATGGTGAAAAAGGAAATATCCTCAGATGAAATCTGGAAAGAAGCTTTCTGAGAAACTGCTTAGTGTTCTGTTAATTCATCTCACAGAGTTACATCTGTATTTCGTGGATCTCTTTGCTAGCCTTATTTCTGTGGAATCTGAGTACAGATATTTCGGATCCCTTTGAAAACTATAGGGCCGAAGGAAATATCCTCCGATAACAAAGAGAAAGAAGCTTTCTGAGAAACTTCTTTGTGTTCTGTGAAATCATCTCACAGAGTTACAGCTTTCCCCTCAAGAACACTTTCGCTAAGACAGTTCTTGTGGAATTGGCAAAGTGATATTTGGAAGCCCATAGAGGGCTATGGTGAAAAAGGAAATATCCTTAGATGAAATCTGGAAAGAAGCTTTATGGGAAACTGCTTAGTGTTCTGTTAATTCATCTCACAGAGTTACATGTGTATTTCGTGGATCTCTTTGCTAGCCTTATTTCTGTGGAATCTGAGAACAGATATTTCGGATCCCTTTGAAAACTATAGGGCCAAAGGAAATATCTTCCGATAACAAAGAGAAAGAAGGTTTCTGAGAAACTTCCTTGTGTTCTGTGAAATCATCTCACTGAGTTACAGCTTTCCCCTCAAGAAGCCTTTCGCTAAGACAGTTCTTGTGGAATAGGCAAAGTGATATTTGGAAGCCCATAGAGGGCTATGGTGAAAAAGGAAATATCCTCAGATGAAATCTGGAAAGAAGCTTTCTGAGAAACTGCTTAGTGTTCTGTTAATTCATCTCACAGAGTTACATCTGTATTTCGTGGATCTCTTTGCAAGCCTTATTTCTGTGGAATCTCAGTACAGATATTTCGGATCCCATTAAAGACAATAGGGCCAAAGGATATATCCTCATATAACAAAGAGAGAGAAGCTTTATGAGAAACTTCTCTGTGTTCTGTGAAATCATCTCACAGAGTTACAGTTTTCCCCTCAAGAACACTTTCGCTAAGGCAGTTCTTGTGGAATTGGCAAAGTGATATTTGGAAGCCCATAGAGGGCTATGGTGAAAAAGGAAATATCCTCAGATGAAATCTGGAAAGAAGCTTTCTGAGAAACTGCTTAGTGTTCTGTTAATTCATCTCACAGAGTTACATGTGTATTTCGTGGATCTCTTTGCTAGCCTTATTTCTGTGGAATCTGAGAACAGATATTTCGGATCCCTTTGAAGACAATAGGGCCAAAGGAAATATCCTCCGATAACAAAGAGAAAGAAGCTTTCTGAGAAACTTCTTTGTGTTCTGTGAAATCATCTCACAGAGTTACAGCTTTCCCCTCAAGAAGCCTTTCGCTAAGACAGTTCTTGTGGAATTGGCAAAGTGATATTTGGAAGCCCATAGAGGGCTATGGTGAAAAAGGAAATATCCTCAGATGAAATCTGGAAAGAAGCTTTCTGAGAAACTGCTTAGTGTTCTGTTAATTCATCTCACAGAGTTACATGTGTATTTCGTGGATCTCTTTGCTAGCCTTATTTCTGTGGAATCTGAGAACAGATATTTCGGATCCCATTGAAGACAATAGGGCCAAAGGAAATATCCTCCGATAACAAAGAGAAAGAAGCTTTCTGAGAAACTTCTTTGTGTTCTGTGAAATCATCTCACAGAGTTACAGCTTTCCCCTCAAGAAGCCTTTCGCTAAGACAGTTCTTGTGGAATAGGCAAAGTGATATTTGGAAGCCCATAGAGGGCTACGGTGAAAAAGGAAATATCCTCAGATGAAATCTGGAAAGAAGCTTTCTGAGAATCTGCTTAGTGTTCTGTTAACTCATCTCACAGAGTTACATGTGTATTTCGTGGATCTCTTTGCGAGCCTTATTTCTGTGGAATCTGAGTACAGATATTTCGGATCCCATTGAAGACAGTAGTGCCAAAGGAAATATCCTCCTATAACAAAGAGAAAGAATCTTTCTGAGAAACTTCTTTGTGTTCTGTGAAATCATCTCACAGAGTTACAGCTTTCCCCTCAAGAACCCTTTCGCTAAGACAGTTTTTGTGGAATTGGCAAAGTGATATTTGGAAGCCCATAGAGGGCTATGGTGAAAAAGGAAATATCCTCAGATGAAATCTTGAAAGAAGCTCTCCGAGAAACTGCTTAGTGTTCTGTTAATTCATCTCACAGAGTTACATGTGTATTTCTTGGATCTCTTTGCTAGCCTTATTTCTGTGGAATCTGAGAACAGATATTTCGGATCCCATTGATGACTATAGGGCTAAAGGAAATATCCTCCGATAACAAAGAGAAAGAAGCTTTCTGAGAAACTTCTTTGCGTTCTGTGAAATCATCTCTCAGAGTTACAGCTTTGCCCTCAAGAAGCCTTTCGCTAAGACAGTTCTTGTGGAATAGGCAAAGTGATATTTGGAAGACCATAGAGGGCTATGGTGAAAAAGGAAATATCCTCAGATGAAATCTGGAAAGAAGCTTTCTGAGAAACTGCTTAGTGTTCTATTAATTCATCTCACAGAGTTACATGTGTATTTCGTGGATCTCTTTGCTAGCCTTATTTCTGTGGAATCTGAGTACAGATATTTCGGATCCCATTGAAGACAATAGGGCCAAAGGAAATATCCTCCTATAACAAAGAGAAAGAAGCTTTCTGAGAAACTTCTTTGTGTTCTGTGAAATCATCTCACAGAGTTACAGCTTTCCCCTCAAGAACACTTTCGCTAAGACAGTTCTTGTGGAATTGGCAAAGTGATATTTGGAAGCACATAGAGGGCTATGGTGAAAAAGGAAATATCCTTAGAAGAAATCTGGAGAGAAGCTTTCTCAGAAACTGCTTAGTGTTCTGTTAATTCATCTCACAGAGTTACATGTGTATTTCGTGGATCTCTTTGCTAGCCTTATTTCTGTGGAATCTGAGAACAGATATTTCGGATCCCTTTGAAGACTATTGGGCCAAAGGAAATATCCTCCGATAACAAAAAGAAAGAAGCTTTCTGAGAAACTTCTTTGTGTTCTGTGAAATCATCTCACAGAGTTACAGCTTTCCCCTCAAGAAGCCTTTCGCTAAGACAGTTCTTGTGGAATAGGCAAAGTGATAATTGGAAGCCCATAGAGGGCTATGGTGAAAAAGGAAATATCCTCAGATGAAATCTGGAAAGAAGCTTTCTGAGAAACTGCTTAGTGTTCTGTTAATTCATCTCACAGAGTTACATCTGTATTTCGTGGATCTCTTTGCAAGCCTTATTTCTGTGGAATCTCAGTACAGATATTTCGGATCCCATTAAAGACAATAGGGCCAAAGGATATATCCTCATATAACAAAGAGAGAGAAGCTTTATGAGAAACTTCTCTGTGTTCTGTGAAATCATCTCACAGAGTTACAGTTTTCCCCTCAAGAACACTTTCGCTAAGACAGTTCTTGTGGAATTGGCAAAGTGATATTTGGAAGCCCATAGAGGGCTACGGTGAAAAAGGAAATATCCTTAGATGAAATCTGGAAAGAAGCTTTATGTGAAACTGCTTAGTGTTCTGTTAATTCATCTCACAGAATTACATGTGTATTTCGTGGATCTCTTTGCTAGCCTTATTTCTGTGGAATCTGAGAACAGATATTTCGGATCCCTTTGAAAACTATAGGGCCAAAGGAAATATCCTCCGATAACAAAGAGAAAGAAGGTTTCTGAGAAACTTCTTTGTGTTCTGTGAAATCATCTCACAGAGTTACAGCTTTCCCCTCAAGAAGCCTTTCGCTAAGACAGTTCTTGTGGAATAGGCAAAGTGATATTTGGAAGCCCATAGAGGGCTATGGTGAAAAAGGAAATATCCTCAGATGAAATCTGGAAAGAAGCTTTCTGAGAAACTGCTTAGTGTTCTGTTAATTCATCTCACAGAGTTACATGTGTATTTCGTGGATCTCTTTGCTAGCCTTATTTCTGTGGAATCTGAGAACAGATATTTCGGATCCCTTTGAAGTCTATAGGGCCAAAGGAAATATCCTCCGATAACATAGAGAAAGAAGCTTTCTGAGAAACTTCTTTGTGTTCTGTGAAATCATCTCACAGAGTTACAGCTTTCCCCTCAAGAAGCCTTTCGCTAAGACAGTTCTTGTGGAATTGGCAAAGTGATATTTGGAAGCCCATAGAGGGCTATGGTGAAAAAGGAAATATCCTCCCAGGAAATCTGGAAAGAAACTTCGTGAGAAACTGCTTAGTGTTCTGTTAATTCATCTCACAGAGTTACATGTGTATTTCGTGGATCTCTTTGCTAGCCTTATTTCTGTGAAATCTGAGAACAGATATTTCGGATCCCTTTGAAGTCTATAGGGCCAAAGGAAATATCCTCCGATATCATAGAGAAAGAAGCTTTCTGAGAAACTTCTTTGTGTTCTGTGAAATCGTCTCACAGAGTTACAGCTTTCCCCTCAAGAAGCCTTTCGCTAAGACAGTTCTTGTGGAATTGGCAAAGTGATATTTGGAAGCCCAGAGAGGGCTATGGTGAAAAAGGAAATATCCTCAGATGAAATCTGGAAAGAAGCTTTCTGAGAAACTGCTTAGTGTTCTGTTAATTCATCTCACAGAGTTACATGTGTATTTCGTGGATCTCTTTGCTAGCCTTATTTCTGTGGAATCTGAGAACAGATATTTCGGATCCCTTTGAAGACTATAGGGCCAAAGGAAATATCCTCCGATAACAAAGAGAAAGATTCTTTCTGAGAAACTTCTTTGTGTTCTGTGAAATCATGTCACAGAGTTACAGCTTTCCCCTCAAGAAGCCTTTCGCTAAGAACGTTCTTGTGGAATTGGCAAAGTGATATTTGGAAGCCCATAGAGGGCTATGGTGAAAAAGGAAATATCCTCCCAGGAAATCTGGAAAGAAGATTTCTGAGAAACTGCTTAGTGTTCTGTTAATTCATCTCACAGAGTTACATGTGTATTTCGCGGATCTCTTTGCTTGCCTTATTTCTGTGGAATCTCAGAACTGATATTTCGGATCCCTTTGAAAACTATAGGGCCGAAGGAAATATCCTCCGATAACAAAGAGAAAGAAGCTTTCTGAGAAACTTCTTTGTGTTCTGTGAAATCATCTCACAGAGTTACAGCTTTCCCCTCAAGAAGCCTTTCGCTAAGACAGTTCTTGTGGAATAGGAAAAGTGATATTTGGAAGCCCAAAGAGGGCTATGGTGAAAAAGGAAATATCCTCAGATGAAATCTGGAAAGAAGCTTTCTGAGAAACTGCTTAGTGTTCTGTTAATTCATCTCACAGAGTTACATCTGTATTTCGTGGATCTCTTTGCTAGCCTTATTTCTGTGGAATCTGAGTACAGATATTTCGGATCCCTTTGAAAACTATAGGGCCGAAGGAAATATCCTCCGATAACAAAGAGAAAGAAGCTTTCTGAGAAACTTCTTTGTGTTCTGTGAAATCATCTCACAGAGTTACAGCTTTCCCCTCAAGAACACTTTCGCTAAGACAGTTCTTGTGGAATTGGCAAAGTGATATTTGGAAGCCCATAGAGGGCTATGGTGAAAAAGGAAATATCCTTAGATGAAATCTGGAAAGAAGCTTTATGGGAAACTGCTTAGTGTTCTGTTAATTCATCTCACAGAGTTACATGTGTATTTCGTGGATCTCTTTGCTAGCCTTATTTCTGTGGAATCTGAGAACAGATATTTCGGATCCCTTTGAAAACTATAGGGCCAAAGGAAATATCTTCCGATAACAAAGAGAAAGAAGGTTTCTGAGAAACTTCCTTGTGTTCTGTGAAATCATCTCACTGAGTTACAGCTTTCCCCTCAAGAAGCCTTTCGCTAAGACAGTTCTTGTGGAATAGGCAAAGTGATATTTGGAAGCCCATAGAGGGCTATGGTGAAAAAGGAAATATCCTCAGATGAAATCTGGAAAGAAGCTTTCTGAGAAACTGCTTAGTGTTCTGTTAATTCATCTCACAGAGTTACATCTGTATTTCGTGGATCTCTTTGCAAGCCTTATTTCTGTGGAATCTCAGTACAGATATTTCGGATCCCATTAAAGACAATAGGGCCAAAGGATATATCCTCATATAACAAAGAGAGAGAAGCTTTATGAGAAACTTCTCTGTGTTCTGTGAAATCATCTCACAGAGTTACAGTTTTCCCCTCAAGAACACTTTCGCTAAGGCAGTTCTTGTGGAATTGGCAAAGTGATATTTGGAAGCCCATAGAGGGCTATGGTGAAAAAGGAAATATCCTCAGATGAAATCTGGAAAGAAGCTTTCTGAGAAACTGCTTAGTGTTCTGTTAATTCATCTCACAGAGTTACATGTGTATTTCGTGGATCTCTTTGCTAGCCTTATTTCTGTGGAATCTGAGAACAGATATTTCGGATCCCTTTGAAGACAATAGGGCCAAAGGAAATATCCTCCGATAACAAAGAGAAAGAAGCTTTCTGAGAAACTTCTTTGTGTTCTGTGAAATCATCTCACAGAGTTACAGCTTTCCCCTCAAGAAGCCTTTCGCTAAGACAGTTCTTGTGGAATTGGCAAAGTGATATTTGGAAGCCCATAGAGGGCTATGGTGAAAAAGGAAATATCCTCAGATGAAATCTGGAAAGAAGCTTTCTGAGAAACTGCTTAGTGTTCTGTTAATTCATCTCACAGAGTTACATGTGTATTTCGTGGATCTCTTTGCTAGCCTTATTTCTGTGGAATCTGAGAACAGATATTTCGGATCCCATTGAAGACAATAGGGCCAAAGGAAATATCCTCCGATAACAAAGAGAAAGAAGCTTTCTGAGAAACTTCTTTGTGTTCTGTGAAATCATCTCACAGAGTTACAGCTTTCCCCTCAAGAAGCCTTTCGCTAAGACAGTTCTTGTGGAATAGGCAAAGTGATATTTGGAAGCCCATAGAGGGCTACGGTGAAAAAGGAAATATCCTCAGATGAAATCTGGAAAGAAGCTTTCTGAGAATCTGCTTAGTGTTCTGTTAACTCATCTCACAGAGTTACATGTGTATTTCGTGGATCTCTTTGCGAGCCTTATTTCTGTGGAATCTGAGTACAGATATTTCGGATCCCATTGAAGACAGTAGTGCCAAAGGAAATATCCTCCTATAACAAAGAGAAAGAATCTTTCTGAGAAACTTCTTTGTGTTCTGTGAAATCATCTCACAGAGTTACAGCTTTCCCCTCAAGAACCCTTTCGCTAAGACAGTTTTTGTGGAATTGGCAAAGTGATATTTGGAAGCCCATAGAGGGCTATGGTGAAAAAGGAAATATCCTCAGATGAAATCTTGAAAGAAGCTCTCCGAGAAACTGCTTAGTGTTCTGTTAATTCATCTCACAGAGTTACATGTGTATTTCGTGGATCTCTTTGCTAGCCTTATTTCTGTGGAATCTGAGAACAGATATTTCGGATCCCATTGATGACTATAGGGCTAAAGGAAATATCCTCCGATAACAAAGAGAAAGAAGCTTTCTGAGAAACTTCTTTGCGTTCTGTGAAATCATCTCTCAGAGTTACAGCTTTGCCCTCAAGAAGCCTTTCGCTAAGACAGTTCTTGTGGAATAGGCAAAGTGATATTTGGAAGACCATAGAGGGCTATGGTGAAAAAGGAAATATCCTCAGATGAAATCTGGAAAGAAGCTTTCTGAGAAACTGCTTAGTGTTCTATTAATTCATCTCACAGAGTTACATGTGTATTTCGTGGATCTCTTTGCTAGCCTTATTTCTGTGGAATCTGAGTACAGATATTTCGGATCCCATTGAAGACAATAGGGCCAAAGGAAATATCCTCCTATAACAAAGAGAAAGAAGCTTTCTGAGAAACTTCTTTGTGTTCTGTGAAATCATCTCACAGAGTTACAGCTTTCCCCTCAAGAACACTTTCGCTAAGACAGTTCTTGTGGAATTGGCAAAGTGATATTTGGAAGCACATAGAGGGCTATGGTGAAAAAGGAAATATCCTTAGAAGAAATCTGGAGAGAAGCTTTCTCAGAAACTGCTTAGTGTTCTGTTAATTCATCTCACAGAGTTACATGTGTATTTCGTGGATCTCTTTGCTAGCCTTATTTCTGTGGAATCTGAGAACAGATATTTCGGATCCCTTTGAAGACTATTGGGCCAAAGGAAATATCCTCCGATAACAAAAAGAAAGAAGCTTTCTGAGAAACTTCTTTGTGTTCTGTGAAATCATCTCACAGAGTTACAGCTTTCCCCTCAAGAAGCCTTTCGCTAAGACAGTTCTTGTGGAATAGGCAAAGTGATAATTGGAAGCCCATAGAGGGCTATGGTGAAAAAGGAAATATCCTCAGATGAAATCTGGAAAGAAGCTTTCTGAGAAACTGCTTAGTGTTCTGTTAATTCATCTCACAGAGTTACATCTGTATTTCGTGGATCTCTTTGCAAGCCTTATTTCTGTGGAATCTCAGTACAGATATTTCGGATCCCATTAAAGACAATAGGGCCAAAGGATATATCCTCATATAACAAAGAGAGAGAAGCTTTATGAGAAACTTCTCTGTGTTCTGTGAAATCATCTCACAGAGTTACAGTTTTCCCCTCAAGAACACTTTCGCTAAGACAGTTCTTGTGGAATTGGCAAAGTGATATTTGGAAGCCCATAGAGGGCTACGGTGAAAAAGGAAATATCCTTAGATGAAATCTGGAAAGAAGCTTTATGTGAAACTGCTTAGTGTTCTGTTAATTCATCTCACAGAATTACATGTGTATTTCGTGGATCTCTTTGCTAGCCTTATTTCTGTGGAATCTGAGAACAGATATTTCGGATCCCTTTGAAAACTATAGGGCCAAAGGAAATATCCTCCGATAACAAAGAGAAAGAAGGTTTCTGAGAAACTTCTTTGTGTTCTGTGAAATCATCTCACAGAGTTACAGCTTTCCCCTCAAGAAGCCTTTCGCTAAGACAGTTCTTGTGGAATAGGCAAAGTGATATTTGGAAGCCCATAGAGGGCTATGGTGAAAAAGGAAATATCCTCAGATGAAATCTGGAAAGAAGCTTTCTGAGAAACTGCTTAGTGTTCTGTTAATTCATCTCACAGAGTTACATGTGTATTTCGTGGATCTCTTTGCTAGCCTTATTTCTGTGGAATCTGAGAACAGATATTTCCGATCCCATTGATGACTATAGGGCTAAAGGAAATATCCTCCGATTACAAAGAGAAAGAAGCTTTCTGAGAAACTTCTTTGTGTTCTGTGAAATCATCTCTCAGAGTTACAGCTTTGCCCTCAAGAAGCCTTTCGCTAAGACAGTTCTTGTGGAATTGGCAAAGTGATATTTGGAAGCCCATAGAGGGCTATGGTGAAAAAGGAAATATCCTCAGATGAAATCTGGAAAGAAGCTTTCTGAGAAACTGCTTAGTGTTCTGTTAATTCATCTCACAGAGTTACATGTGTATTTCGTGGATCTCTTTGCTAGCCTTATTTCTGTGGAATCTGAGAACAGATATTTCGGATCCCATTGAAGACAATAGGGCCAAAGGAAATATCCTCCGATAACAAAGAGAAAGAAGCTTTCTGAGAAACTTCTTTGTGTTCTCTGAAATCATCTCACAGAGTTACAGCTTTCCCCCAAGAAGCCTTTCGCTAAGACAGTTCTTGTGGAATTGGCAAAGTGATATTTGGAAGCCCATAGAGGGCTATGGTGAAAAAGGAAATATCCTCAGATGAAATTTGGAAAGAAGCTTCGTGAGAAACTGCTTAGTGTTCTGTTAATTCATCTCACAGAGTTACATGTGCATTTCGTGGATCTCTTTGCTAGCCTTATTTCTGTGGAATCTGAGAACAGATATTTCGGATCCCATTGATGAATATAGGGCTAAGGGAAAATTCCTCCGATAACAAAGAGAAAGAAGCTTTCTGAGAAACTTCCTGGTGTTGTGTGAAATCATCTCACAGAGTTACAGCTTTCCCCTCAAGAAGCCTTTCGCTAAGACAGTTCTTGTGGAATTGGCAAAGTGATATTTGGAAGACCATAGAGGGCTATGGTGAAAAAGGAAATATCCTCAGATGAAATCTGGAAAGAAGCTTTCTGAGAAACTGCTTAGTGTTCTGTTAATTCATCTCACAGAGTTACATCTGTATTTCGTGGATCTCTTTGCTAGCCTTATTTCTGTGGAATCTGAGTACAGATATTTCGGATCCCATTGAAAACAATAGGGCCAAAGGAAATATCCTCCTATAACAAAGAGAAAGAAGCTTTCTGAGAAACTTCTTTGTGTTCTGTGAAATCATCTCACAGAGTTACAGCTTTCCCCTCAAGAACACTTTCGCTAAGACAGTTCTTGTGGAATTGGCAAAGTGATATTTGGAAGCACATAGAGGGCTATTGTGAAAAAGGAAATATCCTTAGATGAAATCTGGAAAGAAGCTTTATGAGAAACTGCTTAGTGTTCTGTTAATTCATCTCACAGAGTTACATGTGTATTTCGTGGATCTCTTTGCTAGCCTTATTTCTGTGGAATCTGAGAACAGATATTTCGGATCCCTTTGAAAACTATAGGGCCAAAGGAAATATCCTCCGATAACAAAGAGAAAGAAGGTTTCTGAGAAACTTCTTTGTGTTCTGTGAAATCATCTCACAGAGTTACAGCTTTCCCCTCAAGAAGCCTTTCGCTAAGACAGTTCTTGTGGAATTGGCAAAGTGATATTTGGAAGCCCATAGAGGGCTATCGTGAAAAAGGAAATATCCTCAGATGAAATCTGGAAAGAAGCTTTCTGAGAAACTGCTTAGTGTTCTGTTAATTCATCTCACAGAGTTACATGTGTATTTCGTGGATCTCTTTGCTAGCCTTATTTCTGTGGAATCTGAGAACAGATATTTCGGATCCCTTTGAAGACAATAGGGCCAAAGGAAATATCCTCCGATAACAAAGAGAAAGAAGCTTTCTGAGAAACTTCTTTGTGTTCTGTGAAATCATCTCACAGAGTTACAGCTTTCCCCTCAAGAAGCCTTTCGCTAACACAGTTCTTGTGGAATAGGCAAAGTGATATTTGGAAGCCCGTAGAGGGCTATGGTGAAAAAGGAAATATCCTCCGATGAAATCTGGAAAGAAGCTTTCTGAGAAACTGCTTAGTGTTCTGTTAATTCATCTCACAGAGTTACATGTGTATTTCGTGGATCTCTTTGCTAGCCTTATTTCTGTGGAATCTGAGAACAGATATTTCGGATCCCTTTGAAGACAATAGGGCCAAAGGAAATATCCTCCGATAACAAAGAGAAAGAAGCTTTCTGAGAAACTTCTTTGTGTTCTGTGAAATCATCTCACAGAGTTACAGCTTTCCCCTCAAGAAGCCTTTCGCTAAGACGGTTCTTGTGGAATAGGCAAAGTGATATTTGGAAGCCCTTAGAGGGCTATGGTGACAAAGGAAATATCCTCAGATGAAATCTGGAAAGAAGCTTTCTGAGAAACTGCTTAGTGTTCTGTTAATTCATCTCACAGAGTTACATGTGTATTTCTTCGATCTCTTTGCTAGCCTTATTTCTGTGGAATCTGAGAACAGATATTTCGGATCCCTTTGAAGACTATAGGGCCAAAGGAAATATCCTCCGATAACAAAGAGAAAGAATCTTTCTGAGAAACTTCTTTGTGTTCTGTGAAATCATGTCACAGAGTTACAGCTTTCCCCTCAAGAAGCCTTTCGCCTAGACAGTTCTTGTGGAATTGGCAAAGTGATATTTGGAAGCCCATAGAGGGCTATGGTCAAAAAGGAAATATCCTCCCAGGAAATCTGGAAAGAAGATTGCTGAGAAACTGCTTAGTGTTCTGTTAACTCATCTCACAGAGTTACATGTGTATTTCGCGGATCTCTTTGCTTGCCTTATTTCTGTGGAATCTCAGAACTGATATTTCGGATCCCTTTGAAAACTATAGGGCCGAAGGAAATATCCTCCGATAACAAAGAGAAAGAAGCTTTCTGAGAAACTTCTTTGTGTTCTGTGAAATCATCTCACAGAGTTACAGCTTTCCCCTCAAGAAGCCTTTCGCTAAGACAGTTCTTGTGGAATTGGAAAGTGATATTTGGAAGCCCATAGAGGGCTATGGTTAAAAAAGAAACATCCTCAGATGAAATCTGGAAATAAGCCTTCTGAAAAACGGCTTAGTGTTCTGTTAATTCATCTCACAGAGTTACATCTGTATTTCGTGGATCTCTTTGCTAGCCTTATTTCTTTGGAATCTGAGTACAGATATTTCGGATCCCATTGAAGACAATAGGGCCAAAGGAAATATCCTCCTATAACAAAGAGAAAGAAGCTTTCTGAGAAACTTCTTTGTGTTCTGTGAAATCATCTCACAGAGTTACAGCTTTCCCCTCAAGAAGCCTTTCGCTAAGACAGTTCTTGTGGAATTGGCAAAGTGATATTTGGAAGCCCATAGAGGGCTATGGTGAAAAAGGAAATATCCTCAGATGAAATCTGGAAAGAAGCTTCGTGAGAAACTGCTTAGTGTTCTGTTAATTCATCTCACAGAGTTACATGTGTATTTCGTGGATCTCTTTGCTAGCCTTATTTCTGTGGAATCTGAGAACAGATATTTCGGATCCCTTTGAAGTCTACAGGGCCAAAGGAAATATCCTCCGATAACATAGAGAAAGAAGCTTTCTGAGAAACTTCTTTGTGTTCTGTGAAATCATCTCACAGAGTTACAGCTTTCCCCTCAAGAAGCCTTTCGCTAAGACAGTTCTTGTGGAGTTGACAAAGTGATATTTGGAAGCCCATAGAGGGCTATGGTGAAAAAGGAAATATCCTCAGATGAAATCTGGAAAGAAGCTTTCTGAGAAACTGCTTAGTGTTCTGTTAATTCATCTCACAGAGTTACATCTGTATTTCGTGGATCCCTTTGCTAGCCTTATTTCTGTGGAATCTGAGAACAGATATTTCGGATCCCTTTGAAGACTATAGGGCCAAAGGAAATATCCTCCGATAACAAAGAGAAAGAATCTTTCTGAGAAACTTCTTTGTGTTCTGTGAAATCATGTCACAGAGTTACAGCTTTCCCCTCAAGAAGCCTTTCGCTAAGACAGTTCTTGTGGAATTGGCAAAGTGATATTTGGAAGCCCATAGAGGGCTATGGTGAAAAAGGAAATATCCTCCCAGGAAATCTGGAAAGAAGCTTCGTGAGAAACTGCTTAGTGTTCTGTTAATTCATCTCACAGAGTTACATGTGTATTTCGTGGATCTCTTTGCTAGCCTTATTTCTGTGAAATCTGAGAACAGATATTTCGGATCCCTTTGAAGTCTATAGGGCCAAAGGAAATATCCTCCGATAACATAGAGAAAGAAGCTTTCTGAGAAACTTCTTTGTGTTCTGTGAAATCATCTCACAGAGTTACAGCTTTCCCCTCAAGAAGCCTTTCGCTAAGACAGTTCTTGTGGAATTGGCAAAGTGATATTTGGAAGCCCAGAGAGGGATACGGTGAAAAAGGAAATATCCTCAGATGAAATCTGGAAAGAAGCTTTCTGAGAAACTGCTTCGTGTTCTGTTAATTCATCTCACAGAGTTACATGTGTATTTCGTGGATCTCTTTGCTATCCTTATTTCTGTGGAATCTGAGTACAGATATTTCGGATCCCGTTGAAGACAATAGGGCCAAAGGAAATATCCTCCGATAACAAAGAGAAAGAAGTTTTCTGAGAAACTTCTTTGTGTTCTGTGAAATCATCTCACAGAGTTACAGCTTTCCCCTCAAGAACACTTTCGCTAAGACAGTTCTTGTGGAATTGGCAAAGTGATATTTGGAAGCCCATAGAGGGCTATGGTGAAAAAGGAAATATCCTTAGATGAAATCTGGAAAGAAGCTTTATGAGAAACTGCTTAGTGTTCTGTTAATTCATCTCACAGAGTTACATGTGTATTTCGTGGATCTCTTTGCTAGCCTTATTTCTGTGGAATCTGAGAACAGATATTTCGGATCCCTTTGAAAACTATAGGGCCAAAGGAAATATATTCCGATAACAA
Source organism: Macaca fascicularis (assembly GCF_037993035.2). Taxonomy (NCBI): domain Eukaryota; kingdom Metazoa; phylum Chordata; class Mammalia; order Primates; family Cercopithecidae; genus Macaca; species Macaca fascicularis. The sequence goes on along the minus strand of NC_088383.1, from coordinate 47,252,657 downwards.
AGAGAAAGAAGCTTTCTGAGAAACTTCCTTGTGTTCTGTGAAATCATCTCACTGAGTTACAGCTTTCCCCTCAAGAAGCCTTTCGCTAAGACAGTTCTTGTGGAATAGGCAAAGTGATATTTGGAAGCCCATAGAGGGCTATGGTGAAAAAGGAAATATTCTCAGATGAAATCTGGAAAAAAGCTTTCTGAGAAACTGCTTAGTGTTCTGTTAATTCATCTCACAGAGTTACATGTGTATTTCGTGGATCTCTTTGCTAGCGTTATTTCTGTGGAATCTGAGAACAGATATTTCGGATCCCTTTGAAGACTATAGGGCCAAAGGAAATATCCTCCGATAACAAAGAGAAAGAAGCTTTCTGAGAAACTTCTTTGTGTTCTGTTAAATCATCTCACAGAGTTACAGCTTTCCCCTCAAGAAGCCTTTCGCTAAGACAGTTCTTGTGGAATTGGAAAGTGATATTTGGAAGCCCATAGAGGGCTATGGTTAAAAAAGAAACATCCTCAGATGAAATCTGGAAATAAGCCTTCTGAAAAACGGCTTAGTGTTCTGTTAATTCATCTCACAGAGTTACATCTGTATTTCGTGGATCTCTTTGCTAGCCTTATTTCTTTGGAATCTGAGTACAGATATTTCGGATCCCATTGAAGACAATAGGGCCAAAGGAAATATCCTCCTATAACAAAGAGAAAGAAGCTTTCTGAGAAACTTCTTTGTGTTCTGTGAAATCATCTCACAGAGTTACAGCTTTCCCCTCAAGAAGCCTTTCGCTAAGACAGTTCTTGTGGAATTGGCAAAGTGATATTTGGAAGCCCATAGAGGGCTATGGTGAAAAAGGAAATATCCTCAGATGAAATCTGGAAAGAAGCTTCGTGAGAAACTGCTTAGTGTTCTGTTAATTCATCTCACAGAGTTACATGTGTATTTCGTGGATCTCTTTGCTAGCCTTATTTCTGTGGAATCTGAGAACAGATATTTCGGATCCCTTTGAAGTCTACAGGGCCAAAGGAAATATCCTCCGATAACATAGAGAAAGAAGCTTTCTGAGAAACTTCTTTGTGTTCTGTGAAATCATCTCACAGAGTTACAGCTTTCCCCTCAAGAAGCCTTTCGCTAAGACAGTTCTTGTGGAGTTGACAAAGTGATATTTGGAAGCCCATAGAGGGCTATGGTGAAAAAGGAAATATCCTCAGATGAAATCTGGAAAGAAGCTTTCTGAGAAACTGCTTAGTGTTCTGTTAATTCATCTCACAGAGTTACATCTGTATTTCGTGGATCCCTTTGCTAGCCTTATTTCTGTGGAATCTGAGAACAGATATTTCGGATCCCTTTGAAGACTATAGGGCCAAAGGAAATATCCTCCGATAACAAAGAGAAAGAATCTTTCTGAGAAACTTCTTTGTGTTCTGTGAAATCATGTCACAGAGTTACAGCTTTCCCCTCAAGAAGCCTTTCGCTAAGACAGTTCTTGTGGAATTGGCAAAGTGATATTTGGAAGCCCATAGAGGGCTATGGTGAAAAAGGAAATATCCTCCCAGGAAATCTGGAAAGAAGCTTCGTGAGAAACTGCTTAGTGTTCTGTTAATTCATCTCACAGAGTTACATGTGTATTTCGTGGATCTCTTTGCTAGCCTTATTTCTGTGAAATCTGAGAACAGATATTTCGGATCCCTTTGAAGTCTATAGGGCCAAAGGAAATATCCTCCGATAACATAGAGAAAGAAGCTTTCTGAGAAACTTCTTTGTGTTCTGTGAAATCATCTCACAGAGTTACAGCTTTCCCCTCAAGAAGCCTTTCGCTAAGACAGTTCTTGTGGAATTGGCAAAGTGATATTTGGAAGCCCAGAGAGGGATACGGTGAAAAAGGAAATATCCTCAGATGAAATCTGGAAAGAAGCTTTCTGAGAAACTGCTTCGTGTTCTGTTAATTCATCTCACAGAGTTACATGTGTATTTCGTGGATCTCTTTGCTATCCTTATTTCTGTGGAATCTGAGTACAGATATTTCGGATCCCGTTGAAGACAATAGGGCCAAAGGAAATATCCTCCGATAACAAAGAGAAAGAAGTTTTCTGAGAAACTTCTTTGTGTTCTGTGAAATCATCTCACAGAGTTACAGCTTTCCCCTCAAGAACACTTTCGCTAAGACAGTTCTTGTGGAATTGGCAAAGTGATATTTGGAAGCCCATAGAGGGCTATGGTGAAAAAGGAAATATCCTTAGATGAAATCTGGAAAGAAGCTTTATGAGAAACTGCTTAGTGTTCTGTTAATTCATCTCACAGAGTTACATGTGTATTTCGTGGATCTCTTTGCTAGCCTTATTTCTGTGGAATCTGAGAACAGATATTTCGGATCCCTTTGAAAACTATAGGGCCAAAGGAAATATATTCCGATAACAAAGAGAAAGAAGCTTTCTGAGAAACTTCCTTGTGTTCTGTGAAATCATCTCACTGAGTTACAGCTTTCCCCTCAAGAAGCCTTTCGCTAAGACAGTTCTTGTGGAATAGGCAAAGTGATATTTGGAAGCCCATAGAGGGCTATGGTGAAAAAGGAAATATTCTCAGATGAAATCTGGAAAAAAGCTTTCTGAGAAACTGCTTAGTGTTCTGTTAATTCATCTCACAGAGTTACATGTGTATTTCGTGGATCTCTTTGCTAGCGTTATTTCTGTGGAATCTGAGAACAGATATTTCGGATCCCTTTGAAGACTATAGGGCCAAAGGAAATATCCTCCGATAACAAAGAGAAAGAAGCTTTCTGAGAAACTTCTTTGTGTTCTGTTAAATCATCTCACAGAGTTACAGCTTTCCCCTCAAGAAGCCTTTCGCTAAGACAGTTCTTGTGGAATTGGCAAAGTGATATTTGGAAGCCCATAGAGGGCTATGGTTAAAAAGGAAACACCCTCAGATGAAATCTGGAAAGAAGCCTTCTGAAAAACTGCTTAGTGTTCTCTTAATTCATCTCACAGAGTTACATCTGTATTTCGTGGATCTCTTTGCTAGCTTTATTTCTGTGGAATCTGAGAACAGATATTTCGGATCCCATTGATGACTATAGGGCTAAAGGAAATATCCTCCGATAACAAAGATAAAGAAGATTTCTGAGAAACTTCTTTGTGTTCTGTGAAATCATCTCACAGAGTTACAGCTTTCCCTCAAGAAGCCTTTCGCTAAGACAGTTCTTGTGGAATTGGCAAAGTGATATTTGGAAGCCCATAGAGGGCTATGGTGAAAAAGGAAATATCCTCAGATGAAATCTGCAAAGAAGCTTTCTGAGAAACTGCTTAGTGTTCTGTTAATTCATCTCACAGAGTTACATGTGTATTTCGCGGATCACTTTGCTAGCCTTATTTCTGTGGAATCTGAGAACAGATATTTCGGATCCCTTTGAAGACTACAGGGCCAAAGGAAATATCCTCCGATAACAAAAAGAAAGAAGCTTTCTGAGAAACTTCTTTGTGTTCTGTGAAATCATGTCACAGAGTTACAGCTTTCCCCTCAAGAAGCCTTTCGCTAAGACAGTTCTTGTGGAATAGGCAAAGTGATAATTGGAAGCCCATAGAGGGCTATGGTGAAAAAGGAAATATCCTCAGATGAAATCTGGAAAGAAGCTTTCTGAGAAACTGCTTAGTGTTCTGTTAATTCATCTCACAGAGTTACATCTGTATTTCGTGGATCTCTTTGCAAGCCTTATTTCTGTGGAATCTCAGTACAGATATTTCGGATCCCATTAAAGACAATAGGGCCAAAGGATATATCCTCATATAACAAAGAGAAAGAAGCTTTATGAGAAACTTCTTTGTGTTCTGTGAAATCATCTCACAGAGTTACAGTTTTCCCCTCAAGAACACTTTCGCTAAGACAGTTCTTGTGGAATTGGCAAAGTGATATTTGGAAGCCCATAGAGGGCTATGGTGAAAAAGGAAATATCCTTAGATGAAATCTGGAAAGAAGCTTTATGAGAAACTGCTTAGTGTTCTGTTAATTCATCTCACAGAGTTACATGTGTATTTCGTGGATCTCTTTGCTAGCCTTATTTCTGTGGAATCTGAGAACAGATATTTCGGATCCCTTTGAAAACTATAGGGCCAAAGGAAATATCCTCCGATTACAAAGAGAAAGAAGCTTTCTGAGAAACTTCTTTGTGTTCTGTGAAATCATCTCACTGAGTTACAGCTTTCCCCTCAAGAAGCCTTTCGCTAAGACAGTTCTTGTGGAATAGGCAAAGTGATATTTGGAAGCCCATAGAGGGCTATGGTGAAAAAGGAAATATCCTCAGATGAAATCTGGAAAGAATCTTTCTGAGAAACTGCTTAGTGTTCTGTTAATTCATCTCACAGAGTTACATGTGTATTTCGTGGATCTCTTTGCTAGCCTTATTTCTGTGGAATCTGAGAACAGATATTTCGGATCCATTTGAAGACAATAGGGCCAAAGGAAATATCCTCCGATAACAAAGAGAAAGAAGCTTTCTGAGAAACTTCTTTGTGTTCTGTGAAATCATCTCACAGAGTTACAGCTTTCCCCTCAAGAAGCCTTTCGCTAAGACGGTTCTTGTGGAATAGGCAAAGTGATATTTGGAAGCCCATAGAGGGCTATGGTGAAAAAGGAAATATCCTCAGATGAAATCTGGAAAGAAGCTTTCTGAGAAACTGCTTAGTGTTCTGTTAATTCATCTCACAGTGTTACATGTGTATTTCGTGGATCTCTTTGCTAGCCTTATTTCTGTGGAATCTGAGTACAGATATTTCGTGTCCCATTGAAGACAGTAGTGCCAAAGGAAATATCCTCCTATAACAAAGAGAAAGAAGCTTTCTGAGAAACTTCTTTGTGTTCTGTGAAATCATCTCTCAGAGTTACAGCTTTCCCCTCAAGAAGCCTTTCGCTAAGACAGTTCTTGTGGAATTGGCAAAGTGATATTTGGAAGCCCATAGAGGGCTATGGTGAAAAAGGAAATATCCTCAGATGAAATCTTGAAAGAAGCTCTCCGAGAAACTGCTTAGTGTTCTGTTAATTCATCTCACAGAGTTACATGTGTATTTCGTGGATCTCTTTGCTATCCTTATTTCTGTGGAATCTGAGAACAGATATTTCGGATCCCATTGATGACTATAGGGCTAAAGGAAATATCCTCCGATTACAAAGAGAAAGAAGCTTTCTGAGAAACTTCTTTGTGTTCTGTGAAATCATCTCTCAGAGTTACAGCTTTGCCCTCAAGAAGCCTTTCGCTAAGACAGTTCTTGTGGAATTGGCAAAGTGATATTTGGAAGCCCATAGAGGGCTATGGTGAAAAAGGAAATATCCTCAGATGAAATCTGGAAAGAAGCTTTCTGAGAAACTGCTTAGTGTTCTGTTAATTCATCTCACAGAGTTACATGTGTATTTCGTGGATCTCTTTGCTAGCCTTATTTCTGTGGAATCTCAGAACAGATATTTCGGATCCCATTGAAGACAAGAGGGCCAAAGGAAATATCCTCCGATAACAAAGAGAAAGAAGCTTTCTGAGAAACTTCTTTGTGTTCTGTGAAATCATCTCACAGAGTTACAGCTTTCCCCTCAAGAAGCCTTTCGCTAAGACAGTTCTTGTGGAATAGGCAAAGTGATATTTGGAAGCCCATAGAGGGCTATGGTGAAAAAGGAAATATCCTCAGATGAAATCTGGGAAGAAGCTTTCTGAGAAACTGCTTAGTGTTCTGTTAATTCATCTCACAGAGTTACATGTGTATTTCGTGGATCTCTTTGCTAGCCTTATTTCTGTGGAATCTGAGTACAGATATTTCGGATCCCATTGAAGACAGTAGTGCCAAAGGAAATATCCTCCTATAACAAAGAGAAAGAATCTTTCTGAGAAACTTCTTTGTGTTCTGTGAAATCATCTCTCAGAGTTACAGCTTTAACCTCAAGAACCCTTTCGCTAAGACAGTTTTTGTGGAATTGGCAAAGTGATATTTGGAAGCCCATAGAGGGCTATGGTGAAAAAGGAAATATCCTCAGATGAAATCTTGAAAGAAGCTCTCCGAGAAATTGCTTTGTGTTCTGTTAATTCATCTCACAGAGTTACATGTGTATTTCGTGGATCTCTTTGCTAGCCTTATTTCTGTGGAATCTGAGAACAGATGTTTCGGATCCCATTGATGACTATAGGGCTAAAGGAAATATCCTCCGATAACAAAGAGAAAGAAGCTTTCTGAGAAACTTCTTTGTGTTCTGTGAAATCATCTCTCAGAGTTACAGCTTTGCCCTCAAGAAGCCTTTCGCTAAGACAGTTCTTGTGGAATAGGCAAAGTGATATTTGGAAGCCCATAGAGGGCTATGGTGAAAAAGGAAATATCCTCAGATGAAATCTGGAAAGAAGCTTCGTGAGAAACTGCTTAGTGTTCTGTTAATTCATCTCACAGAGTTACATGTGTATTTCGTGGATCTCTTTGCTAGCCTTATTTCTGTGGAATCTGAGAACAGATATTTCGGATCCCTTTGAAGACTATAGGGCCAAAGGAAATATCCTCCGATAACAAAGAGAAAGAAGGTTTCTGAGAAACTTCTTTGTGTTCTGTGAAATCATCTCACAGAGCTACAGCTTTCCCCTCAAGAACCCTTTCGCTAAGACAGTTCTTGTGGAATAGGCAAAGTGATATTTGGAAGCCCATAGAGGGCTATGGTGAAAAAGGAAATATCCTCAGATGAAATCTGGAAAGAAGCTTTCTGAGAAACTGCTTAGTGTTCTGTTAATTCATCTCACAGATTTACATGTGTATTTCGTGGATCTCTTTGCTAGCCTTATTTCTGTGGAATCTGAGAACAGATATTTCGGATCCCTTTGAAGACTATAGGGCCAAAGGAAATATCCTCCGATAACAAAGAGAAAGAAGCTTTCTGAGAAACTTCTTTGTGTTCTGTGAAATCATCTCACAGAGTTACAGCTTTCCCCTCAAGAAGCCTTTCGCTAAGACAGTTCTTGTGGAATTGGCAAAGTGATATTTGGAAGCCCATAGAGGGCTATGGTGAAAAAGGAAATATCCTCAGATGAAATTTGGAAAGAAGCTTCGTGAGAAACTGCTTAGTGTTCTGTTAATTCATCTCACAGAGTTACATGTGTATTTCGTGGATCTCTTTGCTAGCCTTATTTCTGTGGAATCTGAGAAAAGATATTTCGGATCCCATTGATGAATATAGGGCAAAAGGAAAATTCCTCCGATAACAAAGAAAAAGAAGCTTTCTGAGAAATTTCCTGGTGTTGTGTGAAATCATCTCACAGAGTTACAGCTTTCCCCTCAAGAAGCCTTTCGCTAAGACAGTTCTTGTGGAATTGGCAAAGTGATATTTGGAAGCCCATAGAGGGCTATGGTGAAAAAGGAAATATCCTCAGATGAAATCTGGAAAGAAGCTTTCTGAGAAACTGCTTAGTGTTCTGTTAATTCATCTCACAGAGTTACATGTGTATTTCGTGGATCTCTTTGCTAGCCTTGTTTCTGTGGAATCTGAGAACAGATATTTCGGATCCCTTTCAAGACTATAGGGCCAAAGGAAATATCCTCCGATAACAAAGAGAAAGAAGCTTTCTGAGAAACTTCTTTGTGTTCTGTGAAATCATCTCACAGAATTACAGCTTTCCCCTCAAGAAGCCTTTCGCTAAGACAGTTCTTGTGGAGTTGGCAAAGTGATATTTGGAAGCCCATAGAGGGCTATGGTGAAAAAGGAAATATCCTCTGATGAAATCTGGAAAGAAGCTTTCTGAGAAACTGCTTAGTGTTCTGTTAATTCATCTCACAGAGTTACATCTGTATTTCGTGGATCCCTTTGCTAGCCTTATTTCTGTGGAATCTGAGAACAGATATTTCGGATCCCTTTGAAGACTATAGGGCCAAAGGAAATATCCTCCGATAACATAGAGAAAGAAGCTTTCTGAGAAACTTCTTTGTGTTCTGTGAAATCATGTCACAGAGTTACAGCTTTCCCCTCAAGAAGCCTTTCGCTAAGACAGTTCTTGTGGAATTGGCAAAGTGATATTTGGAAGCCCATAGAGGGCTATGGTGAAAAAGGAAATATCCTCCCAGGAAATCTGGAAAGAAGCTTCGTGAGAAACTGCTTAGTGTTCTGTTAATTCATCTCACAGAGTTACATGTGTATTTCGTGGATCTCTTTGCTAGCCTTATTTCTGTGAAATCTGAGAACAGATATTTCGGATCCCTTTGAAGTCTATAGGGCCAAAGGAAATATCCTCCGATAACATGGAGAAAGAAGCTTTCTGAGAAACTTCTTTGTGTTCTGTGAAATCATCTCACAGAGTTACAGCTTTCCCCTCAAGAAGCCTTTCGCTAAGACAGTTCTTGTGGAATTGGCAAAGTGATATTTGGAAGCCCAGAGAGGGATATGGTGAAAAAGGAAATATCCTCAGATGAAATCTGGAAAGAAGCTTTCTGAGAAACTGCTTAGTGTTCTGTTAATTCATCTCACAGAGTTACATGTGTATTTCGTGGATCTCTTTGCTAGCCTTATTTCTGTGGAATCTGAGAACAGATATTTCGGATCCCTTTGAAGACAATAGGTCCAAAGGAAATATCCTCCGATAACAAAGAGAAAGAAGCTTTCTGAGAAACTTCTTTGTGTTCTGTGAAATCATCTCATAGAGTTACAGCTTTCCCCTCAAGAAGCCTTTCGCTAAGACAGTTCTTGTGGAATAGGCAAAGTGATATTTGGAAGCCCATAGAGGGCTATGTTGAAAAAGGAAATATCCTCAGATGAAATCTTGAAAGAAGCTCTCCGAGAAACTGCTTAGTGTTCTGTTAATTCATCTCACAGAGTTACATGTGTATTTCGTGGATCTCTTTGCTATCCTTATTTCTGTAGAATCTGAGAACAGATATTTCGGATCCCATTGATGAGTATAGGGCTAAAGGAAATATCCTCCGATAACAAAGAGAAAGAAGCTTTCTGAGAAACTTCTTTGTGTTCTGTGAAATCATCTCTCAGAGTTACAGCTTTGCCCTCAAGAAGCCTTTCGCTAAGACAGTTCTTGTGGAATTGGCATAGTGATATTTGGAAGCCCATAGAGGGCTATGGTGAAAAAGGAAATATCCTCAGATGAAATCTGGAAAGAAGCTTTCTGAGAAACTGCTTAGTGTTCTGTTAATTCATCTCACAGAGTTACATGTGTATTTCGTGGATCTCTTTGCTAGCCTTATTTCTGTGGAATCTGAGAACAGATATTTCGGATCCCTTTGAAGACAATAGGGCCAAAGGAAATATCCTCCGATAACAAAGAGAAAGAAGCTTTCTGAGAAACTTCTTTGTGTTCTGTGAAATCATCTCACAGAGTTACAGCTTTCCCCTCAAGAAGCCTTTCGCTAAGACAGTTGTTGTGGAATAGGCAAAGTGATATTTGGAAGCCCATAGAGGGCTATGGTGAAAAAGGAAATATCCTCCGATGAAATCTGGAAAGAAGCTTTCTGAGAAACTGCTTAGTGTTCTGTTAATTCATCTCACAGAGCTACATGTGTATTTCGTGGATCTCTTTGCTAGCCTTATTTCTGTGGAATCTGAGTACAGATATTTCGGTCCCATTGAAGACAGTAGTGCCAAAGGAAATATCCTCCTATAACAAAGAGAAAGAATCTTTCTGAGAAACTTCTTTGTGTTCTGTGAAATCATCTCACAGAGTTACAGCTTTCCCCTCAAGAACCCTTTCGCTAAGACGCTTTTTGTGGAATTGGCAAAGTGATATTTGGAAGCCCATAGAGGGCTATGGTGAAAAAGGAAATATCCTCAGATGAAATCTTGAAAGAAGCTCTCCGAGAAACTGCTTAGTGTTCTGTTAATTCATCTCACAGAGTTACATGTGTATTTCGTGGATCTCTTTGCTAGCCTTATTTCTGTGGAATCTGAGAACAGATATTTCGGATCCCTTTGAAGACTATAGGGCCCAAGGGAATATCCTCCGATAACAAAGAGAAAGAAGCTTTCTGAGAAACTTCTTTGTGTTCTGTGAAATCATCTCACAGAGTTACAGCTTTCCCCTCAAGAAGCCTTTCGCTAAGACAGTTCTTGTGGAATTGGCAAAGTGATATTTGGAAGCCCATAGAGGGCTATGGTGAAAAAGGAAATATCCTCAGATGAAATTTGGAAAGAAGTTTCGTGAGAAACTGCTTAGTGTTCTGTTAATTCATCTCACAGAGTTACATGTGCATTTCGTGGATCTCTTTGCTAGCCTTATTTCTGTGGAATCTGAGAAAAGATATTACGGATCCCATTGATGTCTATAGGGCTAAAGGAAAATTCCTCCGATAACAAAGAGAAAGAAGCTTTCTGAGAAACTTCCGCTTGTTGTGTGAAATCATCTCACAGAGTTACAGCTTTCCCCTCAAGAAGCCTTTCGCTAAGACAGTTCTTGTGGAATTGGCAAAGTGATATTTGGAAGCCCACAGAGGGCTATGGTGAAAAAGGAAATATCCTCAGATGAAATCTGGAAAGAAGCTTTCTGAGAAACTGCTTAGTGTTCTGTTAATTCATCTCACAGAGTTACATCTGTATTTCGTGGATCTCTTTGCTAGCCTTATTTCTGTGGAATCTGAGTACAGATATTTCGGATCCCATTGAAGACAATAGGGCCAAAGGAAATATCCTCCTATAACAAAGAGAAAGAAGCTTTCTGAGAAACTTCTTTGTGTTCTGTGAAATCATCTCACAGAGTTACAGCTTTCCCCTCAAGAACCCTTTCGCTAAGACAGTTCTTGTGGAATAGGCAAAGTGATATTTGGAAGCCCATAGAGGGCTATGGTGAAAAAGGAAATATCCTCAGATGAAATCTGGAAAGAAGCTTTCTGAGAAACTGCTTAGTGTTCTGTTAATTCATCTCACAGAGTTACATGTGTATTTCGTGGATCTCTTTGCTAGCCTTATTTCTGTGGAATCTGAGAACAGATATTTCGGATCCCTTTGAAGACTATAGGGCCAAAGGAAATATCCTCCGATAACAAAGAGAAAGAAGCTTTCTGAGAAACTTCTTTGTGTTCTGTGAAATCATCTCACAGAGTTACAGCTTTCCCCTCAAGATGCCTTTCGCTAAGACAGTTCTTGTGGAATTGGCAAAGTGATATTTGGAAGCCCATATAGGGCTATGGTGAAAAAGGAAATATCCTCAGATGAAATTTGGAAAGAAGCTTCGTGAGAAACTGCTTAGTGTTCTGTTAATTCATCTCACAGAGTTACATGTGCATTTCGTGGATCTCTTTGCTAGCCTTATTTCTGTGGAATCTGAGAAAAGATATTTCGGATCCCATTGATGAATATAGGGCTAAAGGAAAATTCCTCCTATAACAAAGAGAAAGAAGCTTTCTGAGAAACTTCTTTGTGTTCTGTGAAATCATCTCACAGAGTTACAGCTTTCCCCTCAAGAAGCCTTTCGCTAAGACAGTTCTTGTGGAATTGGCAAAGTGATATTTGGAAGCCCATAGAGGGCTATGGTGAAAAAGGAAATATCCTCAGATGAAATCTGGAAAGAAGCTTTCTGAGAAACTGCTTAGTGTTCTGTTAATTCATCTCACAGAGTTACATCTGTATTTCGTGGATCTCTTTGCTAGCCTTATTTCTGTGGAATCTGAGTACAGATATTTCGGATCCCATTGAAGACAATAGGGCCAAAGGAAATATCCTCCTATAACAAAGAGAAAGAAGCTTTCTGAGAAACTTCTTTGTGTTCTGTGAAATCATCTCACAGAGTTACAGCTTTCCCCTCAAGAACACTTTCGCTAAGACAGTTCTTGTGGAATTGGCAAAGTGATATTTGGAAGCACATAGAGGGCTATGGTGAAAAAGGAAATATCCTTAGATGAAATCTGGAAAGAAGCTTCGTGAGAAACTTCTTAGTGTTCTGTTAATTCATCTCACAGAGTTACATGTGTATTTCGTGGATCTCTTTGCTAGCCTTATTTCTGTGGAATCTGAGAACAGATATTTCGGATCCCTTTAAAGTCTATAGGGCCAAAGGAAATATCCTCCGATAACATAGAGCAAGAAGCTTTCTGAGAAACTTCTTTGTGTTCTGTGAAATCATCTCACTGAGTTACAGCTTTCCCCTCAAGAAGCCTTTCGCTAAGACAGTTCTTGTGGAGTTGGCAAAGTTATATTTATAAGCCCATAGAGGGCTATGGTGAAAAAGGAAATATCCTCAGATGAAATCTGGAAAGAAGCTTTCTGAGAAACTGCTTAGTGTTCTGTTAATTCATCTCACAGAGTTACATCTGTATTTCATGGATCCCTTTGCTAGCCTTATTTCTGTGGAATCTGAGAACAGATATTTCGGATCCCTTTGAAGACTATAGGGCCAAAGGAAATATCCTCCGATAACAAAGAGAAAGAATCTTTCTGAGAAACTTCTTTGTGTTCTGTGAAATCATGTCACAGAGTTACAGCATTCCCCTCAAGAAGCCTTTCGCTAAGACAGTTCTTGTGGAATTGGCAAAGTGATATTTGGAAGCCCATAGAGGGCTATGGTGAAAAAGGAAATATCCTCCTAGGAAATCTGGAAAGAAGCTTCGTGAGAAACTGCTTAGTGTTCGGTTAATTCATCTCACAGAGTTACATGTGTATTTCGTGGATCTCTTTGCTAGCCTTATTTCTGTTTAATCTGAGAACAGATATTTCGGATCCCTTTGAAGACTATAGGGCCAAAGGAAATATCCTCCGATAACAAAGAGAAAGAAGGTTTCTGAGAAACTTCTTTGTGTTCTGTGAAATCATCTCACAGAGTTACAGCTTTCCCCTCAAGAAGCCTTTCGCTAAGACAGTTCTTGTGGAATAGGCAAAGTGATATTTGGAAGCCCATAGAGGGCTATGGTGAAAAAGGAAATATCCTCAGATGAAATCTGGAAAGAAGCTTTCTGAGAAACTGCTTAGTGTTCTGTTAATTCATCTCACAGAGTTACATGTGTATTTCTTGGATCTCTTTGCTAGCCTTATTTCTGTGGAATCTGAGAACAGATATTTCGGATCCCTTTGAAGACTATATGGCCAAAGGAAATATCCTCCGATAACAAAGAGAAAGAAGCTTTCTGAGAAACTTCTTTGTGTTCTGTGAAATCATCTCACAGAGTTACAGCTTTCCCCTCAAGATGCCTTTCGCTAAGACAGTTCTTGTGGAATAGGCAAAGTGATATTTGGAAGCCCATAGAGGGCTACGGTGAAAAAGGAAATATCCTCAGATGAAATTTGGAAAGAAGCTTCGTGAGAAACTGCTTAGTGTTCTGTTAATTCATCTCACAGAGCTACATGTGCATTTCGTGGATCTCTTTGCTAGCCTTCTTTCTGTGGAATCTGAGAAAAGATATTTCGGATCCCATTGATGACTATAGGGCTAAAGGAAAATTCCTCCGATAACAAAGAGAAAGAAGCTTTCTGAGAAACTTCTTTGTGTTCTGTGAAATCATCTCACAGAGTTACAGCTTTCCCCTCAAGAAGCCTTTCGCTAAGACAGATCTTGTGGAATAGGAAAAGTGATATTTGGAAGCCCAAAGAGGGCTATGGTGAAAAAGGAAATATCCTCAGATGAAATCTGGAAAGAAGCTTTCTGAGAAACTGCTTAGTGTTCTGTTAATTCATCTCACAGAGTTACATCTGTATTTCGTGGATCTCTTTGCTAGCCTTATTTCTGTGGAATCTGAGTACAGATATTTCGGATCCCATTGAAGACAATAGGGCCAAATTAAATATCCTCCGATAACAAAGAGAAAGAAGCTTTCTGAGAAACTTCTTTGTGTTCTGTGAAATCATCTCACAGAGTTACAGCTTTCCCCTCAAGAAGCCTTTCGCTAAGACAGTTCTTGTGGAATTGGCAAAGTGATATTTGGAAGCCCATAGAGGGCTATGGTGAAAAAGGAAATATCCTTAGATGAAATCTGGAAAGAAGCTTTATGAGAAACTGCTTAGTGTTCTGTTAATTCATCTCACAGAGTTACATGTGTATTTCAGGATCTCTTTGCTAGCCTTATTTCTGTGGAATCTGAGAACAGATATTTCGGATCCCTTTGAAAACTATAGGGCCAAAGGAAATATCTTCCGATAACAAAGAGAAAGAAGGTTTCTGAGAAACTTCCTCGTGTTCTGTGAAATCATCTCACAGAGTTACAGCTTTCCCCTCAAGAAGCCTTTCGCTAAGACAGTTCTTGTGGAATAGGCAAAGTGATATTTGGAAGCCCATAGAGGGCTATGGTGAAAAAGGAAATATCCTCAGATGAAATCTGGAAAGAAGCTTTCTGAGAAACTGCTTAGTGTTCTGTTAATTCATCTCACAGAGTTACATCTGTATTTCGTGGATCTCTTTGCCAGCCTCTTTTCTGTGGAATCTGAGAACAGATATTTCGGATGCCTTAGAAGTCTATAGGGCCAAAGGAAATATCCTCCGATAACAAAGAGAAAGAAGCTTTCTGAGAAACTTCTTTGTGTTCTGTGAAATCATCTCACAGAGTTACAGCTTTCCCCTCAAGAAGCCTTTCGCTAAGACAGTTCTTGTGGAATTGGCAAAGTGATATTTGGAAGCCCATAGAGGGCTATGGTTAAAAAGGAAACATCCTCAGATGAAATCTGGAAAGAAGCCTTCTGAAAAACGGCTTAGTGTTCTGTTAATTCATCTCACAGAGTTACATCTGTATTTCGTGGATCTCTTTGCTAGCCTTATTTCTGTGGAATCTGAGAACAGATATTTCGGATCTCATTGAAGACAATAGGGCCAAAGGAAATATTCTCCGATAACAAAGAGAAAGAAGCTTTCTGAGAAACTTCTTTGTGTTCTGTGAAATCATCTCACAGAGTTACAGCTTTCACCTCAAGAACCCTTTCGCTAAGACAGTTCTTGTGGAATAGGCAAAGTGATATTTGGAAGCCCATAGAGGCCTATGGTGAAAAAGGAAATATCCTCAGATGAAATCTGGAAAGAAGCTTTCTGAGAAACTGCTTAGTGTTCTGTTAATTCATCTCACAGAGTTACATGTGTATTTCGTGGATCTCTTTGCTAGCCTTATTTCTGTGGAATCTGAGAACAGATATTTCGGATCCCTTTCAAGACTATAGGGCCAAAGGAAATATACTCCGATAACAAAGAGAAAGAAGCTTTCTGAGAAACTTCTTTGTGTTCTGTGAAATCATCTCACAGAGTTACAGCTTTCCCCTTAAGAAGCCTTTCGCTAAGACAGTTCTTGTGGAATTGGCAAAGTGATATTTGGAAGCCCATAGTGGGATATGGTGAAAAAGGAAATATCCTCAGATGAAATCTGGAAAGAAGCTTTCTGAGAAACTGCTTAGTGTTCTGTTAATTCATCTCACAGAGTTACATCTGTATTTCGTGGATCCCTTTGCTAGCCTTATTTCTGTGGAATCTGAGAACAGATATTTCGGATCCCTTTGAAGACTATAGGGCCAAAGGAAATATCCTCCGATAACAAAGAGAAAGAATCTTTCTGAGAAACTTCTTTGTGTTCTGTGAAATCATGTCACAGAGTTACAGCTTTCCCCTCAAGAAGCCTTTCGCTAAGACAGTTCTGGTGGAATTGGCAAAGTGATATTTGGAAGCCCATAGTGGGCTATGGTGAAAAAGGAAATATCCTCCCAGGAAATCTGGAAAGAAGCTTCGTGAGAAACTGCTTACTGTTCTGTTAATTCATCTCACAGAGTTACATGTGTATTTCGTGGATCTCTTTGCTAGCCTTATTTCTGTGGAATCTGAGAACAGATATTTCGGATCCCTTTGAAGACTATAGGGCCAAAGGAAATATCCTGCGATAACAAAGAGAAAGATTCTTTCTGAGAAACTTCTCTGTGTTCTGTGAAATCATGTCACAGAGTTACAGCTTTCCCCTCAAGAAGCCTTTCGCTAAGAACGATCTTGTGGAATTGGCAAAGTGATATTTGGAAGCCCATAGAGGGCTATGGTTAAAAAGGAAACATCCTCAGATGAAATCTGGATAGAAGCCTTCTGAAAAACTGCTGAGTGTTCTCTTAATTCATCTCACAGAGTTACATGTGTATTTCGTGGATCTCTTTGCTAGCCTTATTTCTTTGGAATCTGAGTACAGATATTTCGGATCCCATTGAAGACAATAGGGCAAAAGGAAATATCCTCCGATAACAAAGAGAAAGAAGCTTTCTGAGAAACTTCTTTGTGTTCTGTGAAATCATCTCACAGAGTTACAGCTTTCCCCTCAAGAAGCCTTTCGCTAAGACAGTTCTTGTAGAATTGGCAAAGTGATATTTGGAAGCCCATAGAGGGCTACGGTGAAAAAGGAAATATCCTCAGATGAAATCTTGAAAGAAGATTCGTGAGAAACTGCTTTGTGTTCTGTTAATTCATCTCACAGAGTTACATGTGTATTTCGTGGATCTCTTTGCTAGCCTTATTTCTGTGGAATCTGAGAACAGATATTTCGGATCCCATTGATGACTATAGGGTTAAAGGAAATATCCTCCGATAACAAAGAGAAAGAAGATTTCTGAGAAACTTCTTTGTGTTCTGTGAAATCATCTCACAGAGTTACAGCTTTCCCTCAAGAAGCCTTACGCTAAGACAGTTCTTGTGGAATTGGCAAAGTGATATTTGGAAGCCCATAGAGGTCTATGGTGAAAAAGGAAATATCCTCAGATGAAATCTGGAAAGAAGCTTTCTGAGAAACTGCTTAGTGTTCTGTTAATTCATCTCACAGTGTTACATGTGTATTTCGCGGATCACTTTGCTAGCCTTATTTCTGTGGAATCTGAGAACAGATATTTCGGATCCCTTTGAAGACTACAGGGCCAAAGGAAATATCCTCCGATAACAAAAAGAAAGAAGCTTTCTGAGAAACTTCTTTGTGTTCTCAGAAATCATCTCACAGAGTTACAGGTTTCCCCTCAAGAAGCCTTTCGCTAAGACAGTTCTTGTGGAATAGGCAAAGTGATAATTGGAAGCCCATAGAGGGCTATGGTGAAAAAGGAAATATCCTCAGATGAAATCTGGAAAGAAGCTTTCTGAGAAACTGCTTAGTGTTCTGTTAATTCATCTCACAGAGTTACATGTGTATTTCGTGGATCTCTTTGCTAGCCTTATTTCTGTGGAATCTGAGAACAGATATTTCGGATCCCTTTGAAAACTATAGGGCCAAAGGAAATATCCTCCGATAAGAAAGAGAAAGAAGGTTTCTGAGAAACTTCTTTGTGTTCTGTGAAATCATCTCACAGAGTTACAGCTTTCCCCTCAAGAAGCCTTTCGCTAAGACAGTTCTTGTGGAATAGGCAAAGTGATATTTGGAAGCCCATAGAGGGCTATGGTGAAAAAGGAAATATCCTCAGATGAAATCTGGAAAGAAGCTTTCTGAGAAACTGCTTAGTGTTCTGTTAATTCATCTCACAGAGTTACATCTGTATTTCGTGGATCTCTTTGCTAGCCTTATTTCTGTGGAATCTGAGTACAGATATTTCGGATCCCATTGAAGACAATAGGGCCAAATTAAATATCCTCCGATAACAAAGAGAAAGAAGCTTTCTGAGAAACTTCTTTGTGTTCTGTGAAATCATCTCACAGAGTTACAGCTTTCCCCTCAAGAAGCCTTTCGCTAAGACAGTTCTTGTGGAATTGGCAAAGTGATATTTGGAAGCCCATAGAGGGCTATGGTGAAAAAGGAAATATCCTTAGATGAAATCTGGAAAGAAGCTTTATGAGAAACTGCTTAGTGTTCTGTTAATTCATCTCACAGAGTTACATCTGTATTTCGTGGATCTCTTTGCTAGCCTTATTTCTGTGGTATCTGAGAACAGATATTTCGGATCTCATTGAAGACAATAGGGCCAAAGGAAATATTCTCCGATAACAAAGAGAAAGAAGCTTTCTGAGAAACTTCTTTGTGTTCTGTGAAATCATCTCACAGAGTTACAGCTTTCCCCTCAAGAACCCTTTCGCTAAGACAGTTCTTGTGGAATAGGCAAAGTGATATTTGGAAGCCCATAGAGGCCTATGGTGAAAAAGGAAATATCCTCAGATGAAATCTGGAAAGAAGCTTTCTGAGAAACTGCTTAGTGTTCTGTTAATTCATCTCACAGAGTTACATGTGTATTTCGTGGATCTCTTTGCTAGCCTTATTTCTGTGGAATCTGAGAACAGATATTTCGGATCCCTTTCAAGACTATAGGGCCAAAGGAAATATCCTCCGATAACAAAGAGAAAGAAGCTTTCTGAGAAACTTCTTTGTGTTCTGTGAAATCATCTCACAGAGTTACAGCTTTCCCCTTAAGAAGCCTTTCGCTAAGACAGTTCTTGTGGAATTGGCAAAGTGATATTTGGAAGCCCATAGAGGGCTATGGTGAAAAAGGAAATATCCTCAGATGAAATCTGGAAAGAAGCTTTCTGAGAAACTGCTTAGTGTTCTGTTAATTCATCTCACAGAGTTACATCTGTATTTCGTGGATCCCTTTGCTAGCCTTATTTCTGTGGAATCTGAGAACAGATATTTCGGATCCCTTTGAAGACTATAGGGCCAAAGGAAATATCCTCCGGTAACAAAGAGAAAGAATCTTTCTGAGAAACTTCTTTGTGTTCTGTGAAATCATGTCACAGAGTTACAGCTTTCCCCTCAAGAAGCCTTTCGCTAAGACAGTTCTGGTGGAATTGGCAAAGTGATATTTGGAAGCCCATAGTGGGCTATGGTGAAAAAGGAAATATCCTCCCAGGAAATCTGGAAAGAAGCTTCGTGAGAAACTGCTTACTGTTCTGTTAATTCATCTCACAGAGTTACATGTGTATTTCGTGGATCTCTTTGCTAGCCTTATTTCTGTGGAATCTGAGAACAGATATTTCGGATCCCTTTGAAGACTATAGGGCCAAAGGAAATATCCTGCGATAACAAAGAGAAAGATTCTTTCTGAGAAACTTCTTTGTGTTCTGTGAAATCATGTCACAGAGTTACAGCTTTCCCCTCAAGAAGCCTTTCGCTAAGAACGATCTTGTGGAATTGGCAAAGTGATATTTGGAAGCCCATAGAGGGCTATGGTTAAAAAGGAAACATCCTCAGATGAAATCTGGATAGAAGCCTTCTGAAAAACTGCTGAGTGTTCTCTTAATTCATCTCACAGAGTTACATGTGTATTTCGAGGATCTCTTTGCTAGCCTTATTTCTTTGGAATCTGAGTACAGATATTTCGGATCCCATTGAAGACAATAGGGCAAAAGGAAATATCCTCCGATAACAAAGAGAAAGAAGCTTTCTGAGAAACTTCTTTGTGTTCTCTGAAATCATCTCACAGAGTTACAGCTTTCCCCTCCAGAAGCCTTTCGCTAAGACAGTTCTTGTGGAATAGGCAAAGTGATAATTGGAAGCCCATAGAGGGCTATGGTGAAAAAGGAAATATCCTCAGATGAAATCTGGAAAGAAGCTTTCTGAGAAACTGCTTAGTGTTCTGTTAATTCATCTCACAGAGTTACATGTGTATTTCGTGGATCTCTTTGCTAGCCTTATTTCTGTGGAATCTGAGAACAGATATTTCGGATCCCTTTGAAGACTATAGGGCCAAAGGAAATATCCTCTGATAACAAAGAGAAAGAAGCTTTCTGAGAAACTTCTTTGTGTTCTGTGAAATCATCTCACAGAGTTACAGCTTTCCCCTCAAGAAGCCTTTCGCTAAGACAGTTCTTGTGGAATTGGCAAAGTGATATTTGGAAGCCCCTAGAGGGCTATGGTGAAAAAGGAAATATCCTCAGATGAAATTTGGAAAGAAGCTTCATGAGAAAATGCTTAGTGTTCTGTTAATTCATCTCACAGAGTTACATGTGCATTTCGTGGATCTCTTTGCTAGCTTTATTTCTGTGGAATCTGAGAAGAGATATTTCGGATCCCATTGATGACTATAGGGCTAAAGGAAAATTCCTCCGATAACAAAGAGAAAGAAGCTTTCTGAGAAACTTCCTGGTGTTGTGTGAAATCATCTCACAGAGTTACAGCTTTCCCCTCAAGAAGCCTTTCGCTAAGACAGTTCTTGTGGAATTGGCAAAGTGATATTTGGAAGCCCATAGAGGGCTATGGTGAAAAAGGAAATATCCTCAGATGAAATCTGGAAAGAAGCTTTCTGAGAAACTGCTTAGTGTTCTGTTAATTCATCTCACAGAGTTACATCTGTATTTCGTGGATCTCTTTGCTAGCCTTATTTCTGTGGTATCTGAGTACAGATATTTCGGATCCCATTAAAGACAATAGGGCCAAAGGAAATATCCTCCTATAACAAAGAGAAAGAAGCTTTCTGAGAAACTTCTTTGTGTTCTGTGAAATCATCTCACAGAGTTACAGCTTTCCCCTCAAGAACACTTTCGCTAAGACAGTTCTTGTGGAATTGGCAAAGTGATATTTGGAAGCACATAGAGGGCTATGGTGAAAAAGGAACTATCCTTAGATGAAATCTGGAGAGAAGCTTTCTCAGAAACTGCTTAGTGTTCTGTTAATTCATCTCACAGAGTTACATGTGTATTTCGTGGATCTCTTTGCTAGCCTTATTTCTGTGGAATCTGAGAACAGATATATCGGATCCCTTTGAAGACTATAGGGCCAAAGGAAATATCCTCCGATAACAAAGAGAAAGAAGGTTTCTGAGAAACTTCTTTGTGTTCTGTGAAATCATCTCACAGAGTTACAGCTTTCCCCTCAAGAAGCCTTTCGCTAAGACAGTTCTTGTGGAATAGGCAAAGTGATATTTGGAAGCCCATAGAGGGCTATGGTGAAAAAGGAAATATCCTCAGATGAAATCTGGAAAGAAGCTTTCTGAGAAACTGCTAGTGTTCTGTTAATTCATCTCACAGAGTTACATGTGTATTTCGTGGATCTCTTTGCTAGCCTTATTTCAGTGGAATCTGAGAACAGATATTTCGGATCCCTTTGAAGACAATAAGGCCAAAGGAAATATCCTACGATAACAAAGAGAAAGAAGCTTTCTGAGAAACTTCTTTGTGTTCTGTGAAATCATCTCACAGAGTTACAGCTTTCCCCTCAAGAAGCCTTTCGCTAACACAGTTCTTGTGGAATAGGCAAAGTGATATTTGGAAGACCATAGAGGGCTATGGTGAAAAAGGAAATATCCTCAGATGAAATCTGGAAAGAAGCTTTCTGAGAAACTGCTTAGTGTTCTGTTAATTCATCTCACAGAGTTACATGTGTATTCCGTGGATCTCTTTGCTAGCCTTATTTCTGTGGAATCTGAGAACAGATATTTCGGATCCCTTTGAAGACTATAGGGCCAAAGGAAATATCCTGCGATAACAAAGAGAAAGATTCTTTCTGAGAAACTTCTTTGTGTTCTGTGAAATCATGTCACAGAGTTACAGCTTTCCCCTCAAGAAGCCTTTCGCTAAGAACGATCTTGTGGAATTGGCAAAGTGATATTTGGAAGCCCATAGAGGGCTATGGTTAAAAAGGAAACATCCTCAGATGAAATCTGGATAGAAGCCTTCTGAAAAACTGCTGAGTGTTCTCTTAATTCATCTCACAGAGTTACATGTGTATTTCGTGGATCTCTTTGCTAGCCTTATTTCTTTGGAATCTGAGTACAGATATTTCGGATCCCATTGAAGACAATAGGGCAAAAGGAAATATCCTCCGATAACAAAGAGAAAGAAGCTTTCTGAGAAACTTCTTTGTGTTCTCTGAAATCATCTCACAGAGTTACAGCTTTCCCCTCAAGAAGCCTTTCGCTAAGACAGTTCTTGTGGAATAGGCAAAGTGATAATTGGAAGCCCATAGAGGGCTATGGTGAAAAAGGAAATATCCTCAGATGAAATCTGGAAAGAAGCTTTCTGAGAAACTGCTTAGTGTTCTGTTAATTCATCTCACAGAGTTACATGTGTATTTCGTGGATCTCTTTGCTAGCCTTATTTCTGTGGAATCTGAGAACAGATATTTCGGATCCCTTTGAAGACTATAGGGCCAAAGGAAATATCCTCTGATAACAAAGAGAAAGAAGCTTTCTGAGAAACTTCTTTGTGTTCTGTGAAATCATCTCACAGAGTTACAGCTTTCCCCTCAAGAAGCCTTTCGCTAAGACAGTTCTTGTGGAATTGGCAAAGTGATATTTGGAAGCCCATAGAGGGCTATGGTGAAAAAGGAAATATCCTCAGATGAAATTTGGAAAGAAGCTTCATGAGAAAATGCTTAGTGTTCTGTTAATTCATCTCACAGAGTTACATGTGCATTTCGTGGATCTCTTTGCTAGCTTTATTTCTGTGGAATCTGAGAAGAGATATTTCGGATCCCATTGATGACTATAGGGCTAAAGGAAAATTCCTCCGATAACAAAGAGAAAGAAGCTTTCTGAGAAACTTCCTGGTGTTGTGTGAAATCATCTCACAGAGTTACAGCTTTCCCCTCAAGAAGCCTTTCGCTAAGACAGTTCTTGTGGAATAGGCAAAGTGATATTTGGAAGCCCATAGAGGGCTATGGTGAAAAAGGAAATATCCTCAGATGAAATCTGGAAAGAAGCTTTCTGAGAAACTGCTTAGTGTTCTGTTAATTCATCTCACAGAGTTACATCTGTATTCGTGGATCTCTTTGCTAGCCTTATTTCTGTGGTATCTGAGTACAGATATTTCGGATCCCATTAAAGACAATAGGGCCAAAGGAAATATCCTCCTATAACAAAGAGAAAGAAGCTTTCTGAGAAACTTCTTTGTGTTCTGTGAAATCATCTCACAGAGTTACAGCTTTCCCCTCAAGAACACTTTCGCTAAGACAGTTCTTGTGGAATTGGCAAAGTGATATTTGGAAGCACATAGAGGGCTATGGTGAAAAAGGAACTATCCTTAGATGAAATCTGGAGAGAAGCTTTCTCAGAAACTGCTTAGTGTTCTGTTAATTCATCTCACAGAGTTACATGTGTATTTCGTGGATCTCTTTGCTAGCCTTATTTCTGTGGAATCTGAGAACAGATATATCGGATCCCTTTGAAGACTATAGGGCCAAAGGAAATATCCTCCGATAACAAAGAGAAAGAAGGTTTCTGAGAAACTTCTTTGTGTTCTGTGAAATCATCTCACAGAGTTACAGCTTTCCCCTCAAGAAGCCTTTCGCTAAGACAGTTCTTGTGGAATAGGCAAAGTGATATTTGGAAGCCCATAGAGGGCTATGGTGAAAAAGGAAATATCCTCAGATGAAATCTGGAAAGAAGCTTTCTGAGAAACTGCTTAGTGTTCTGTTATTCATCTCACAGAGTTACATGTGTATTTCGTGGATCTCTTTGCTAGCCTTATTTCAGTGGAATCTGAGAACAGATATTTCGGATCCCTTTGAAGACAATAAGGCCAAAGGAAATATCCTACGATAACAAAGAGAAAGAAGCTTTCTGAGAAACTTCTTTGTGTTCTGTGAAATCATCTCACAGAGTTACACCTTTCCCCTCAAGAAGCCTTTCGCTAACACAGTTCTTGTGGAATAGGCAAAGTGATATTTGGAAGCCCATAGAGGGCTATGGTGAAAAAGGAAATATCCTCAGATGAAATCTGGAAAGAAGCTTTCTGAGAAACTGCTTAGTGTTCTGTTAATTCATGTCACAGAGTTACATGTGTATTTCGTGGATCTCTTTGCTAGCCTTATTTCTGTGGAATCTGAGTACAGATATTTCGGATCCCTTTGAAGACAGTAGTGCCAAAGGAAATATCCTCCTATAACAAAAGGAAAGAATCTTTCTGAGAAACTTCTTTGTGTTCTGTGAAATCATCTCACAGAGTTGCAGATTTCCCCTCAAGAACCCTTTCGCTAAGACAGTTTTTGTGGAATTGGCAAAATGATATTTGGAAGCCAATAGAGGGCTAAGGTGAAAAAGAAAATATCCTCAGATGAAATCTTGAAAGAAGCTCTCCGAGAAACTGCTTAGTGTTCTGTTAATTCATCTCACAGAGTTACATGTGTATTTCGTGGATCTCTTTGCTAGCCTTATTTCTGTGGAATCTGAGAACAGATATTTCGGATCCCTTTGAAGACTCTAGGGTCAAAGGAAATATCCTCCGATAACAAAGAGAAAGAAGCTTTCTGAGAAACTTCTTTGTGTTCTGTGAAATCATCTCACAGAGTTACAGCTTTCCCCTCAAGAAGCCTTTCGCTAAGACAGTTCTTGTGGAATAGGCAAAGTGATATTTGGAAGCCAATAGAGGGCTATGGTGAAAAAGGAAATATCCTCAGATGAAATCTGGAAAGAAGCTTTCTGAGAAACTGCTTAGTGTTCTGTTAATTCATCTCACAGAGTTACATGTGTATTTCGTGGATCTCTTTGCTAGCCTTATTTCTGTGGAATCTGAGAACAGATATTTCGGATCCCCTTGAAGACTATAGGGCCAAAGGAAATATCCTCCGATAACAAAGAGAAAGAAGCTTTCTGAGAAACTTCTTTGTGTTCTGTGAAATCATCTCACAGAGTTACAGCTTTCCCCTCAAGAAGCCTTTCGATAAGACAGTTCTTGTGGAATTGGCAAAGTGATATTTGGAAGCCCATAGAGGGCTATGGTGAAAAAGGAAATATCCTCAGATGAAATCTGGAAAGAAGCTTCGTGAGAAACTGCTTAGTGTTCTGTTAATTCATCTCACAGAGTTACATGTGTATTTCGTGGATCTCTTTGCTAGCCTTATTTCTGTGGAATCTGAGAAAAGATATTTCGGATCCCATTGATGACTATAGGGCTAAAGGAAATATCCTCCGATAACAAAGAGAAAGAAGCTTTCTGAGAAACTTCCTGGTGTTGTGTGAAATCATCTCACAGAGTTACAGCTTTCCCCTCAAGAAGCCTTTCGCTAAGACAGTTCTTGTGGAATTGGCAAAGTGATATTTGGAAGCCCATAGAGGGCTATGGTGAAAAAGGAAATATCCTCAGATGAAATCTGGAAAGAAGCTTTCTGAGAAACTGCTTAGTGTTCTGTTAATTCATCTCACAGAGTTACATGTGTATTTCGTGGATCTCTTTGCTAGCCTTATTTCTGTGGAATCTGAGAACAGATATTTCGGATCCCATTGAAGACAATAGGGCCAAAGGAAATATCCTCCGATAACAAAGAGAAAGAAGCTTTCAGAGAAACTTCTTTGTGTTCTGTGAAATCATCTCACAGAGTTACAGCTTTCCCCTCAAGAAGCCTTTCGCTAAGACAGTTCTTGTGGAATTGGCAAAGTGATATTTGGAAGCCCATAGAGGGCTATGGTGAAAAAGGAAATATCCTCAGATGAAATCTTGAAAGAAGCTCTCCGAGAAACTGCTTAGTGTTCTGTTAATTCATCTCACAGAGTTACATGTGTATTTCGTGGATCTCTTTGCTAGCCTTATTTCTGTGGAATCTGAGAACAGATATTTCGGATCCCATTGATGACTATAGGGCTAAAGGAAATATCCTCCGATAACAAAGAGAAAGAAGCTTTCTGAGAAACTTCTTTGTGTTCTGTGAAATCATCTCACAGAGTTACAGCTTTCCCCTCAAGAACACTTTCGCTAAGACAGTTCTTGTGGAATTGGCAAAGTGATATTTGGAAGCACATAGAGGGCTATGGTGAAAAAGGAACTATCCTTAGATGAAATCTGGAGAGAAGCTTTCTGAGAAACTGCTTAGTGTTCTGTTAATTCATCTCACAGAGTTACATGTGTATTTCGTGGATCTCTTTGCTACCTTATTTCTGTGGAATCTGAGTACAGATATTTCGGATCCCATTGAAGACAATAGGGCCAAAGGAAATATCTTCCGATAACAAAGAGAAAGAAGCTTTCTGAGAAACTTCTTTGTGTTCTGTGAAATCATCTCACAGAGTTACAGCTTTCCCCTCAAGAACACTTTCGCTATGACAGTTCTTGTGGAATTGGCAAAGTGATATTTGGAAGCCCATAGAGGGCTATGGTGAAAAAGGAAATATCCTAAGATGAAATCTGGAAAGAAGCTTTATGAGAAACTGCTTAGTGTTCTGTTAATTCATCTCACAGAGTTACATGTGTATTTCGTGGATCTCTTTGCTAGCCTTATTTCTGTGGAATCTGAGAACAGATATTTCGGATCCCTTTGAAAACTATAGGGACAAAGGAAATATCCTCCGATAACAAAGAGAAAGAAGGTTTCTGAGAAACTTCTTTGTGTTCTGTGAAATCATCTCACAGAGTTACAGCTTTCCCCTCAAGAAGCCTTTCGCTAAGACAGTTCTTGTGGAATAGGCAAAGTGATATTTGGAAGCCCATAGAGGGCTATGGTGAAAAAGGAAATATCCTCAGATGAAATCTGGAAAGAAGCTTTCTGAGAAACTGCTTAGTGTTCTGTTAATTCATCTCACAGAGTTACATGTGTATTTCGTGGATCTCTTTGCTAGCCTTATTTCTGTGGAATCTGAGAACAGATATTTCGGATCCCTTTGAAGACAATAGGGCCAAAGGAAATATCCTCCGATAACAAAGAGAAAGAAGTTTTCTGAGAAACTTCTTTGTGTTCTGTGAAATCATCTCACAGAGTTACAGCTTTCCCCTCAAGAAGCCTTTCGCTAACACAGTTCTTGTGGAATAGGCAAAGTGATATTTGGAAGCCCATAGAGGGCTATGGTGAAAAAGGAAATATCCTCAGATGAAATCTGGAAAGAAGCTTTCTGAGAAACTGCTTAGTGTTCTGTTAATTCATCTCACAGAGTTACATGTGTATTTCCTGGATCTCTTTGCTAGCCTTATTTCTGTGGAATCTGAGAACAGATATTTCGGATCCCTTTGAAGACAATAGGGCCAAAGGAAATATCCTCCGATAACAAAGAGAAAGAAGCTTTCTGAGAAACTTCTTTGTGTTCTGTGAAATCATCTCACAGAGTTACAGCTTTCCCCTCAAGAAGCCTTTCGCTAAGACAGTTGTTGTGGAATAGGCAAAGTGATATTTGGAAGACCGTAGAGGGCTATGATGAAAAAGGAAATATCCTCAGATGAAATCTTGAAAGAGTCTCTCCGAGAAACTGCTTAGTGTTCTGTTAATTCATCTCACAGAGTTACATGTGTATTTCCTGGATCTGTTTGCTAGCCTTAATTCTGTGGAATCTGAGAACAGATATTTCGGATCCCATTGATGATTATAGGGCTAAAGGAAATATCCTCCGATAATAAAGAGAAAGAAGCTTTCTGAGAAACTTCTTTGTGTTCTGTGAAATCATCTCACAGAATTACAGCTTTCCCCACAAGAAACCTTTCGCTAAGACAGTTCTTGTGGAATTGGCAAAGTCATATTTGGAAACCCATAGAGGGCTATGTTGAAAAAGGAAATATCCTCAGATGAAATCTGGAAAGAAGCTTTCTGAGAAACTGCTTAGTGTTCTGTTAATTCATCTCACAGAGTTACATGTGTATTTCGTGGATCTCTTTGCTAGCCTTATTTCTGTGGAATCTGAGAACAGATATTTCGGATCCCTTTGAAGACTATAGGACCAAAGGAAATATCCTCCGATAACAAAGAGAAAGAAGCTTTCTGAGAAACTTCTTTGTGTTCTGTGAAATCATCTCACAGAGTTACAGCTTTCCCCTCAAGAAGCCTTTCGCTAAGACAGTTCTTGTGGAATTGGCAAAGTGATATTTGGAAGCTCATAGAGGGCTATGGTGAAAAAGGAAATATCCTCAGATGAAATCTGGAAAGAAGCTTCGTGAGAAACTGCTTAGGGTTCTGTTAATTCATCTCACAGAGTTACATGTGTATTTCGTGGATCTCTTTGCTAGCCTTATTTCTGTGGAATCTGAGAAAAGATATTTCGGATCCCTTTGATGACTATAGGGCTAAAGGAAAATTTCTCCGATAACAAAGAGAAAGAAGCTTTCTGAGAAACTTCCTGGTGTTGTGTGAAATCATGTCACAGAGTTACAGCTTTCCCCTCAAGAAGCCTTTCGCTAAGACAGTTCTTGTGGAATTGGCAAAGTGATATTTGGAAGCCCATAGAGGGCTATGGTGAAAAAGGAAATATCCTCAGATGAAATCTGGAAAGAAGCTTTCTGAGAAACTGCTTAGTGTTCTGTTAATTCATCTCACAGAGTTACATGTGTATTTCGTGGATCTCTTTGCTAGCCTTATTTCTGTGGAATCTGAGTACAGATATTTCGGATCCCATTGAAGACAATAGGGCCAAAGGAAATATCCTCCTATAACAAAGAGAAAGAAGCTTTCTGAGAAACTTCTTTGTGTTCTGTGAAATCATCTCACAGAGTTACAGCTTTCCCCTCAAGAACACTTTCGCTAAGACAGTTCTTGTGGAATTGGCAAAGTGATATTTGGAAGCACATAGAGGGCTATGGTGAAAAAGGAACTATCCTTATATGAAATCTGGAGAGAAGCTTTCTCAGAAACTGCTTAGTGTTCTGTTAATTCATCTCACAGAGTTACATGTGTATTTCGTGGATCTCTTTGCTAGCCTTATTTCTGTGGAATCTGAGAACAGATATATCGGATCCCTTTGAAGACTATAGGGCCAAAGGAAATATCCTCCGATAACAAAGAGAAAGAAGGTTTCTGAGAAACTTCTTTGTGTTCTGTGAAATCATCTCACAGAGTTACAGCTTTCCCCTCAAGAAGCCTTTCGCTAAGACAGTTCTTGTGGAATAGGCAAAGTGATATTTGGAAGCCCATAGAGGGCTATGGTGAAAAAGGAAATATCCTCAGATGAAATCTGGAAAGAAGCTTTCTGAGAAACTGCTTAGTGTTCTGTTAATTCATCTCACAGAGTTACATGTGTATTTCGTGGATCTCTTTGCTAGCCTTATTTCAGTGGAATCTGAGAACAGATATTTCGGATACCTTTGAAGACAATAAGGCCAAAGGAAATATCCTACGATAACAAAGAGAAAGAAGCTTTCTCAGAAACTTCTTTGTGTTCTGTGAAATCATCTCACAGAGTTACAGCTTTCCCCTCAAGAAGCCTTTCGCTAACACAGTTCTTGTGGAATAGGCAAAGTGATATTTGGAAGCCCATAGAGGGCTATGGTGAAAAAGGAAATATCCTCAGATGAAATCTGGAAAGAAGCTTTCTGAGAAACTGCTTAGTGTTCTGTTAATTCATCTCACAGAGTTACATGTGTATTTCGTGGATCTCTTTGCTAGCCTTATTTCTGTGGAATCTGAGTACAGATATTTCGGATCCCTTTGAAGACAGTAGTGCCAAAGGAAATATCCTCCTATAACAAAGAGAAAGAATCTTTCTGAGAAACTTCTTTGTGTTCTGTGAAATCATCTCACAGAGTTGCAGCTTTCCCCTCAAGAACCCTTTCGCTAAGACAGTTTTTGTGGAATTGGCAAAATGATATTTGGAAGCCAATAGAGGGCTATGGTGAAAAAGGAAATATCCTCAGATGAAATCTTGAAAGAAGCTCTCCGAGAAACTGCTTAGTGTTCTGTTAATTCATCTCACAGAGTTACATGTGTATTTCGTGGATCTCTTTGCTAGCCTTATTTCTGTGGAATCTGAGAACAGATATTTCGGATCCCATTGATGATTATAGGGCTAAAGGAAATATCCTCCGATAAGAAAGAGAAAGAAGCTTTCTGAGAAACTTCTTTGTGTTCTGTGAAATCATCTCTCAGAGTTACAGCTTTGCCCTCAAGAAGCCTTTCGCTAAGACAGTTCTTGTGGAATAGGCAAAGTGATATTTGGAAGCCCATAGAGGGCTACGGTGAAAAAGGAAATATCCTCAGATGAAATCTGAAAAGAAGCTTCTTGAGAAACTGCTTAGTGTTCTGTTAATTCATCTCACAGAGTTACATGTGTATTTCGTGGATCTCTTTGCTAGCCTTATTTCTGTGGAATCTGAGAACATATATTTCGGATCCCTTTGAAAACTATAGGGCCAAAGGAAATATCCTCCGATAACAAAGAGAAAGAAGGTTTCTGAGAAACTTCTTTGTGTTGTGTGAAATCATCTCACAGAGTTACAGCTTTCCCCTCAAGAAGCCTTCGCTAAGACAGTTCTTGTGGAATTGGCAAAGTGATATTTGGAAGACCATAGAGGGCTATGGTGAAAAAGGAAATATCCTCAGATGAAATCTTGAAAGAGTCTCTCCGAGAAACTGCTTAGTGTTCTGTTAATTCATCTCACAAAGTTACATGTGTATTTCGTGGATCTCTTTGCTAGCCTTATTTCTGTGGAATCTGAGAACAGATATTTCGGATCCCATTGATGATTATAGGGTTAAAGGAAATATCCTCCGATAATAAAGAGAAAGAAGCTTTCTGAGAAACTTCTTTGTGTTCTGTGAAATCATCTCACAGAATTACAGCTTTCCCCACAAGAAACCTTTCGCTAAGACAGTTCTTGTGGAATTGGCAAAGTGATATTTGGAAACCCATAGAGGGCTATGTTGAAAAAGGAAATATCCTCAGATGAAATCTGGAAAGAAGCTTTCTGAGAAACTGCTTAGTGTTCTGTTAATTCATCTCACAGAGTTACATGTGTATTTCGCGGATCTCTTTGCTAGCCTTATTTCTGTGGAATCTGAGAACAGATATTTCGGATCCCTTTGAAGACTCTAGGGTCAAAGGAAATATCCTCCGATAACAAAGAGAAAGAAGCTTTCTGAGAAACTTCTTTGTGTTCTGTGAAATCATGTCACAGAGTTACAGCTTTCCCCTCAAGAAGCCTTTCGCTAAGACAGTTCTTGTGGAATAGGCAAAGTGATATTTGGAAGCCAATAGAGGGCTATGGTGAAAAAGGAAATATCCTCAGATGAAATCTGGAAAGAAGCTTTCTGAGAAACTGCTTAGTGTTCTGTTAATTCATCTCACAGAGTTACATGTGTATTTCGTGGATCTCTTTGCTAGCCTTATTTCTGTGGAATCTGAGAACAGATATTTCGGATCCCTTTGAAGACTATAGGGCCAAAGGAAATATCCTCCGATAACAAAGAGAAAGAAGGTTTCTGAGAAACTTCTTTGTGTTCTGTGAAATCATCTCACAGAGTTACAGCTTTCCCCTCAAGAAGCCTTTCGATAAGACAGTTCTTGTGGAATTGGCAAAGTGATATTTGGAAGCCCATAGAGGGCTATGGTGAAAAAGGAAATATCCTCAGATGAAATCTGGAAAGAAGCTTCGTGAGAAACTGCTTAGTGTTCTGTTAATTCATCTCACAGAGTTACATGTGTATTTCGGGGATCTCTTTGCTAGCCTTATTTCTGTGGAATCTGAGAAAAGTTATTTCGGATCCCATTGATGACTATAGGGCTAAAGGAAATATCCTCCGATAACAAAGAGAAAGAAGCTTTCTGAGAAACTTCCTGGTGTTGTGTGAAATCATCTCACAGAGTTACAGCTTTCCCCTCAAGAAGCCTTTCGCTAAGACAGTTCTTGTGGAATTGGCAAAGTGATATTTGGAAGCCCATAGAGGGCTATGGTGAAACAGGAAATATCCTCAGATGAAATCTGGAAAGAAGCTTTCTGAGAAACTGCTTAGTGTTCTGTTAATTCATCTCACAGAGTTACATGTGTATTTCTTGGATCTCTTTGCTAGCCTTATTTCTGTGGAATCTGAGAACAGATTCTTCGGATCCCTTTGAAATCTATAGGGCCAAAGGAAATATCCTCCGATAACAAAGAGAAAGAAGGTTTCTGAGAATCTTCTTTGTGTTCTGTGAAGTCATCTCACAGAGTTACAGCTTTCCCCTCAAGAAGCCTTTCGCTAAGACAGTTCTTGTGGAATAGGCAAAGTGATATTTGGAAGCCCAAAGAGGGCTATGGTGAAAAAGGAAATATCCTCAGATGAAATCTGGAAAGAAGCTTTCTGAGAAACTGCTTAGTGTTCTGTTAATTCATCTCACAGAGTTACATGTGTATTTCGTGGATCTCTTTGCTAGCCTTATTTCAGTGGAATCTGAGAACAGATATTTCGGATACCTTTGAAGACAATAAGGCCAAAGGAAATATCCTACGATAACAAAGAGAAAGAAGCTTTCTCAGAAACTTCTTTGTGTTCTGTGAAATCATCTCACAGAGTTACAGCTTTCCCCTCAAGAAGCCTTTCGCTAACACAGTTCTTGTGGAATAGGCAAAGTGATATTTGGAAGCCCATAGAGGGCTATGGTGAAAAAGGAAATATCCTCAGATGAAATCTGGAAAGAAGCTTTCTGAGAAAC
Source organism: Macaca fascicularis (assembly GCF_037993035.2). Taxonomy (NCBI): domain Eukaryota; kingdom Metazoa; phylum Chordata; class Mammalia; order Primates; family Cercopithecidae; genus Macaca; species Macaca fascicularis. Next base: position 47,220,572 of record NC_088383.1, on the reverse strand, counting down.
TGCTTAGTGTTCTGTTAATTCATCTCACAGAGTTACATGTGTATTTCGTGGATCTCTTTGCTAGCCTTATTTCTGTGGAATCTGAGTACAGATATTTCGGATCCCTTTGAAGACAGTAGTGCCAAAGGAAATATCCTCCTATAACAAAGAGAAAGAATCTTTCTGAGAAACTTCTTTGTGTTCTGTGAAATCATCTCACAGAGTTGCAGCTTTCCCCTCAAGAACCCTTTCGCTAAGACAGTTTTTGTGGAATTGGCAAAATGATATTTGGAAGCCAATAGAGGGCTATGGTGAAAAAGGAAATATCCTCAGATGAAATCTTGAAAGAAGCTCTCCGAGAAACTGCTTAGTGTTCTGTTAATTCATCTCACAGAGTTACATGTGTATTTCGTGGATCTCTTTGCTAGCCTTATTTCTGTGGAATCTGAGAACAGATATTTCGGATCCCATTGATGATTATAGGGCTAAAGGAAATATCCTCCGATAAGAAAGAGAAAGAAGCTTTCTGAGAAACTTCTTTGTGTTCTGTGAAATCATCTCTCAGAGTTACAGCTTTGCCCTCAAGAAGCCTTTCGCTAAGACAGTTCTTGTGGAATAGGCAAAGTGATATTTGGAAGCCCATAGAGGGCTACGGTGAAAAAGGAAATATCCTCAGATGAAATCTGAAAAGAAGCTTCTTGAGAAACTGCTTAGTGTTCTGTTAATTCATCTCACAGAGTTACATGTGTATTTCGTGGATCTCTTTGCTAGCCTTATTTCTGTGGAATCTGAGAACATATATTTCGGATCCCTTTGAAAACTATAGGGCCAAAGGAAATATCCTCCGATAACAAAGAGAAAGAAGGTTTCTGAGAAACTTCTTTGTGTTGTGTGAAATCATCTCACAGAGTTACAGCTTTCCCCTCAAGAAGCCTTCGCTAAGACAGTTCTTGTGGAATTGGCAAAGTGATATTTGGAAGACCATAGAGGGCTATGGTGAAAAAGGAAATATCCTCAGATGAAATCTTGAAAGAGTCTCTCCGAGAAACTGCTTAGTGTTCTGTTAATTCATCTCACAAAGTTACATGTGTATTTCGTGGATCTCTTTGCTAGCCTTATTTCTGTGGAATCTGAGAACAGATATTTCGGATCCCATTGATGATTATAGGGTTAAAGGAAATATCCTCCGATAATAAAGAGAAAGAAGCTTTCTGAGAAACTTCTTTGTGTTCTGTGAAATCATCTCACAGAATTACAGCTTTCCCCACAAGAAACCTTTCGCTAAGACAGTTCTTGTGGAATTGGCAAAGTGATATTTGGAAACCCATAGAGGGCTATGTTGAAAAAGGAAATATCCTCAGATGAAATCTGGAAAGAAGCTTTCTGAGAAACTGCTTAGTGTTCTGTTAATTCATCTCACAGAGTTACATGTGTATTTCGCGGATCTCTTTGCTAGCCTTATTTCTGTGGAATCTGAGAACAGATATTTCGGATCCCTTTGAAGACTCTAGGGTCAAAGGAAATATCCTCCGATAACAAAGAGAAAGAAGCTTTCTGAGAAACTTCTTTGTGTTCTGTGAAATCATGTCACAGAGTTACAGCTTTCCCCTCAAGAAGCCTTTCGCTAAGACAGTTCTTGTGGAATAGGCAAAGTGATATTTGGAAGCCAATAGAGGGCTATGGTGAAAAAGGAAATATCCTCAGATGAAATCTGGAAAGAAGCTTTCTGAGAAACTGCTTAGTGTTCTGTTAATTCATCTCACAGAGTTACATGTGTATTTCGTGGATCTCTTTGCTAGCCTTATTTCTGTGGAATCTGAGAACAGATATTTCGGATCCCTTTGAAGACTATAGGGCCAAAGGAAATATCCTCCGATAACAAAGAGAAAGAAGCTTTCTGAGAAACTTCTTTGTGTTCTGTGAAATCATCTCACAGAGTTACAGCTTTCCCCTCAAGAAGCCTTTCGATAAGACAGTTCTTGTGGAATTGGCAAAGTGATATTTGGAAGCCCATAGAGGGCTATGGTGAAAAAGGAAATATCCTCAGATGAAATCTGGAAAGAAGCTTCGTGAGAAACTGCTTAGTGTTCTGTTAATTCATCTCACAGAGTTACATGTGTATTTCGGGGATCTCTTTGCTAGCCTTATTTCTGTGGAATCTGAGAAAAGTTATTTCGGATCCCATTGATGACTATAGGGCTAAAGGAAATATCCTCCGATAACAAAGAGAAAGAAGCTTTCTGAGAAACTTCCTGGTGTTGTGTGAAATCATCTCACAGAGTTACAGCTTTCCCCTCAAGAAGCCTTTCGCTAAGACAGTTCTTGTGGAATTGGCAAAGTGATATTTGGAAGCCCATAGAGGGCTATGGTGAAACAGGAAATATCCTCAGATGAAATCTGGAAAGAAGCTTTCTGAGAAACTGCTTAGTGTTCTGTTAATTCATCTCACAGAGTTACATGTGTATTTCTTGGATCTCTTTGCTAGCCTTATTTCTGTGGAATCTGAGAACAGATTCTTCGGATCCCTTTGAAATCTATAGGGCCAAAGGAAATATCCTCCGATAACAAAGAGAAAGAAGGTTTCTGAGAATCTTCTTTGTGTTCTGTGAAGTCATCTCACAGAGTTACAGCTTTCCCCTCAAGAAGCCTTTCGCTAAGACAGTTCTTGTGGAATAGGCAAAGTGATATTTGGAAGCCCAAAGAGGGCTATGGTGAAAAAGGAAATATCCTCAGATGAAATCTGAAAAGAAGCTTTCTGAGAAACTGCTTAGTGTTCTGTTAATTCATCTCACAGAGTTACATGTGTATTTCGTGGATCTCTTTGCTAGCCTTATTTCTGTGGAATCTGAGAACAGATATTTCGGATCCCTTTGAAGACAATAGGGCCAAAGGAAATATCCTCCTATAACAAAGAGAAAGAAGCTTTCAGAGAAACTTCTTTGTGTTCTGTGAAATCATCTCACAGAGTTACAGCTTTCCCCTCAAGAAGCCTTTCGCTAAGACAGTTCTTTTGGAATTGGCAAAGTGATATTTGGAAGCCCATAGAGGGCTATGGTGAAAAAGGAAATATCCTCAGATGAAATCTTGAAAGAAGCTCTCCGAGAAACTGCTTAGTGTTCTGTTAATTCATCTCACAGAGTTACATGTGTATTTCGTGGATCTCTTTGCTAGCCTTATTTCTGTGGAATCTGAGAACAGATATTTCGGATCCCATTGATGACTATAGGGCTAAAGGAAATATCCTCCGATAACAAAGAGAAAGAAGCTTTCTGAGAAACTTCTTTGTGTTCTGTGAAATCATCTCACAGAGTTACAGCTTTCCCCTCAAGAACACTTTCGCTAAGACAGTTCTTGTGGAATTGGCAAAGTGATATTTGGAAGCACATAGAGGGCTATGGTGAAAAAGGAACTATCCTTAGATGAAATCTGGAGAGAAGCTTTCTGAGAAACTGCTTAGTGTTCTGTTAATTCATCTCACAGAGTTACATGTGTATTTCGTGGATCTCTTTGCTACCTTATTTCTGTGGAATCTGAGTACAGATATTTCGGATCCCATTGAAGACAATAGGGCCAAAGGAAATATCTTCCGATAACAAAGAGAAAGAAGCTTTCTGAGAAACTTCTTTGTGTTCTGTGAAATCATCTCACAGAGTTACAGCTTTCCCCTCAAGAACACTTTCGCTAAGACAGTTCTTGTGGAATTGGCAAAGTGATATTTGGAAGCCCATAGAGGGCTATGGTGAAAAAGGAAATATCCTCAGATGAAATCTGGAAAGAAGCTTTCTGAGAAACTGCTTAGTGTTCTGTTAATTCATCTCACAGAGTTACATGTGTATTTCCTGGATCTCTTTGCTAGCCTTATTTCTGTGGAATCTGAGAACAGATATTTCGGATCCCTTTGAAGACAATAGGGCCAAAGGAAATATCCTCCGATAACAAAGAGAAAGAAGCTTTCTGAGAAACTTCTTTGTGTTCTGTGAAATCATCTCACAGAGTTACAGCTTTCCCCTCAAGAAGCCTTTCGCTAAGACAGTTGTTGTGGAATAGGCAAAGTGATATTTGGAAGACCGTAGAGGGCTATGATGAAAAAGGAAATATCCTCAGATGAAATCTTGAAAGAGTCTCTCCGAGAAACTGCTTAGTGTTCTGTTAATTCATCTCACAGAGTTACATGTGTATTTCGTGGATCTGTTTGCTAGCCTTATTTCTGTGGAATCTGAGAACAGATATTTCGGATCCCATTGATGATTATAGGGCTAAAGGAAATATCCTCCGATAATAAAGAGAAAGAAGCTTTCTGAGAAACTTCTTTGTGTTCTGTGAAATCATCTCACAGAATTACAGCTTTCCCCACAAGAAACCTTTCGCTAAGACAGTTCTTGTGGAATTGGCAAAGTGATATTTGGAAACCCATAGAGGGCTATGTTGAAAAAGGAAATATCCTCAGATGAAATCTGGAAAGAAGCTTTCTGAGAAACTGCTTAGTGTTCTGTTAATTCATCTCACAGAGTTACATGTGTATTTCGTGGATCTCTTTGCTAGCCTTATTTCTGTGGAATCTGAGAACAGATATTTCGGATCCCTTTGAAGACTATAGGGCCAAAGGAAATATCCTCCGATAACAAAGAGAAAGAAGCTTTCTGAGAAACTTCTTTGTGTTCTGTGAAATCATCTCACAGAGTTACAGCTTTCCCCTCAAGAAGCCTTTCGATAAGACAGTTCTTGTGGAATTGGCAAAGTGATATTTGGAAGCCCATAGAGGGCTATGGTGAAAAAGGAAATATCCTCAGATGAAATCTGGAAAGAAGCTTCGTGAGAAACTGCTTAGTGTTCTGTTAATTCATCTCACAGAGTTACATGTGTATTTCGGGGATCTCTTTGCTAGCCTTATTTCTGTGGAATCTGAGAAAAGTTATTTCGGATCCCATTGATGACTATAGGGCTAAAGGAAATATCCTCCGATAACAAAGAGAAAGAAGCTTTCTGAGAAACTTCCTGGTGTTGTGTGAAATCATCTCACAGAGTTACAGCTTTCCCCTCAAGAAGCCTTTCGCTAAGACAGTTCTTGTGGAATTGGCAAAGTGATATTTGGAAGCCCATAGAGGGCTATGGTGAAACAGGAAATATCCTCAGATGAAATCTGGAAAGAAGCTTTCTGAGAAACTGCTTAGTGTTCTGTTAATTCATCTCACAGAGTTACATGTGTATTTCTTGGATCTCTTTGCTAGCCTTATTTCTGTGGAATCTGAGAACAGATTCTTCGGATCCCTTTGAAATCTATAGGGCCAAAGGAAATATCCTCCGATAACAAAGAGAAAGAAGGTTTCTGAGAATCTTCTTTGTGTTCTGTGAAGTCATCTCACAGAGTTACAGCTTTCCCCTCAAGAAGCCTTTCGCTAAGACAGTTCTTGTGGAATAGGCAAAGTGATATTTGGAAGCCCAAAGAGGGCTATGGTGAAAAAGGAAATATCCTCAGATGAAATCTGAAAAGAAGCTTTCTGAGAAACTGCTTAGTGTTCTGTTAATTCATCTCACAGAGTTACATGTGTATTTCGTGGATCTCTTTGCTAGCCTTATTTCTGTGGAATCTGAGAACAGATATTTCGGATCCCTTTGAAGACAATAGGGCCAAAGGAAATATCCTCCTATAACAAAGAGAAAGAAGCTTTCAGAGAAACTTCTTTGTGTTCTGTGAAATCATCTCACAGAGTTACAGCTTTCCCCTCAAGAAGCCTTTCGCTAAGACAGTTCTTTTGGAATTGGCAAAGTGATATTTGGAAGCCCATAGAGGGCTATGGTGAAAAAGGAAATATCCTCAGATGAAATCTTGAAAGAAGCTCTCCGAGAAACTGCTTAGTGTTCTGTTAATTCATCTCACAGAGTTACATGTGTATTTCGTGGATCTCTTTGCTAGCCTTATTTCTGTGGAATCTGAGAACAGATATTTCGGATCCCATTGATGACTATAGGGCTAAAGGAAATATCCTCCGATAACAAAGAGAAAGAAGCTTTCTGAGAAACTTCTTTGTGTTCTGTGAAATCATCTCACAGAGTTACAGCTTTCCCCTCAAGAACACTTTCGCTAAGACAGTTCTTGTGGAATTGGCAAAGTGATATTTGGAAGCACATAGAGGGCTATGGTGAAAAAGGAACTATCCTTAGATGAAATCTGGAGAGAAGCTTTCTGAGAAACTGCTTAGTGTTCTGTTAATTCATCTCACAGAGTTACATGTGTATTTCGTGGATCTCTTTGCTACCTTATTTCTGTGGAATCTGAGTACAGATATTTCGGATCCCATTGAAGACAATAGGGCCAAAGGAAATATCTTCCGATAACAAAGAGAAAGAAGCTTTCTGAGAAACTTCTTTGTGTTCTGTGAAATCATCTCACAGAGTTACAGCTTTCCCCTCAAGAACACTTTCGCTAAGACAGTTCTTGTGGAATTGGCAAAGTGATATTTGGAAGCCCATAGAGGGCTATGGTGAAAAAGGAAATATCCTCAGATGAAATCTGGAAAGAAGCTTTCTGAGAAACTGCTTAGTGTTCTGTTAATTCATCTCACAGAGTTACATGTGTATTTCCTGGATCTCTTTGCTAGCCTTATTTCTGTGGAATCTGAGAACAGATATTTCGGATCCCTTTGAAGACAATAGGGCCAAAGGAAATATCCTCCGATAACAAAGAGAAAGAAGCTTTCTGAGAAACTTCTTTGTGTTCTGTGAAATCATCTCACAGAGTTACAGCTTTCCCCTCAAGAAGCCTTTCGCTAAGACAGTTGTTGTGGAATAGGCAAAGTGATATTTGGAAGACCGTAGAGGGCTATGATGAAAAAGGAAATATCCTCAGATGAAATCTTGAAAGAGTCTCTCCGAGAAACTGCTTAGTGTTCTGTTAATTCATCTCACAGAGTTACATGTGTATTTCGTGGATCTGTTTGCTAGCCTTATTTCTGTGGAATCTGAGAACAGATATTTCGGATCCCATTGATGATTATAGGGCTAAAGGAAATATCCTCCGATAATAAAGAGAAAGAAGCTTTCTGAGAAACTTCTTTGTGTTCTGTGAAATCATCTCACAGAATTACAGCTTTCCCCACAAGAAACCTTTCGCTAAGACAGTTCTTGTGGAATTGGCAAAGTGATATTTGGAAACCCATAGAGGGCTATGTTGAAAAAGGAAATATCCTCAGATGAAATCTGGAAAGAAGCTTTCTGAGAAACTGCTTAGTGTTCTGTTAATTCATCTCACAGAGTTACATGTGTATTTCGTGGATCTCTTTGCTAGCCTTATTTCTGTGGAATCTGAGAACAGATATTTCGGATCCCTTTGAAGACTATAGGGCCAAAGGAAATATCCTCCGATAACAAAGAGAAAGAAGCTTTCTGAGAAACTTCTTTGTGTTCTGTGAAATCATCTCACAGAGTTACAGCTTTCCCCTCAAGAAGCCTTTCGCTAAGACAGTTCTTGTGGAATTGGCAAAGTGATATTTGGAAGCTCATAGAGGGCTATGGTGAAAAAGGAAATATCCTCAGATGAAATCTGGAAAGAAGCTTCGTGAGAAACTGCTTAGGGTTCTGTTAATTCATCTCACAGAGTTACATGTGTATTTCGTGGATCTCTTTGCTAGCCTTATTTCTGTGGAATCTGAGAAAAGATATTTCGGATCCCATTGATGACTATAGGGCTAAAGGAAAATTCCTCCGATAACAAAGAGAAAGAAGCTTTCTGAGAAACTTCCTGGTGTTGTGTGAAATCATCTCACAGAGTTACAGCTTTCCCCTCAAGAAGCCTTTCGCTAAGACAGTTCTTGTGGAATTGGCAAAGTGATATTTGGAAGCCCATAGAGGGCTATGGTGAAAAAGGAAATATCCTCAGATGAAATCTTGAAAGAAGCTCTCCGAGAAACTGCTTAGTGTTCTGTTAATTCATCTCACAGAGTTACATGTGTATTTCGTGGATCTCTTTGCTAGCCTTATTACTGTGGAATCTGAGAACAGATATTTCGGATCCCATTGATGACTATAAGGCTAAAGGAAATATCCTCCGATAAAAAAGAGAAAGAAGCTTTCTGAGAAACTTCTTTGTGTTCTGTGAAATCATTTCACAGAGTTACAGCTTTCCCCTCAAGAACACTTTCGCTAAGACAGTTCTTGTGGAATTGGCAAAGTGATATTTGGAAGCACATAGAGGGCTATGGTGAAAAAGGAACTATCCTTAGATGAAATCTGGAGAGAAGCTTTCTGAGAAACTGCTTAGTGTTCTGTTAATTCATCTCACAGAGTTACATGTGTATTTCGTGGATCTCTTTGCTAGCCTTATTTCTGTGGAATCTGAGAACAGATATTTCGGATCCCTTTGAAGACTATATGGCCAAAGGAAATATCCTCCGATAACAAAGAGAAAGAAGCTTTCTGAGAAACTTCTTTGTGTTCTGTGAAATCATCTCACAGAGTTACAGCTTTTCCCTCAAGAACCCTTTCGCTAAGACAGTTCTAGTGGAATAGGCAAAGTGATATTTGGAAGCCCATAGAGGGCTATGGTGAAAAAGGAAATATCCTCAGATGAAATCTGGAAAGAAGCTTTCTGAGAAACTGCTTAGTGTTCTGTTAATTCATCTCACAGAGTTACATCTGTATTTCTTGGATCTCTTTGCTAGCCTTATTTCTGTGGAATCTGAGTACAGATATTTCGGATCCCATTGAAGACAATAGGGCCAAAGGAAATATCTTCCGATAACAAAGAGAAAGAAGCTTTCTGAGAAACTTCTTTGTGTTCTGTGAAATCATCTCACAGAGTTACAGCTTTCCCCTCAAGAACACTTTCGCTAAGAGAGTTCTTGTGGAATTGGAAAAGTGATATTTGGAAGCCCATAGAGGGCTATGGTGAAAAAGGAAATATCCTCAGATGAAATCTGGAAAGAAGCTTTATGAGAAACTGCTTAGTGTTCTGTTAATTCATCTCACAGAGTTACATGTGTATTTCGTGGATCTCTTTGCTAGCCTTATTTCTGTGGAATCTGAGAACAGATATTTCGGATCCCTTTGAAAACTATAGGGCCAAAGGAAATATCCTCCGATAACAAAGAGAAAGAAGGTTTCTGAGAAACTTCTTTGTGTTCTGTGAAATCATCTCACAGAGTTACAGCTTTCCCCTCAAGAAGCCTTTCGCTAAGACAGTTCTTGTGGAATAGGCAAAGTGATATTTGGAAGCCCATAGAGGGCTATGGTGAAAAAGGAAATATCCTCAGATGAAATCTGGAAAGAAGCTTTCTGAGAAACTGCTTAGTGTTCTGTTAATTCATCTCACAGAGTTACATGTGTATTTCGTGGATCTCTTTGCTAGCCTTATTTCTGTGGAATCTGAGAACAGATATTTCGGATCCCTTTGAAGACAATAGGGCCAAAGGAAATATCCTCCGATAACAAAGAGAAAGAAGCTTTCTGAGAAACTTCTTTGTGTTCTGTGAAATCATCTCACAGAGTTACAGCTTTCCCCTCAAGAAGCCTTTCGCTAAGACAGTTGTTGTGGAATAGGCAAAGTGATATTTGGAAGACCGTAGAGGGCTATGATGAAAAAGGAAATATCCTCAGATGAAATCTTGAAAGAGTCTCTCCGAGAAACTGCTTAGTGTTCTGTTAATTCATCTCACAGAGTTACATGTGTATTTCGCGGATCTCTTTGCTAGCCTTATTTCTGTGGAATCTGAGAACAGATATTTCGGATCCCATTGATGATTATAGGGCTAAAGGAAATATCCTCCGATAATAAAGAGAAAGAAGCTTTCTGAGAAACTTCTTTGTGTTCTGTGAAATCATCTCACAGAATTACAGCTTTCCCCACAAGAAACCTTTCGCTAAGACAGTTCTTGTGGAATTGGCAAAGTGATATTTGGAAACCCATAGAGGGCTATGTTGAAAAAGGAAATATCCTCAGATGAAATCTGGAAAGAAGCTTTCTGAGAAACTGCTTAGTGTTCTGTTAATTCATCTCACAGAGTTACATGTGTATTTCGTGGATCTCTTTGCTAGCCTTATTTCTGTGGAATCTGAGAACAGATATTTCGGATCCCTTTGAAGACTATAGGGCCAAAGGAAATATCCTCCGATAACAAAGAGAAAGAAGCTTTCTGAGAAACTTCTTTGTGTTCTGTGAAATCATCTCACAGAGTTACAGCTTTCCCCTCAAGAAGCCTTTCGCTAAGACAGTTCTTGTGGAATTGGCAAAGTGATATTTGGAAGCTCATAGAGGGCTATGGTGAAAAAGGAAATATCCTCAGATGAAATCTGGAAAGAAGCTTCGTGAGAAACTGCTTAGGGTTTTGTTAATTCATCTCACAGAGTTACATGTGTATTTCGTGGATCTCTTTGCTAGCCTTATTTCTGTGGAATCTGAGAAAAGATATTTCGGATCCCATTGATGACTATAGGGCTAAAGGAAAATTCCTCCGATAACAAAGAGAAAGAAGCTTTCTGAGAAACTTCCTGGTGTTGTGTGAAATCATCTCACAGAGTTACAGCTTTCCCCTCAAGAAGCCTTTCGCTAAGACAGTTCTTGTGGAATTGGCAAAGTGATATTTGGAAGCCCATAGAGGGCTATGGTGAAAAAGGAAATATCCTCAGATGAAATCTTGAAAGAAGCTCTCCGAGAAACTGCTTAGTGTTCTGTTAATTCATCTCACAGAGTTACATGTGTATTTCGTGGATCTCTTTGCTAGCCTTATTACTGTGGAATCTGAGAACAGATATTTCGGATCCCATTGATGACTATAAGGCTAAAGGAAATATCCTCCGATAAAAAAGAGAAAGAAGCTTTCTGAGAAACTTCTTTGTGTTCTGTGAAATCATCTCACAGAGTTACAGCTTTCCCCTCAAGAACACTTTCGCTAAGACAGTTCTTGTGGAATTGGCAAAGTGATATTTGGAAGCACATAGAGGGCTATGGTGAAAAAGGAACTATCCTTAGATGAAATCTGGAGAGAAGCTTTCTGAGAAACTGCTTAGTGTTCTGTTAATTCATCTCACAGAGTTACATGTGTATTTCGTGGATCTCTTTGCTAGCCTTATTTCTGTGGAATCTGAGAACAGATATTTCGGATCCCTTTGAAGACTATATGGCCAAAGGAAATATCCTCCGATAACAAAGAGAAAGAAGCTTTCTGAGAAACTTCTTTGTGTTCTGTGAAATCATCTCACAGAGTTACAGCTTTTCCCTCAAGAACCCTTTCGCTAAGACAGTTCTAGTGGAATAGGCAAAGTGATATTTGGAAGCCCATAGAGGGCTATGGTGAAAAAGGAAATATCCTCAGATGAAATCTGGAAAGAAGCTTTCTGAGAAACTGCTTAGTGTTCTGTTAATTCATCTCACAGAGTTACATCTGTATTTCTTGGATCTCTTTGCTAGCCTTATTTCTGTGGAATCTGAGTACAGATATTTCGGATCCCATTGAAGACAATAGGGCCAAAGGAAATATCTTCCGATAACAAAGAGAAAGAAGCTTTCTGAGAAACTTCTTTGTGTTCTGTGAAATCATCTCACAGAGTTACAGCTTTCCCCTCAAGAACACTTTCGCTAAGAGAGTTCTTGTGGAATTGGAAAAGTGATATTTGGAAGCCCATAGAGGGCTATGGTGAAAAAGGAAATATCCTCAGATGAAATCTGGAAAGAAGTTTTATGAGAAACTGCTTAGTGTTCTGTTAATTCATCTCACAGAGTTACATGTGTATTTCGTGGATCTCTTTGCTAGCCTTATTTCTGTGGAATCTGAGAACAGATATTTCGGATCCCTTTGAAAACTATAGGGCCAAAGGAAATATCCTCCGATAACAAAGAGAAAGAAGGTTTCTGAGAAACTTCTTTGTGTTCTGTGAAATAATCTCACAGAGTTACAGCTTTCCCCTCAAGAAGCCTTTCGCTAAGACAGTTCTTGTGGAATAGGCAAAGTGATATTTGGAAGCCCATAGAGGGCTATGGTGAAAAAGGAAATATCCTCAGATGAAATCTGGAAAGAAGCTTTCTGAGAAACTGCTTAGTGTTCTGTTAATTCATCTCACAGAGTTACATGTGTATTTCGTGGATCTCTTTGCTAGCCTTATTTCTGTGGAATCTGAGAACAGATATTTCGGATCCCTTTGAAGACAATAGGGCCAAAGGAAATATCCTCCGATAACAAAGAGAAAGAAGGTTTCTGAGAAACTTCTTTGTGTTCTGTGAAATCATCTCACAGAGTTACAGCTTTCCCCTCAAGAAGCCTTTCGCTAACACAGTTCTTGTGGAATAGGCAAAGTGATATTTGGAAGCCCATAGAGGGCTATGGTGAAAAAGGAAATATCCTCAGATGAAATCTGGAAAGAAGCTTTCTGAGAAACTGCTTAGTGTTCTGTTAATTCATCTCACAGAGTTACATGTGTATTTCGTGGATCTCTTTGCTAGCCTTATTTCTGTGGAATCTGAGTACAGATATTTCGGATCCCTTTGAAGACAGTAGTGACAAAGGAAATATCCTCCTATAACAAAGAGAAAGAATCTTTCTGAGAAACTTCTTTGTGTTCTGTGAAATCATCTCACAGAGTTACAGATTTCCCCTCAAGAACCCTTTCGCTAACAGTTTTTGTGGAATTGGCAAAGTGATATTTGGAAGCCCATAGAGGGCTATGGTGAAAATGGAAATATCCTCAGATGAAATCTTGAAAGAATCTCTCCGAGAAACTGCTTAGTGTTCGGTTAATTCATCTCACAGAGTTACATGTGTATTTCGTGGATCTCTTTGCTAGCCTTATTTCTGTGGAATCTGAGAACAGATATTTCGGATCCCATTGATGACTATAGGGCTAAAGGAAATATCCTCCGATAACAAAGAGAAAGAAGCTTTCTGAGAAACTTCTTTGTGTTCTGTGAAATCATCTCTCAGAGTTACAGCTTTGCCCTCAAGAAGCCTTTCGCTAAGACAGTTCTTGTGGAATTGGCAAAGTGATATTTGGAAGCCCATAGAGGGCTATGGTGAAAAAGGAAATATCCTCAGATGAAATCTGGAAAGAAGCTTTCTGAGAAACTGCTTAGTGTTCTGTTAATTCATCTCACAGAGTTACATGTGTATTTCCTGGATCTCTTTGCTAGCCTTATTTCTGTGGAATCTGAGAACAGATATTTCGGATCCCTTTGAAGACAATAGGGCCAAATGAAATATCCTCCGATAACAAAGAGAAAGAAGCTTTCTCAGAAACTTCTTTGTGTTCTGTGAAATCATCTCACAGAGTTACAGCTTTCCCCTCAAGAAGCCTTTCGCTAAGACAGTTGTTGTGGAATAGGCAAAGTGATATTTGGAAGCCCATAGAGGGCTATGGTGAAAAAGGAAATATCCTCAGATGAAATCTGGAAAGAAGCTTTCTGAGAAACTGCTTAGTGTTCTGTTAATTCAACTCACAGAGTTACATGTGTATTTCGTGGATCTCTTTGCTAGCCTTATTTCTGTGGAATCTGAGTACAGATATTTCGGATCCCTTTGAAGACAGTAGTGCCAAAGGAAATATCCTCCTATAACAAAGAGAAAGAATCTTTCTGAGAAACTTCTTTGTGTTCTGTGAAATCATCTCACAGAGTTACAGCTTTCCCCTCAAGAACCCTTTCGCTAAGACAGTTTTTGTGGAATTGGCAAAGTGATATTTGGAAGCCCATAGAGGGCTATGGTGAAAAAGGAAATATCCTCAGATGAAATCTTGAAAGAAGCTCTCCGAGAAACTGCTTAGTGTTCTGTTAATTCATCTCACAGAGTTACATGTGTATTTCGTGGATCTCTTTGCTAGCCTTATTTCTGTGGAATCTGAGAACAGATATTTCGGATCCCATTGATGACTATAGGGCTAAAGGAAATATCCTCCGATAACAAAGAGAAAGAAGCTTTCTGAGAAACTTCTTTGTGTTCTGTGAAATCATCTGTCAGAGTTACAGCTTTGCCCTCAAGAAGCCTTTCGGTAAGACAGTTCTTGTGGAATAGGCAAAGTGATATTTGGAAGCACATAGAGGGCTATGGTGAAAAAGGAAATATCCTCAGATGAAATCTGGAAAGAAGCTTCGTGAGAAACTGCTTAGTGTTCTGTTAATTCATCTCACAGAGTTACATGTGTATTTCGTGGATCTCTTTGCTAGCCTTATTTCTGTGGAATCTGAGAACAGATATTTCGGATCCCTTTGAAGACTATAGGGCCAAAGGAAATATCCTCCGATAACAAAGAGAAAGAAGGTTTCTGAGAAACTTCTTTGTGTTGTGTGAAATCATCTCACAGAGTTACAGCTTTCCCCTCAAGAAGCCTTCGCTAAGACAGTTCTTGTGGAATTGGCAAAGTGATATTTGGAAGACCATAGAGGGCTATGGTGAAAAAGGAAATATCCTCAGATGAAATCTTGAAAGAGTCTCTCCGAGAAACTGCTTAGTGTTCTGTTAATTCATCTCACAGAGTTACATGTGTATTTCGTGGATCTGTTTGCTAGCCTTATTTCTGTGGAATCTGAGAACAGATATTTCGGATCCCATTGATGATTATAGGGCTAAAGGAAATATCCTCCGATAATAAAGAGAAAGAAGCTTTCTGAGAAACTTCTTTGTGTTCTGTGAAATCATCTCACAGAATTACAGCTTTCCCCACAAGAAACCTTTCGCTAAGACAGTTCTTGTGGAATTGGCAAAGTGATATTTGGAAACCCATAGAGGGCTATGTTGAAAAAGGAAATATCCTCAGATGAAATCTGGAAAGAAGCTTTCTGAGAAACTGCTTAGTGTTCTGTTAATTCATCTCACAGAGTTACATGTGTATTTCGCGGATCTCTTTGCTAGCCTTATTTCTGTGGAATCTGAGAACAGATATTTCGGATCCTTTTGAAGACTCTAGGGTCAAAGGAAATATCCTCCGATAACAAAGAGAAAGAAGCTTTCTGAGAAACTTCTTTGTGTTCTGTGAAATCATCTCACAGAGTTACAGCTTTCCCCTCAAGAAGCCTTTCGCTAAGACAGTTCTTGTGGAATAGGCAAAGTGATATTTGGAAGCCAATAGAGGGCTATGGTGAAAAAGGAAATATCCTCAGATGAAATCTGGAAAGAAGCTTTCTGAGAAACTGCTTAGTGTTCTGTTAATTCATCTCACAGAGTTACATGTGTATTTCGTGGATCTCTTTGCTAGCCTTATTTCTGTGGAATCTGAGAACAGATATTTCGGATCCCTTTGAAGACTATAGGGCCAAAGGAAATATCCTCCGATAACAAAGAGAAAGAAGCTTTCTGAGAAACTTCTTTGTGTTCTGTGAAATCATCTCACAGAGTTACAGCTTTCCCCTCAAGAAGCCTTTCGCTAAGACAGTTCTTGTGGAATTGGCAAAGTGATATTTGGAAGCCCATAGAGGGCTATGGTGAAAAAGGAAATATCCTCAGATGAAATCTGGAAAGAAGCTTCGTGAGAAACTGCTTAGTGTTCTGTTAATTCATCTCACAGAGTTACATGTGTATTTCGTGGATCTCTTTGCTAGCCTTATTTCTGTGGAATCTGAGAAAAGATATTTCGGATCCCATTGATGACTATAGGGCTAAAGGAAAATTCCTCCGATAACAAAGAGAAAGAAGCTTTCTGAGAAACTTCCTGGTGTTGTGTGAAATCATCTCACAGAGTTACAGCTTTTCCCTCAAGAAGCCTTTCGCTAAGACAGTTCTTGTGGAATAGGCAAAGTGATATTTGGAAGCCCATAGAGGGCTATGGTGAAAAAGGAAATATCCTAAGATGAAATCTGGAAAGAAGCTTTCTGAGAAACTGCTTAGTGTTCTGTTAATTCATCTCACAGAGTTACATGTGTATTTCGTGGATCTCTTTGCTAGCCTTATTTCTGTGGAATCTGAGAACAGATATTTCGGATCCCTTTGAACACTATAGGGCCAAAGGAAATATCCTCCGATAACAAAGAGAAAGAAGGTTTCTGAGAAACTTCTTTGTGTTCTGTGAAATCATCTCACAGAGTTACAGCTTTCCCCTCAAGAAGCCTTTCGCTAAGACAGTTCTTGTGGAATAGGCAAAGTGATATTTGGAAGCCCATAGAGGGCTATGGTGAAAAAGGAAATATCCTCAGATGAAATCTGGAAAGAAGCTTTCTGAGAAACTGCTTAGTGTTCTGTTAATTCATCTCACAGAGTTACATGTGTATTTCGTGGATCTCTTTGCTAGCCTTATTTCTGTGGAATCTGAGAACAGATATTTCGGATCCCTTTGAAGACAATAGGGCCAAAGGAAATATCCTCCGATAACAAAGAGAAAGAAGCTTTCTGAGAAACTTCTTTGTGTTCTGTGAAATCATCTCACAGAGTTACAGCTTTCCCCTCAAGAAGCCTTTCGCTAACACAGTTCTTGTGGAATAGGCAAAGTGATATTTGGAAGCCCATAGAGGGCTATGGTGAAAAAGGAAATATCCTCAGATGAAATCTGGAAAGAAGCTTTCTGAGAAACTGCTTAGTGTTCTGTTAATTCATCTCACAGAGTTACATGTGAATTTCGTGGATCTCTTTGCTAGCCTTATTTCTGTGAAATCTGAGTACAGATATTTCGGACCCCTTTGAAGACAGTAGTGCCAAAGGAAATATCCTCCTATAACAAAGAGAAAGAATCTTTCTGAGAAACTTCTTTGTGTTCTGTGAAATCATCTCACAGAGTTACAGATTTCCCCTCAAGAACCCTTTCGCTAAGACAGTTTTTGTGGAATTGGCAAAGTGATATTTGGAAGCCCATAGAGGGCTATGTTGAAAATGGAAATATCCTCAGATGAAATCTTCAAAGAAGCTCTCCGAGAAACTGCTTAGTGTTCGGTTAATTCATCTCACAGAGTTACATGTGTATTTCGTGGATCTCTTTGCTAGCCTTATTTCTGTGGAATCTGAGAACAGATATTTCGGATCCCATTGATGACTATAGGGCTAAAGGAAATATCCTCCGATAACAAAGAGAAAGAAGCTTTCTGAGAAACTTCTTTGTGTTCTGTGAAATCATCTCTCAGAGTTACAGCTTTGCCCTCAAGAAGCCTTTCGCTAAGACAGTTCTTGTGGAATTGGCAAAGTGATATTTGGAAGCCCATAGAGGGCTATGGTGAAAAAGGAAATATCCTCAGATGAAATCTGGAAAGAAGCTTTCTGAGAAACTGCTTAGTGTTCTGTTAATTCATCGCACAGAGTTACATGTGTATTTCCTGGATCTCTTTGCTAGCCTTATTTCTGTGGAATCTGAGAACAGATATTTCGGATCCCTTTGAAGACAATAGGGCCAAAGGAAATATCCTCCGATAACAAAGAGAAAGAAGCTTTCTGAGAAACTTCTTTGTGTTCTGTGAAATCATCTCACAGAGTTACAGCTTTCCCCTCAAGAAGCCTTTCGCTAAGACAGTTCTTGTGGAATAGGCAAAGTGATATTTGGAAGCCCATAGAGGGCTATGGTGAAAAAGGAAATATCCTCAGATGAAATCTGGAAAGAAGCTTTCTGAGAAACTGCTTAGTGTTCTGTTAATTCATCTCACAGAATTACATCTCTATTTCGTGGATCTCTTTGCTAGCCTTATTTCTGTGGAATCTGATAACAGATATATCGGATCCCTTTGAAGACTATAGGGCCGAAGGAAATATCCTCCGATAACAAAGAGAAAGAAGGTTTCTGAGAAACTTCTTTGTGTTCTGTGAAATCATCTCACAGAGTTACAGCTTTCCCCTCAAGAACCCTTTCGCTAAGACAGTTCTTGTGGAATTGGCAAAGTGATATTTGGAAGCACATAGAGGGCTATGGTGAAAAAGGAACTATCCTTAGATGAAATCTGGAGAGAAGCTTTCTCAGAAACTGCTTAGTGTTCTGTTAATTCATCTCACAGAGTTACATGTGTATTTCGTGGATCTCTTTGCTAGCCTTATTTCTGTGGAATCTGAGAACAGATATTTCGGATCCCATTGATGATTATAGGGCTAAAGGAAATATCCTCTTATAACAAAGAGAAAGAAGCTTTCTGAGAAACTTCTTTGTGTTCTGTGAAATCATCTCACAGAATTACAGCTTTCCCCACAAGAAACCTTTCGCTAAGACAGTTCTTGTGGAATTGGCAAAGTGATATTTGGAAACCCATAGAGGGCTATGTTGAAAAAGGAAATATCCTCAGATGAAATCTGGAAAGAAGCTTTCTGAGAAACTGCTTAGTGTTCTGTTAATTCATCTCACAGAGTTACATGTGTATTTCGCGGATCTCTTTGCTAGCCTTATTTCTGTGGAATCTGAGAACAGATATTTCGGATCCCTTTGAAGACTATAGGGCCAAAGGAAATATCCTCCGATAACAAAAAGAAAGAAGCTTTCTGAGAAACTTCTTTGTGTTCTCTGAAATCATCTCACAGAGTTACAGCTTTCCCCTCAAGAAGCCTTTCGCTAAGACAGTTCTTGTGGAATTGGCAAAGTGATATTTGGAAGACCATAGAGGGCTATGGTGAAAAAGGAAATATCCTCAGATGAAATCTGGAAAGAAGCTTTCTGAGAAACTGCTTAGTGTTCTGTTAATTCATCTCACAGAGTTATATGTGTATTTCGCGGATCTCTTTGCTAGCCTTATTTCTGTGGAATCTGAGAACAGATATTTCGGATCCTTTTGAAGACTCTAGGGTCAAAGGAAATATCCTCCGATAACAAAGAGAAAGAAGCTTTCTGAGAAACTTCTTTGTGTTCTGTGAAATCATCTCACAGAGTTACAGCTTTCCCCTCAAGAAGCCTTTCGCTAAGACAGTTCTCGTGGAATAGGCAAAGTGATATTTGGAAGCCAATAGAGGGCTATGGTGAAAAAGGAAATATCCTCAGATGAAATCTGGAAAGAAGCTTTCTGAGAAACTGCTTAGTGTTCTGTTAATTCATCTCACAGAGTTACATGTGTATTTCGTGGATCTCTTTGCTAGCCTTATTTCTGTGGAATCTGAGAACAGATATTTCGGATCCCTTTGAAGACTATAGGGCCAAAGGAAATATCCTCCGATAACAAAGAGAAAGAAGCTTTCTGAGAAACTTCTTTGTGTTCTGTGAAATCATCTCACAGAGTTACAGCTTTCCCCTCAAGAAGCCTTTCGCTAAGACAGTTCTTGTGGAATTGGCAAAGTGATATTTGGAAGCCCATAGAGGGCTATGGTGAAAAAGGAAATATCCTCAGATGAAATCTGGAAAGAAGCTTCGTGAGAAACTGCTTAGTGTTCTGTTAATTCATCTCACAGAGTTACATGTGTATTTCGTGGATCTCTTTGCTAGCCTTATTTCTGTGGAATCTGAGAAAAGATATTTCGGATCCCATTGATGACTATAGGGCTAAAGGAAAATTCCTCCGATAACAAAGAGAAAGAAGCTTTCTGAGAAACTTCCTGGTGTTGTGTGAAATCATCTCACAGAGTTACAGCTTTTCCCTCAAGAAGCCTTTCGCTAAGACAGTTCTTGTGGAATAGGCAAAGTGATATTTGGAAGCCCATAGAGGGCTATGGTGAAAAAGGAAATATCCTCAGATGAAATCTGGAAAGAAGCTTTCTGAGAAACTGCTTAGTGTTCTGTTAATTCATCTCACAGAGTTACATGTGTATTTCGTGGATCTCTTTGCTAGCCTTATTTCTGTGGAATCTGAGAACAGATATTTCGGATCCCTTTGAACACTATAGGGCCAAAGGAAATATCCTCCGATAACAAAGAGAAAGAAGGTTTCTGAGAAACTTCTTTGTGTTCTGTGAAATCATCTCACAGAGTTACAGCTTTCCCCTCAAGAAGCCTTTCGCTAAGACAGTTCTTGTGGAATAGGCAAAGTGATATTTGGAAGCCCATAGAGGGCTATGTTGAAAAAGGAAATATCCTCAGATGAAATCTGGAAAGAAGCTTTCTGAGAAACTGCTTAGTGTTCTGTTAATTCATCTCACAGAGTTACATGTGTATTTCGTGGATCTCTTTGCTAGCCTTATTTCTGTGGAATCTGAGAACAGATATTTCGGATCCCTTTGAAGACAATAGGGCCAAAGGAAATATCCTCCGATAACAAAGAGAAAGAAGCTTTCTGAGAAACTTCTTTGTGTTCTGTGAAATCATCTCACAGAGTTACAGCTTTCCCCTCAAGAAGCCTTTCGCTAACACAGTTCTTGTGGAATAGGCAAAGTGATATTTGGAAGCCCATAGAGGGCTATGGTGAAAAAGGAAATATCCTCAGATGAAATCTGGAAAGAAGCTTTCTGAGAAACTGCTTAGTGTTCTGTTAATTCATCTCACAGAGTTACATGTGAATTTCGTGGATCTCTTTGCTAGCCTTATTTCTGTGAAATCTGAGTACAGATATTTCGGACCCCTTTGAAGACAGTAGTGCCAAAGGAAATATCCTCCTATAACAAAGAGAAAGAATCTTTCTGAGAAACTTCTTTGGGTTCTGTGAAATCATCTCACAGAGTTACAGATTTCCCCTCAAGAACCCTTTCGCTAAGACAGTTTTTGTGGAATTGGCAAAGTGATATTTGGAAGCCCATAGAGGGCTATGTTGAAAATGGAAATATCCTCAGATGAAATCTTCAAAGAAGCTCTCCGAGAAACTGCTTAGTGTTCGGTTAATTCATCTCACAGAGTTACATGTGTATTTCGTGGATCTCTTTGCTAGCCTTATTTCTGTGGAATCTGAGAACAGATATTTCGGATCCCATTGATGACTATAGGGCTAAAGGAAATATCCTCCGATAACAAAGAGAAAGAAGCTTTCTGAGAAACTTCTTTGTGTTCTGTGAAATCATCTCTCAGAGTTACAGCTTTGCCCTCAAGAAGCCTTTCGCTAAGACAGTTCTTGTGGAATTGGCAAAGTGATATTTGGAAGCCCATAGAGGGCTATGGTGAAAAAGGAAATATCCTCAGATGAAATCTGGAAAGAAGCTTTCTGAGAAACTGCTTAGTGTTCTGTTAATTCATCGCACAGAGTTACATGTGTATTTCCTGGATCTCTTTGCTAGCCTTATTTCTGTGGAATCTGAGAACAGATATTTCGGATCCCTTTGAAGACAATAGGGCCAAAGGAAATATCCTCCGATAACAAAGAGAAAGAAGCTTTCTGAGAAACTTCTTTGTGTTCTGTGAAATCATCTCACAGAGTTACAGCTTTCCCCTCAAGAAGCCTTTCGCTAAGACAGTTCTTGTGGAATAGGCAAAGTGATATTTGGAAGCCCATAGAGGGCTATGGTGAAAAAGGAAATATCCTCAGATGAAATCTGGAAAGAAGCTTTCTGAGAAACTGCTTAGTGTTCTGTTAATTCATCTCACAGAGTTACATCTCTATTTCGTGGATCTCTTTGCTAGCCTTATTTCTGTGGAATCTGATAACAGATATATCGGATCCCTTTGAAGACTATAGGGCCGAAGGAAATATCCTCCGATAACAAAGAGAAAGAAGGTTTCTGAGAAACTTCTTTGTGTTCTGTGAAATCATCTCACAGAGTTACAGCTTTCCCCTCAAGAACCCTTTCGCTAAGACAGTTCTTGTGGAATTGGCAAAGTGATATTTGGAAGCACATAGAGGGCTATGGTGAAAAAGGAACTATCCTTAGATGAAATCTGGAGAGAAGCTTTCTCAGAAACTGCTTAGTGTTCTGTTAATTCATCTCACAGAGTTACATGTGTATTTCGTGGATCTCTTTGCTAGCCTTATTTCTGTGGAATCTGAGAACAGATATTTCGGATCCCATTGATGATTATAGGGCTAAAGGAAATATCCTCCGATAATAAAGAGAAAGAAGCTTTCTGAGAAACTTCTTTGTGTTCTGTGAAATCATCTCACAGAATTACAGCTTTCCCCACAAGAAACCTTTCGCTAAGACAGTTCTTGTGGAATTGGCAAAGTGATATTTGGAAACCCATAGAGGGCTATGTTGAAAAAGGAAATATCCTCAGATGAAATCTGGAAAGAAGCTTTCTGAGAAACTGCTTAGTGTTCTGTTAATTCATCTCACAGAGTTACATGTGTATTTCGCGGATCTCTTTGCTAGCCTTATTTCTGTGGAATCTGAGAACAGATATTTCGGATCCCTTTGAAGACTATAGGGCCAAAGGAAATATCCTCCGATAACAAAAAGAAAGAAGCTTTCTGAGAAACTTCTTTGTGTTCTCTGAAATCATCTCACAGAGTTACAGCTTTCCCCTCAAGAAGCCTTTCGCTAAGACAGTTCTTGTGGAATAGGTAAAGTGATATTTGGAAGCCCATAGAGGGCTATGGTGAAAAAGGAAATATCCTCAGATGAAATCTGGAAAGAAGCTTTCTGAGAAACTGCTTAGTGTTCTGTTAATTCATCTCACAGAGTTACATGTGTATTTCGTGGATCTCTTTGCTAGCCTTATTTCTGTGGAATCTGAGAACAGATATTTCGGATCCCTTTGAAGACTATAGGGCCAAAGGAAATATCCTCTGATAACAAAGAGAAAGAAGCTTTCTGAGAAACTTCTTTGTGTTCTGTGAAATCATCTCACAGAGTTACAGCTTTCCCCTCAAGAAGCCTTTCGCTAAGACAGTTCTTGTGGAATTGGCAAAGTGATATTTGGAAGCCCCTAGAGGGCTATGGTGAAAAAGGAAATATCCTCAGATGAAATTTGGAAAGAAGCTTCATGAGAAACTGCTTAGTGTTCTGTTAATTCATCTCACAGAGTTACATGTGCATTTCGTGGATCTCTTTGCTAGCTTTATTTCTGTGGAATCTGAGAAGAGATATTTCGGATCCCATTGATGACTATAGGGCTAAAGGAAAATTCCTCCGATAACAAAGAGAAAGAAGCTTTCTGAGAAACTTCCTGGTGTTGTGTGAAATCATCTCACAGAGTTACAGCTTTCCCCTCAAGAAGCCTTTCGCTAAGACAGTTCTTGTGGAATTGGCAAAGTGATATTTGGAAGCCCATAGAGGGCTATGGTGAAAAAGGAAATATCCTCAGATGAAATCTGGAAAGAAGCTTTCTGAGAAACTGCTTAGTGTTCTGTTAATTCATCTCACAGAGTTACATTTGTATTTCGTGGATCTCTTTGCTAGCCTTATTTCTGTGGTATCTGAGTACAGATATTTCGGATCCCATTAAAGACAATAGGGCCAAAGGAAATATCCTCCTATAACAAAGAGAAAGAAGCTTTCTGAGAAACTTCTTTGTGTTCTGTGAAATCATCTCACAGAGTTACAGCTTTCCCCTCAAGAACACTTTCGCTAAGACAGTTCTTGTGGAATTGGCAAAGTGATATTTGGAAGCACATAGAGGGCTATGGTGAAAAAGGAACTATCCTTAGATGAAATCTGGAGAGAAGCTTTCTCAGAAACTGCTTAGTGTTCTGTTAATTCATCTCACAGAGTTACATGTGTATTTCGTGGATCTCTTTGGTAGCCTTATTTCTGTGGAATCTGAGAACAGATATATCGGATCCCTTTGAAGACAATAGGGCCAAAGGAAATATCCTCCGATAACAAAGAGAAAGAAGTTTTCTGAGAAACTTCTTTGTGTTCTGTGAAATCATCTCACAGAGTTACAGCTTTCCCCTCAAGAAGCCTTTCGCTAACACAGTTCTTGTGGAATAGGCAAAGTGATATTTGGAAGCCCATAGAGGGCTATGGTGAAAAAGGAAATATCCTCAGATGAAATCTGGAAAGAAGCTTTCTGAGAAACTGCTTAGTGTTCTGTTAATTCATCTCACAGAGTTACATGTGTATTTCCTGGATCTCTTTGCTAGCCTTATTTCTGTGGAATCTGAGAACAGATATTTCGGATCCCTTTGAAGACAATAGGGCCAAAGGAAATATCCTCCGATAACAAAGAGAAAGAAGCTTTCTGAGAAACTTCTTTGTGTTCTGTGAAATCATCTCACAGAGTTACAGCTTTCCCCTCAAGAAGCCTTTCGCTAAGACAGTTGTTGTGGAATAGGCAAAGTGATATTTGGAAGACCGTAGAGGGCTATGATGAAAAAGGAAATATCCTCAGATGAAATCTTGAAAGAGTCTCTCCGAGAAACTGCTTAGTGTTCTGTTAATTCATCTCACAGAGTTACATGTGTATTTCGTGGATCTCTTTGCTAGCCTTATTTCTGTGGAATCTGAGAACAGATATTTCGGATCCCATTGATGATTATAGGGCTAAAGGAAATATCCTCCGATAATAAAGAGAAAGAAGCTTTCTGAGAAACTTCTTTGTGTTCTGTGAAATCATCTCACAGAATTACAGCTTTCCCCACAAGAAACCTTTCGCTAAGACAGTTCTTGTGGAATTGGCAAAGTGATATTTGGAAACCCATAGAGGGCTATGTTGAAAAAGGAAATATCCTCAGATGAAATCTGGAAAGAAGCTTTCTGAGAAACTGCTTAGTGTTCTGTTAATTCATCTCACAGAGTTACATGTGTATTTCGTGGATCTCTTTGCTAGCCTTATTTCTGTGGAATCTGAGAACAGATATTTCGGATCCCTTTGAAGACTATATGGCCAAAGGAAATATCCTCCGATAACAAAGAGAAAGAAGCTTTCTGAGAAACTTCTTTGTGTTCTGTGAAATCATCTCACAGAGTTACAGCTTTCCCCTCAAGAACCCTTTCGCTAAGACAGTTCTTGTGGAATAGGCAAAGTGATATTTGGAAGCCCATAGAGGGCTATGGTGAAAAAGGAAATATCCTCAGATGAAATCTGGAAAGAAGCTTTCTGAGAAACTGCTTAGTGTTCTGTTAATTCATCTCACAGAGTTACATCTGTATTTCTTGGATCTCTTTGCTAGCCTTATTTCTGTGGAATCTGAGTACAGATATTTCGGATCCCATTGAAGACAATAGGGCCAAAGGAAATATCTTCCGATAACAAAGAGAAAGAAGCTTTCTGAGAAACTTCTTTGTGTTCTGTGAAATCATCTCACAGAGTTACAGCTTTCCCCTCAAGAACACTTTCGCTAAGACAGTTCTTGTGGAATTGGCAAAGTGATATTTGGAAGCCCATAGAGGGCTATGGTGAAAAAGGAAATATCCTCAGATGAAATCTGGAAAGAAGCTTTCTGAGAAACTGCTTAGTGTTCTGTTAATTCATCTCACAGAGTTACATGTGTATTTCGTGGATCTCTTTGCTAGCCTTATTTCTGTGGAATCTGAGAACAGATATTTCGGATCCCCTTGAAGACAATTGGGCCAAAGGAAATATCCTCCGATAACAAAGAGAAAGAAGCTTTCTGAGAAACTTCTTTGTGTTCTGTGAAATCATCTCACAGAGTTACAGCTTTCCCCTCAAGAAGCCTTTCGCTAACACAGTTCTTGTGGAATAGGCAAAGTGATATTTGGAAGCCCATAGAGGGCTATGGTGAAAAAGGAAATATCCTCAGATGAAATCTGGAAAGAAGCTTTCTGAGAAACTGCTTAGTGTTCTGTTAATTCATCTCACAGAGTTACATGGGTATTTCGTGGATCTCTTTGCTAGCCTTATTTCTGTGGAATCTGAGTACAGATATTTCGGATCCCTTTGAAGACAGTAGTGACAAAGGAAATATCCTCCTATAACAAAGAGAAAGAATCTTTCTGAGAAACTTCTTTGTGTTCTGTGAAATCATCTCACAGAGTTACAGATTTCCCCTCAAGAACCCTTTCGCTAAGACAGTTTTTGTGGAATTGGCAAAGTGATATTTGGAAGCCCATAGAGGGCTATGGTGAAAATGGAAATATCCTCAGATGAAATCTTGAAAGAATCTCTCCGAGAAACTGCTTAGTGTTCGGTTAATTCATCTCACAGAGTTACATGTGTATTTCGTGGATCTCTTTGCTAGCCTTATTTCTGTGGAATCTGAGAACAGATATTTCGGATCCCATTGATGACTATAGGGCTAAAGGAAATATCCTCCGATAACAAAGAGAAAGAAGCTTTCTGAGAAACTTCTTTGTGTTCTGTGAAATCATCTCTCAGAGTTACAGCTTTGCCCTCAAGAAGCCTTTCGCTAAGACAGTTCTTGTGGAATTGGCAAAGTGATATTTGGAAGCCCATAGAGGGCTATGGTGAAAAAGGAAATATCCTCAGATGAAATCTGGAAAGAAGCTTTCTGAGAAACTGCTTAGTGTTCTGTTAATTCATCTCACAGAGTTACATGTGTATTTCCTGGATCTCTTTGCTAGCCTTATTTCTGTGGAATCTGAGAACAGATATTTCGGATCCCTTTGAAGACAATAGGGCCAAAGGAAATATCCTCCGATAACAAAGAGAAAGAAGCTTTCTGAGAAACTTCTTTGTGTTCTGTGAAATCATCTCACAGAGTTACAGCTTTCCCCTCAAGAAGCCTTTCGCTAAGACAGTTGTTGTGGAATAGGCAAAGTGATATTTGGAAGCCCATAGAGGGCTATGGTGAAAAAGGAAATATCCTCAGATGAAATCTGGAAAGAAGCTTTCTGAGAAACTGCTTAGTGTTCTGTTAATTCATCTCACAGAGTTACATCTCTCTTTCGTGGATCTCTTTGCTAGCCTTATTTCTGTGGAATCTGAGTACAGATATTTCGGATCCCTTTGAAGACAGTAGTGCCAAAGGAAATATCCTCCTATAACAAAGAGAAAGAATCTTTCTGAGAAACTTCTTTGTGTTCTGTGAAATCATCTCACAGAGTTACAGCTTTCCCCTCAAGAACCCTTTCGCTAAGACAGTTTTTGTGGAATTGGCAAAGTGATATTTGGAAGCCCATAGAGGGCTATGGTGAAAAAGGAAATATCCTCAGATGAAATCTTGAAAGAAGCTCTCCGAGAAACTGCTTAGTGTTCTGTTAATTCATCTCACAGAGTTACATGTGTATTTCGTGGATCTCTTTGCTAGCCTTATTTCTGTGGAATCTGAGAACAGATATTTCGGATCCCATTGATGACTATAGGGCTAAAGGAAATATCCTCCGATAACAAAGAGAAAGAAGCTTTCTGAGAAACTTCTTTGTGTTCTGTGAAATCATCTGTCAGAGTTACAGCTTTGCCCTCAAGAAGCCTTTCGGTAAGACAGTTCTTGTGGAATAGGCAAAGTGATATTTGGAAGCACATAGAGGGCTATGGTGAAAAAGGAAATATCCTCAGATGAAATCTGGAAAGAAGCTTCGTGAGAAACTGCTTAGTGTTCTGTTAATTCATCTCACAGAGTTACATGTGTATTTCGTGAATCTCTTTGCTAGCCTTATTTCTGTGGAATCTGAGAACAGATATTTCGGATCCCTTTGAAGACTATAGGGCCAAAGGAAATATCCTCCGATAACAAAGAGAAAGAAGGTTTCTGAGAAACTTCTTTGTGTTGTGTGAAATCATCTCACAGAGTTACAGCTTTCCCCTCAAGAAGCCTTCGCTAAGACAGTTCTTGTGGAATTGGCAAAGTGATATTTGGAAGACCATAGAGGGCTATGGTGAAAAAGGAAATATCCTCAGATGAAATCTTGAAAGAGTCTCTCCGAGAAACTGCTTAGTGTTCTGTTAATTCATCTCACAGAGTTACATGTGTATTTCGTGGATCTGTTTGCTAGCCTTATTTCTGTGGAATCTGAGAACAGATATTTCGGATCCCATTGATGATTATAGGGCTAAAGGAAATATCCTCCGATAATAAAGAGAAAGAAGCTTTCTGAGAAACTTCTTTGTGTTCTGTGAAATCATCTCACAGAATTACAGCTTTCCCCACAAGAAACCTTTCGCTAAGACAGTTCTTGTGGAATTGGCAAAGTGATATTTGGAAACCCATAGAGGGCTATGTTGAAAAAGGAAATATCCTCAGATGAAATCTGGAAAGAAGCTTTCTGAGAAACTGCTTAGTGTTCTGTTAATTCATCTCACAGAGTTACATGTGTATTTCGCGGATCTCTTTGCTAGCCTTATTTCTGTGGAATCTGAGAACAGATATTTCGGATCCTTTTGAAGACTCTAGGGTCAAAGGAAATATCCTCCGATAACAAAGAGAAAGAAGCTTTCTGAGAAACTTCTTTGTGTTCTGTGAAATCATCTCACAGAGTTACAGCTTTCCCCTCAAGAAGCCTTTCGCTAAGACAGTTCTTGTGGAATTGGCAAAGTGATATTTGGAAGCCCATAGAGGGCTATGGTGAAAAAGGAAATATCCTCAGATGAAATCTGGAAAGAAGCTTCGTGAGAAACTGCTTAGTGTTCTGTTAATTCATCTCACAGAGTTACATGTGTATTTCGTGGATCTCTTTGCTAGCCTTATTTCTGTGGAATCTGAGAAAAGATATTTCGGATCCCATTGATGACTATAGGGCTAAAGGAAAATTCCTCCGATAACAAAGAGAAAGAAGCTTTCTGAGAAACTTCCTGGTGTTGTGTGAAATCATCTCACAGAGTTACAGCTTTTCCCTCAAGAAGCCTTTCTCTAAGACAGTTCTTGTGGAATTGGCAAAGTGATATTTGGAAGCCCATAGAGGGCTATGGTGAAAAAGGAAATATCCTCAGATGAAATCTGGAAAGAAGCTTTCTGAGAAACTGCTTAGTGTTCTGTTAATTCATCTCACAGAGTTACATGTGTATTTCGCGGATCTCTTTGCTAGCCTTATTTCTGTGGAATCTGAGAACAGATATTTCGGATCCCTTTGAAGACAATAGGGCCAAAGGAAATATCCTCCGATAACAAAGAGAAAGAAGCTTTCTGAGAAACTTCTTTGTGTTCTGTGAAATCATCTCACAGAGTTACAGCTTTCCCCTCAAGAAGCCTTTCGCTAACACAGTTCTTGTGGAATAGGCAAAGTGATATTTGGAAGCCCATAGAGGGCTATGGTGAAAAAGGAAATATCCTCAGATGAAATCTGGAAAGAAGCTTTCTGAGAAACTGCTTAGTGTTCTGTTAATTCATCTCACAGAGTTACATGTGAATTTCGTGGATCTCTTTGCTAGCCTTATTTCTGTGAAATCTGAGTACATATATTTCGGACCCCTTTGAAGACAGTAGTGCCAAAGGAAATATCCTCCTATAACAAAGAGAAAGAATCTTTCTGAGAAACTTCTTTGTGTTCTGTGAAATCATCTCACAGAGTTACAGATTTCCCCTCAAGGACCCTTTCGCTAAGACAGTTTTTGTGGAATTGGCAAAGTGATATTTGGAAGCCCATAGAGGGCTATGTTGAAAATGGAAATATCCTCAGATGAAATCTTCAAAGAAGCTCTCCGAGAAACTGCTTAGTGTTCGGTTAATTCATCTCACAGAGTTACATGTGTATTTCGTGGATCTCTTTGCTAGCCTTATTTCTGTGGAATCTGAGAACAGATATTTCGGATCCCATTGATGACTATAGGGCTAAAGGAAATATCCTCCGATAACAAAGAGAAAGAAGCTTTCTGAGAAACTTCTTTGTGTTCTGTGAAATCATCTCTCAGAGTTACAGCTTTGCCCTCAAGAAGCCTTTCGCTAAGACAGTTCTTGTGGAATTGGCAAAGTGATATTTGGAAGCCCATAGAGGGCTATGGTGAAAAAGGAAATATCCTCAGATGAAATCTGGAAAGAAGCTTTCTGAGAAACTGCTTAGTGTTCTGTTAATTCATCTCACAGAGTTACATGTGTATTTCCTGGATCTCTTTGCTAGCCTTATTTCTGTGGAATCTGAGAACAGATATTTCGGATCCCTTTGAAGACAATAGGGCCAAAGGAAATATCCTCCGATAACAAAGAGAAAGAAGCTTTCTGAGAAACTTCTTTGTGTTCTGTGAAATCATCTCACAGAGTTACAGCTTTCCCCTCAAGAAGCCTTTCGCTAAGACAGTTCTTGTGGAATAGGCAAAGTGATATTTGGAAGCCCATAGAGGGCTATGGTGAAAAAGGAAATATCCTCAGATGAAATCTGGAAAGAAGCTTTCTGAGAAACTGCTTAGTGTTCTGTTAATTCATCTCACAGAGTTACATCTCTATTTCTGGATCTCTTTGCTAGCCTTATTTCTGTGGAATCTGATAACAGATATATCGGATCCCTTTGAAGACTATAGGGCCGAAGGAAATATCCTCCGAAAACAAAGAGAAAGAAGGTTTCTGAGAAACTTCTTTGTGTTCTGTGAAATCATCTCACAGAGTTACAGCTTTCCCCTCAAGAACCCTTTCGCTAAGACAGTTCTTGTGGAATTGGCAAAGTGATATTTGGAAGCACATAGAGGGCTATGGTGAAAAAGGAACTATCCTTAGATGAAATCTGGAGAGAAGCTTTCTCAGAAACTGCTTAGTGTTCTGTTAATTCATCTCACAGAGTTACATGTGTATTTCGTGGATCTCTTTGCTAGCCTTATTTCTGTGGAATCTGAGAACAGATATTTCGGATCCCATTGATGATTATAGGGCTAAAGGAAATATCCTCCGATAATAAAGAGAAAGAAGCTTTCTGAGAAACTTCTTTGTGTTCTGTGAAATCATCTCACAGAATTACAGCTTTCCCCACAAGAAACCTTTCGCTAAGACAGTTCTTGTGGAATTGGCAAAGTGATATTTGGAAACCCATAGAGGGCTATGTTGAAAAAGGAAATATCTTCAGATGAAATCTGGAAAGAAGCTTTCTGAGAAACTGCTTAGTGTTCTGTTAATTCATCTCACAGAGTTACATGTGTATTTCGCGGATCTCTTTGCTAGCCTTATTTCTGTGGAATCTGAGAACAGATATTTCGGATCCCTTTGAAGACTATAGGGCCAAAGGAAATATCCTCCGATAACAAAAAGAAAGAAGCTTTCTGAGAAACTTCTTTGTGTTCTCTGAAATCATCTCACAGAGTTACAGCTTTCCCCTCAAGAAGCCTTTCGCTAAGACAGTTCTTGTGGAATAGGCAAAGTGATAATTGGAAGCCCATAGAGGGCTATGGTGAAAAAGGAAATATCCTCAGATGAAATCTGGAAAGAAGCTTTCTGAGAAACTGCTTAGTGTTCTGTTAATTCATCTCACAGAGTTACATGTGTATTTCGTGGATCTCTTTGCTAGCCTTATTTCTGTGGAATCTGAGAACAGATATTTCGGATCCCTTTGAAGACTATAGGGCCAAAGGAAATATCCTCTGATAACAAAGAGAAAGAAGCTTTCTGAGAAACTTCTTTGTGTTCTGTGAAATCATCTCACAGAGTTACAGCTTTCCCCTGAAGAAGCCTTTCGCTAAGACAGTTCTTGTGGAATTGGCAAAGTGATATTTGGAAGCCCATAGAGGGCTATGGTGAAAAAGGAAATATCCTCAGATGAAATTTGGAAAGAAGCTTCATGAGAAACTGCTTAGTGTTCTGTTAATTCATCTCACAGAGTTACATGTGCATTTCGTGGATCTCTTTGCTAGCTTTATTTCTGTGGAATCTGAGAAGAGATATTTCGGATCCCATTGATGACTACAGGGCTAAAGGAAAATTCCTCCGATAACAAAGAGAAAGAAGCTTTCTGAGAAACTTCCTGGTGTTGTGTGAAATCATCTCACAGAGTTACAGATTTCCCCTCAAGAAGCCTTTCGCTAAGACAGTTCTTGTGGAATTGGCAAAGTGATATTTGGAAGCCCATAGAGGGCTATGGTGAAAAAGGAAATATCCTCAGATGAAATCTGGAAAGAAGCTTTCTGAGAAACTGCTTAGTGTTCTGTTAATTCATCTCACAGAGTTACATCTGTATTTCGTGGATCTCTTTGCTAGCCTTATTTCTGTGGTATCTGAGTACAGATATTTCGGATCCCATTAAAGACAATAGGGCCAAAGGAAATATCCTCCTATAACAAAGAGAAAGAAGCTTTCTAGAAACTTCTTTGTGTTCTGTGAAATCATCTCACAGAGTTACAGCTTTCCCCTCAAGAACACTTTCGCTAAGACAGTTCTTGTGGAATTGGCAAAGTGATATTTGGAATCACATAGAGGGCTATGGTGAAAAAGGAACTATCCTTAGATGAAATCTGGAGAGAAGCTTTCTCAGAAACTGCTTAGTGTTCTGTTAATTCATCTCACAGAGTTACATGTGTATTTCGTGGATCTCTTTGCTAGCCTTATTTCTGTGGAATCTGAGAACAGATATATCGGATCCCTTTGAAGACTATAGGGCCAAAGGAAATATCCTCCGATAACAAAGAGAAAGAAGGTTTCTGAGAAACTTCTTTGTGTTCTGTGAAATCATCTCACAGAGTTACAGCTTTCCCCTCAAGAAGCCTTTCGCTAAGACAGTTCTTGTGGAATAGGCAAAGTGATATTTGGAAGCCCATAGAGGGCTATGGTGAAAAAGGAAATATCCTCAGATGAAATCTGGAAAGAAGCTTTCTGAGAAACTGCTTAGTGTTCTGTTAATTCATCTCACAGAGTTACATGTGTATTTCGTGGATCTCTTTGCTAGCCTTATTGCAGTGGAATCTGAGAACAGATATTTCGGATCCCTTTGAAGACAATAAGGCCAAAGGAAATATCCTCCTATAACAAAGAGAAAGAAGCTTTCTGAGAAACTTCTTTGTGTTCTGTGAAATCATCTCACAGAGTTACAGCTTTCCCCTCAAGAAGCCTTTCGCTAACACAGTTCTTGTGGAATAGGCAAAGTGATATTTGGAAGCCCATAGAGGGCTATGGTGAAAAAGGAAATATCCTCAGATGAAATCTGGAAAGAAGCTTTCTGAGAAACTGCTTAGTGTTCTGTTAATTCATCTCACAGAGTTACATGTGTATTTCGTGGATCTCTTTGCTAGCCTTATTTCTGTGGAATCTGAGTACAGATATTTCGGATCCCTTTGAAGACAGTAGTGCCAAAGGAAATATCCTCCTATAACAAAGAGAAAGAATCTTTCTGAGAAACTTCTTTGTGTTCTGTGAAATCATCTCACAGAGTTACAGCTTTCCCCTCAAGAACCCTTTCGCTAAGACAGTTTTTGTGGAATTGGCAAAATGATATTTGGAAGCCCATAGAGGGCTATGGTGAAAAAGGAAATATCCTCAGATGAAATCTTGAAAGAAGCTCTCCGAGAAACTGCTTAGTGTTCTGTTAATTCATCTCACAGAGTTACATGTGTATTTCGTGGATCTCTTTGCTAGCCTTATTTCTGTGGAATCTGAGAACAGATATTTCGGATCCCATTGATGACTATAGGGCTAAAGGAAATATCCTCCGATAAGAAAGAGAAAGAAGCTTTCTGAGAAACTTCTTTGTGTTCTGTGAAATCATCTCTCAGAGTTACAGCTTTGCCCTCAAGAAGCCTTTCGCTAAGACAGTTCTTGTGGAATAGGCAAAGTGATATTTGGAAGCACATAGAGGGCTACGGTGAAAAAGGAAATATCCTCAGATGAAATCTGGAAAGAAGCTTCGTGAGAAACTGCTTAGTGTTCTGTTAATTCATCTCACAGAGTTACATGTGTATTTCGTGGATCTCTTTGCTAGCCTTATTTCTGTGGAATCTGAGAACAGATATTTCGGATCCCTTTGAAGACTATAGGGCCAAAGGAAATATCCTCCGATAACAAAGAGAAAGAAGGTTTCTGAGAAACTTCTTTGTGTTGTGTGAAATCATCTCACAGAGTTACAGCTTTCCCCTCAAGAAGCCTTCGCTAAGACAGTTCTTGTGGAATTGGCAAAGTGATATTTGGAAGACCATAGAGGGCTATGGTGAAAAAGGAAATATCCTCAGATGAAATCTTGAAAGAGTCTCTCCGAGAAACTGCTTAGTGTTCTGTTAATTCATCTCACAGAGTTACATGTGTATTTCGTGGATCTCTTTGCTAGCCTTATTTCTGTGGAATCTGAGAACAGATATTTCGGATCCCATTGATGATTATAGGGTTAAAGGAAATATCCTCCGATAATAAAGAGAAAGAAGCTTTCTGAGAAACTTCTTTGTGTTCTGTGAAATCATCTCACGGAATTACAGCTTTCCCCACAAGAAACCTTTCGCTAAGACAGTTCTTGTGGAATTGGCAAAGTGATATTTGGAAACCCATAGAGGGCTATGTTGAAAAAGGAAATATCCTCAGATGAAATCTGGAAAGAAGCTTTCTGAGAAACTGCTTAGTGTTCTGTTAATTCATCTCACAGAGTTACATGTGTATTTCGCGGATCTCTTTGCTAGCCTTATTTCTGTGGAATCTGAGAACAGATATATCGGATCCCTTTGAAGACTCTAGGGTCAAAGGAAATATCCTCCGATAACAAAGAGAAAGAAGCTTTCTGAGAAACTTCTTTGTGTTCTGTGAAATCATCTCACAGAGTTACAGCTTTCCCCTCAAGAAGCCTTTCGCTAAGACAGTTCTTGTGGAATAGGCAAAGTGATATTTGGAAGCCAATAGAGGGCTATGGTGAAAAAGGAAATATCCTCAGATGAAATCTGGAAAGAAGCTTTCTGAGAAACTGCTTAGTGTTCTGTTAATTCATCTCACAGAGTTACATGTGTATTTCGTGGATCTCTTTGCTAGCCTTATTTCTGTGGAATCTGAGAACAGATATTTCGGATCCCTTTGAAGATTATAGGGCCAAAGGAAATATCCTCCGATAACAAAGAGAAAGAAGCTTTCTGAGAAACTTCTTTGTGTTCTGTGAAATCATCTCACAGAGTTACAGCTTTGCCCTCAAGAAGCCTTTCGCTAAGACAGTTCTTGTGGAATTGGCAAAGTGATATTTGGAAGCCCATAGAGGGCTATGGTGAAAAAGGAAATATCCTCAGATGAAATCTGGAAAGAAGCTTTCTGAGAAACTGCTTAGTGTTCTGTTAATTCATCTCACAGAGTTACATGTGTATTTCGTGGATCTCTTTGCTAGCCTTATTTCTGTGGAATCTGAGAACAGATATTTCGGATCCCTTTGAAGACAATAGGGCCAAAGGAAATATCCTCCGATAACAAAGAGAAAGAAGCTTTCTGAGAAACTTCTTTGTGTTCTGTGAAATCATCTCACAGAGTTACAGCTTTCCCCTCAAGAAGCCTTTCGCTAAGACAGTTGTTGTGGAATAGGCAAAGTGATATTTGGAAGCCCATAGAGGGCTATGGTGAAAAAGGAAATATCCTCAGATGAAATCTGGAAAGAAGCTTTCTGAGAAACTGCTTAGTGTTCTGTTAATTCATCTCACAGAGTTACATCTCTATTTCGTGGATCTCTTTGCTAGCCTTATTTCTGTGGAATCTGAGTACAGATATTTCGGATCCCTTTGAAGACAGTAGTGCCAAAGGAAATATCCTCCTATAACAAAGAGAAAGAATCTTTCTGAGAAACTTCTTTGTGTTCTGTGAAATCATCTCACAGAGTTACAGCTTTCCCCTCAAGAACCCTTTCGCTAAGACAGTTTTTGTGGAATTGGCAAAGTGATATTTGGAAGCCCATAGAGGGCTATGGTGAAAAAGGAAATATCCTCAGATGAAATCTTGAAAGAAGCTCTCCGAGAAACTGCTTAGTGTTCTGTTAATTCATCTCACAGAGTTACATGTGTATTTCGTGGATCTCTTTGCTAGCCTTATTTCTGTGGAATCTGAGAACAGATATTTCGGATCCCATTGATGACTATAGGGCTAAAGGAAATATCCTCCGATAACAAAGAGAAAGAAGCTTTCTGAGAAACTTCTTTGTGTTCTGTGAAATCATCTGTCAGAGTTACAGCTTTGCCCTCAAGAAGCCTTTCGCTAAGACAGTTCTTGTGGAATAGGCAAAGTGATATTTGGAAGCACATAGAGGGCTATGGTGAAAAAGGAAATATCCTCAGATGAAATCTGGAAAGAAGCTTCGTGAGAAACTGCTTAGTGTTCTGTTAATTCATCTCACAGAGTTACATGTGTATTTCGTGGATCTCTTTGCTAGCCTTATTTCTGTGGAATCTGAGAACAGATATTTCGGATCCCTTTGAAGACTATAGGGCCAAAGGAAATATCCTCCGATAACAAAGAGAAAGAAGGTTTCTGAGAAACTTCTTTGTGTTGTGTGAAATCATCTCACAGAGTTACAGCTTTCCCCTCAAGAAGCCTTCGCTAAGACAGTTCTTGTGGAATTGGCAAAGTGATATTTGGAAGACCATAGAGGGCTATGATGAAAAAGGAAATATCCTCAGATGAAATCTTGAAAGAGTCTCTCCGAGAAACTGCTTAGTGTTCTGTTAATTCATCTCACAGAGTTACATGTGTATTTCGTGGATCTGTTTGCTAGCCTTATTTCTGTGGAATCTGAGAACAGATATTTCGGATCCCATTGATGATTATAGGGCTAAAGGAAATATCCTCCGATAATAAAGAGAAAGAAGCTTTCTGAGAAACTTCTTTGTGTTCTGTGAAATCATCTCACAGAATTACAGCTTTCCCCACAAGAAACCTTTCGCTAAGACAGTTCTTGTGGAATTGGCAAAGTGATATTTGGAAGCCCATAGAGGGCTATGGTGAAAAAGGAAATATCCTCAGATGAAATCTGGAAAGAAGCTTTCTGAGAAACTGCTTAGTGTTCTGTTAATTCATCTCACAGAGTTACATCTGTATTTCGTGGATCTCTTTGCTAGCCTTATTTCTGTGGTATCTGAGTACAGATATTTCGGATCCCATTAAAGACAATAGGGCCAAAGGAAATATCCTCCTATAACAAAGAGAAAGAAGCTTTCTGAGAAACTTCTTTGTGTTCTGTGAAATCATCTCACAGAGTTACAGCTTTCCCCTCAAGAACACTTTCGCTAAGACAGTTCTTGTGGAATTGGCAAAGTGATATTTGGAAGCACATAGAGGGCTATGGTGAAAAAGGAACTATCCTTAGATGAAATCTGGAGAGAAGCTTTCTCAGAAACTGCTTAGTGTTCTGTTAATTCATCTCACAGAGTTACATGTGTATTTCGTGGATCTCTTTGCTAGCCTTATTTCTGTGGAATCTGAGAACATATATATCGGATCCCTTTGAAGACAATAGGGCCAAAGGAAATATCCTCCGATAACAAAGAGAAAGAAGTTTTCTGAGAAACTTCTTTGTGTTCTGTGAAATCATCTCACAGAGTTACAGCTTTCCCCTCAAGAAGCCTTTCGCTAACACAGTTCTTGTGGAATAGGCAAAGTGATATTTGGAAGCCCATAGAGGGCTATGGTGAAAAAGGAAATATCCTCAGATGAAATCTGGAAAGAAGCTTTCTGAGAAACTGCTTAGTGTTCTGTTAATTCATCTCACAGAGTTACATGTGTATTTCCTGGATCTCTTTGCTAGCCTTATTTCTGTGGAATCTGAGAACAGATATTTCGGATCCCTTTGAAGACAATAGGGCCAAAGGAAATATCCTCCGATAACAAAGAGAAAGAAGCTTTCTGAGAAACTTCTTTGTGTTCTGTGAAATCATCTCACAGAGTTACAGCTTTCCCCTCAAGAAGCCTTTCGCTAAGACAGTTGTTGTGGAATAGGCAAAGTGATATTTGGAAGACCGTAGAGGGCTATGATGAAAAAGGAAATATCCTCAGATGAAATCTTGAAAGAGTCTCTCCGAGAAACTGCTTAGTGTTCTGTTAATTCATCTCACAGAGTTACATGTGTATTTCGTGGATCTGTTTGCTAGCCTTATTTCTGTGGAATCTGAGAACAGATATTTCGGATCCCATTGATGATTATAGGGCTAAAGGAAATATCCTCCGATAATAAAGAGAAAGAAGCTTTCTGAGAAACTTCTTTGTGTTCTGTGAAATCATCTCACAGAATTACAGCTTTCCCCACAAGAAACCTTTCGCTAAGACAGTTCTTGTGGAATTGGCAAAGTGATATTTGGAAACCCATAGAGGGCTATGTTGAAAAAGGAAATATCCTCAGATGAAATCTGGAAAGAAGCTTTCTGAGAAACTGCTTAGTGTTCTGTTAATTCATCTCACAGAGTTACATGTGTATTTCGTGGATCTCTTTGCTAGCCTTATTTCTGTGGAATCTGAGAACAGATATTTCGGATCCCTTTGAAGACTATATGGCCAAAGGAAATATCCTCCGATAACAAAGAGAAAGAAGCTTTCTGAGAAACTTCTTTGTGTTCTGTGAAATCATCTCACAGAGTTACAGCTTTCCCCTCAAGAACCCTTTCGCTAAGACAGTTCTAGTGGAATAGGCAAAGTGATATTTGGAAGCCCATAGAGGGCTATGGTGAAAAAGGAAATATCCTCAGATGAAATCTGGAAAGAAGCTTTCTGAGAAACTGCTTAGTGTTCTGTTAATTCATCTCACAGAGTTACATCTGTATTTCTTGGATCTCTTTGCTAGCCTTATTTCTGTGGAATCTGAGTACAGATATTTCGGATCCCATTGAAGACAATAGGGCCAAAGGAAATATCTTCCGATAACAAAGAGAAAGAAGCTTTCTGAGAAACTTCTTTGTGTTCTGTGAAATCATCTCACAGAGTTACAGCTTTCCCCTCAAGAACACTTTCGCTAAGACAGTTCTTGTGGAATTGGAAAAGTGATATTTGGAAGCCCATAGAGGGCTATGGTGAAAAAGGAAATATCCTAAGATGAAATCTGGAAAGAAGCTTTATGAGAAACTGCTTAGTGTTCTGTTAATTCATCTCACAGAGTTACATGTGTATTTCGTGGATCTCTTTGCTAGCCTTATTTCTGTGGAATCTGAGAACAGATATTTCGGATCCCTTTGAAAACTATATGGCCAAAGGAAATATCCTCCGATAACAAAGAGAAAGAAGGTTTCTGAGAAACTTCTTTGTGTTCTGTGAAATCATCTCACAGAGTTACAGCTTTCCCCTCAAGAAGCCTTTCGCTAAGACAGTTCTTGTGGAATAGGCAAAGTGATATTTGGAAGCCCATAGAGGGCTATGGTGAAAAAGGAAATATCCTCAGATGAAATCTGGAAAGAAGCTTTCTGAGAAACTGCTTAGTGTTCTGTTAATTCATCTCACAGAGTTACATGTGTATTTCGTGGATCTCTTTGCTAGCCTTATTTCTGTGGAATCTGAGAACAGATATTTCGGATCCCTTTGAAGACAATAGGGCCAAAGGAAATATCCTCCGATAACAAAGAGAAAGAAGCTTTCTGAGAAACTTCTTTGTGTTCTGTGAAATCATCTCACAGAGTTACAGCTTTCCCCTCAAGAAGCCTTTCGCTAAGACAGTTCTTGTGGAATAGGCAAAGTGATATTTGGAAGCCCATAGAGGGCTATGGTGAAAAAGGAAATATCCTCAGATGAAATCTGGAAAGAAGCTTTCTGAGAAACTGCTTAGTGTTCTGTTAATTCATCTCACAGAGTTACATGTGTATTTCGTGGATCTCTTTGCTAGCCTGATTTCTGTGGAATCTGAGTACAGATATTTCGGATCCCTTTGAAGACAGTAGTGACAAAGGAAATATCCTCCTATAACAAAGAGAAAGAATCTTTCTGAGAAACTTCTTTGTGTTCTGTGAAATCATCTCACAGAGTTACAGATTTCCCCTCAAGAACCCTTTCGCTAAGACAGTTTTTGTGGAATTGGCAAAGTGATATTTGGAAGCCCATAGAGGGCTATGGTGAAAATGGAAATATCCTCAGATGAAATCTTGAAAGAATCTCTCCGAGAAACTGCTTAGTGTTCGGTTAATTCATCTCACAGAGTTACATGTGTATTTCGTGGATCTCTTTGCTAGCCTTATTTCTGTGGAATCTGAGAACAGATATTTCGGATCCCATTGATGACTATAGGGCTAAAGGAAATATCCTCCGATAACAAAGAGAAAGAAGCTTTCTGAGAAACTTCTTTGTGTTCTGTGAAATCATCTCTCACAGTTACAGCTTTGCCCTCAAGAAGCCTTTCGCTAAGACAGTTCTTGTGGAATTGGCAAAGTGATATTTGGAAGCCCATAGAGGGCTATGGTGAAAAAGGAAATATCCTCAGATGAAATCTGGAAAGAAGCTTTCTGAGAAACTGCTTAGTGTTCTGTTAATTCATCTCACAGAGTTACATGTGTATTTCCTGGATCTCTTTGCTAGCCTTATTTCTGTGGAATCTGAGAACAGATATTTCGGATCCCTTTGAAGACAATAGGGCCAAATGAAATATCCTCCGATAACAAAGAGAAAGAAGCTTTCTGAGAAACTTCTTTGTGTTCTGTGAAATCATCTCACAGAGTTACAGCTTTCCCCTCAAGAAGCCTTTCGCTAAGACAGTTGTTGTGGAATAGGCAAAGTGATATTTGGAAGCCCATAGAGGGCTATGGTGAAAAAGGAAATATCCTCAGATGAAATCTGGAAAGAAGCTTTCTGAGAAACTGCTTAGTGTTCTGTTAATTCATCTCACAGAGTTACATGTGTATTTCGTGGATCTCTTTGCTAGCCTTATTTCTGTGGAATCTGAGTACAGATATTTCGGATCCCTTTGAAGACAGTAGTGCCAAAGGAAATATCCTCCTATAACAAAGAGAAAGAATCTTTCTGAGAAACTTCTTTGTGTTCTGTGAAATCATCTCACAGAGTTACAGCTTTCCCCTCAAGAACCCTTTCGCTAAGACAGTTTTTGTGGAATTGGCAAAGTGATATTTGGAAGCCCATAGAGGGCTATGGTGAAAAAGGAAATATCCTCAGATGAAATCTTGAAAGAAGCTCTCCGAGAAACTGCTTAGTGTTCTGTTAATTCATCTCACAGAGTTACATGTGTATTTCGTGGATCTCTTTGCTAGCCTTATTTCTGTGGAATCTGAGAACAGATATTTCGGATCCCATTGATGACTATAGGGCTAAAGGAAATATCCTCCGATAACAAAGAGAAAGAAGCTTTCTGAGAAACTTCTTTGTGTTCTGTGAAATCATCTGTCAGAGTTACAGCTTTGCCCTCAAGAAGCCTTTCGGTAAGACAGTTCTTGTGGAATAGGCAAAGTGATATTTGGAAGCACATAGAGGGCTATGGTGAAAAAGGAAATATCCTCAGATGAAATCTGGAAAGAAGCTTCGTGAGAAACTGCTTAGTGTTCTGTTAATTCATCTCACAGAGTTACATGTGTATTTCGTGGATCTCTTTGCTAGCCTTATTTCTGTGGAATCTGAGAACAGATATTTCGGATCCCTTTGAAGACTATAGGGCCAAAGGAAATATCCTCCGATAACAAAGAGAAAGAAGGTTTCTGAGAAACTTCTTTGTGTTGTGTGAAATCATCTCACAGAGTTACAGCTTTCCCCTCAAGAAGCCTTCGCTAAGACAGTTCTTGTGGAATTGGCAAAGTGATATTTGGAAGACCATAGAGGGCTATGGTGAA
Source organism: Macaca fascicularis (assembly GCF_037993035.2). NCBI lineage: Eukaryota > Metazoa > Chordata > Mammalia > Primates > Cercopithecidae > Macaca > Macaca fascicularis. The sequence goes on along the minus strand of NC_088383.1, from coordinate 47,179,472 downwards.
AAAGGAAATATCCTCAGATGAAATCTTGAAAGAGTCTCTCCGAGAAACTGCTTAGTGTTCTGTTAATTCATCTCACAGAGTTACATGTGTATTTCGTGGATCTGTTTGCTAGCCTTATTTCTGTGGAATCTGAGAACAGATATTTCGGATCCCATTGATGATTATAGGGCTAAAGGAAATATCCTCCGATAATAAAGAGAAAGAAGCTTTCTGAGAAACTTCTTTGTGTTCTGTGAAATCATCTCACAGAATTACAGCTTTCCCCACAAGAAACCTTTCGCTAAGACAGTTCTTGTGGAATTGGCAAAGTGATATTTGGAAACCCATAGAAGGCTATGTTGAAAAAGGAAATATCCTCAGATGAAATCTGGAAAGAAGCTTTCTGAGAAACTGCTTAGTGTTCTGTTAATTCATCTCACAGAGTTACATGTGTATTTCGCGGATCTCTTTGCTAGCCTTATTTCTGTGGAATCTGAGAACAGATATTTCGGATCCTTTTGAAGACTCTAGGGTCAAAGGAAATATCCTCCGATAACAAAGAGAAAGAAGCTTTCTGAGAAACTTCTTTGTGTTCTGTGAAATCATCTCACAGAGTTACAGCTTTCCCCTCAAGAAGCCTTTCGCTAAGACAGTTCTTGTGGAATTGGCAAAGTGATATTTGGAAGCCCATAGAGGGCTATGGTGAAAAAGGAAATATCCTCAGATGAAATCTGGAAAGAAGCTTCGTGAGAAACTGCTTAGTGTTCTGTTAATTCATCTCACAGAGTTACATGTGTATTTCGTGGATCTCTTTGCTAGCCTTATTTCTGTGGAATCTGAGAAAAGATATTTCGGATCCCATTGATGACTATAGGGCTAAAGGAAAATTCCTCCGATAACAAAGAGAAAGAAGCTTTCTGAGAAACTTCCTGGTGTTGTGTGAAATCATCTCACAGAGTTACAGCTTTTCCCTCAAGAAGCCTTTCGCTAAGACAGTTCTTGTGGAATTGGCAAAGTGATATTTGGAAGCCCATAGAGGGCTATGGTGAAAAAGGAAATATCCTCAGATGAAATCTGGAAAGAAGCTTTCTGAGAAACTGCTTAGTGTTCTGTTAATTCATCTCACAGAGTTACATGTGAATTTCGTGGATCTCTTTGCTAGCCTTATTTCTGTGAAATCTGAGTACAGATATTTCGGACCCCTTTGAAGACAGTAGTGCCAAAGGAAATATCCTCCTATAACAAAGAGAAAGAATCTTTCTGAGAAACTTCTTTGTGTTCTGTGAAATCATCTCACAGAGTTACAGATTTCCCCTCAAGAACCCTTTCGCTAAGACAGTTTTTGTGGAATTGGCAAAGTGATATTTGGAAGCCCATAGAGGGCTATGTTGAAAATTGAAATATCCTCAGATGAAATCTTCAAAGAAGCTCTCCGAGAAACTGCTTAGTGTTCGGTTAATTCATCTCACAGAGTTACATGTGTATTTCGTGGATCTCTTTGCTAGCCTTATTTCTGTGGAATCTGAGAACAGATATTTCGGATCCCATTGATGACTATAGGGCTAAAGGAAATATCCTCCGATAACAAAGAGAAAGAAGCTTTCTGAGAAACTTCTTTGTGTTCTGTGAAATCATCTCTCAGAGTTACAGCTTTGCCCTCAAGAAGCCTTTCGCTAAGACAGTTCTTGTGGAATTGGCAAAGTGATATTTGGAAGCTCATAGAGGGCTATGGTGAAAAAGGAAATATCCTCAGATGAAATCTGGAAAGAAGCTTTCTGAGAAACTGCTTAGTGTTCTGTTAATTCATCTCACAGAGTTACATGTGTATTTCCTGGATCTCTTTGCTAGCCTTATTTCTGTGGAATCTGAGAACAGATATTTCGGATCCCTTTGAAGACAATAGGGCCAAAGGAAATATCCTCCGATAACAAAGAGAAAGAAGCTTTCTGAGAAACTTCTTTGTGTTCTGTGAAATCATCTCACAGAGTTACAGCTTTCCCCTCAAGAAGCCTTTCGCTAAGACAGTTCTTGTGGAATAGGCAAAGTGATATTTGGAAGCCCATAGAGGGCTATGGTGAAAAAGGAAATATCCTCAGATGAAATCTGGAAAGAAGCTTTCTGAGAAACTGCTTAGTGTTCTGTTAATTCATCTCACAGAGTTACATCTCTGTTTCGTGGATCTCTTTGCTAGCCTTATTTCTGTGGAATCTGATAACAGATATATCGGATCCCTTTGAAGACTATAGGGCCGAAGGAAATATCCTCCGATAACAAAGAGAAAGAAGGTTTCTGAGAAACTTCTTTGTGTTCTGTGAAATCATCTCACAGAGTTACAGCTTTACTCTCAAGAACCCTTTCGCTAAGACAGTTCTTGTGGAATTGGCAAAGTGATATTTGGAAGCACATAGAGGGCTATGGTGAAAAAGGAACTATCCTTAGATGAAATCTGGAGAGAAGCTTTCTCAGAAACTGCTTAGTGTTCTGTTAATTCATCTCACAGAATTACATGTGTATTTCGTGGATCTCTTTGCTAGCCTTATTTCTGTGGAATCTGAGAACAGATATTTCGGATCCCATTGATGATTATAGGGCTAAAGGAAATATCCTCCGATAATAAAGAGAAAGAAGCTTTCTGAGAAACTTCTTTGTGTTCTGTGAAATCATCTCACAGAATTACAGCTTTCCCCACAAGAAACCTTTCGCTAAGACAGTTCTTGTGGAATTGGCAAAGTGATATTTGGAAACCCATAGAGGGCTATGTTGAAAAAGGAAATATCTTCAGATGAAATCTGGAAAGAAGCTTTCTGAAAAACTGCTTAGTGTTCTGTTAATTCATCTCACAGATTTACATGTGTATTTCGCGGATCTCTTTGCTAGCCTTATTTCTGTGGAATCTGAGAACAGATATTTCGGATCCCTTTGAAGACTATAGGGCCAAAGGAAATATCCTCCGATAACAAAAAGAAAGAAGCTTTCTGAGAAACTTCTTTGTGTTCTCTGAAATCATCTCACAGAGTTACAGCTTTCCCCTCAAGAAGCCTTTCGCTAAGACAGTTCTTGTGGAATAGGCAAAGTGATAATTGGAAGCCCATAGAGGGCTATGGTGAAAAAGGAAATATCCTCAGATGAAATCTGGAAAGAAGCTTTCTGAGAAACTGCTTAGTGTTCTGTTAATTCATCTCACAGAGTTACATGTGTATTTCGTGGATCTCTTTGCTAGCCTTATTTCTGTGGAATCTGAGAACAGATATTTCGGATCCCTTTGAAGACTATAGGACCAAAGGAAATATCCTCTGATAACAAAGAGAAAGAAGCTTTCTGAGAAACTTCTTTGTGTTCTGTGAAATCATTCCACAGAGTTACAGCTTTCCCCTGAAGAAGCCTTTCGCTAAGACAGTTCTTGTGGAATTGGCAAAGTGATATTTGGAAGCCCATAGAGGGCTATGGTGAAAAAGGAAATATCCTCAGATGAAATTTGGAAAGAAGCTTCATGAGAAACTGCTTAGTGTTCTGTTAATTCATCTCACAGAGTTACATGTGCATTTCGTGGATCTCTTTGCTAGCTTTATTTCTGTGGAATCTGAGAAGAGATATTTCGGATCCCATTGATGACTACAGGGCTAAAGGAAAATTCCTCCGATAACAAAGAGAAAGAAGCTTTCTGAGAAACTTCCTGGTGTTGTGTGAAATCATCTCACAGAGTTACAGCTTTCCCCTCAAGAAGCCTTTCGCTAAGACAGTTCTTGTGGAATTGGCAAAGTGATATTTGGAAGCCCATAGAGGGCTATGGTGAAAAAGGAAATATCCTCAGATGAAATCTGGAAAGAAGCTTTCTGAGAAACTGCTTAGTGTTCTGTTAATTCATCTCACAGAGTTACATCTGTATTTCGTGGATCTCTTTGCTAGCCTTATTTCTGTGGTATCTGAGTACAGATATTTCGGATCCCATTAAAGACAATAGGGCCAAAGGAAATATCCTCCTATAACAAAGAGAAAGAAGCTTTCTGAGAAACTTCTTTGTGTTCTGTGAAATCATCTCACAGAGTTACAGCTTTCCCCTCAAGAACACTTTCGCTAAGACAGTTCTTGTGGAATTGGCAAAGTGATATTTGGAAGCACATAGAGGGCTATGGTGAAAAAGGAACTATCCTTAGATGAAATCTGGAGAGAAGCTTTCTCAGAAACTGCTTAGTGTTCTGTTAATTCATCTCACAGAGTTACATGTGTATTTCGTGGATCTCTTTGCTAGCCTTATTTCTGTGGAATCTGAGAACAGATATATCGGATCCCTTTGAAGACTATAGGGCCAAAGGAAATATCCTCCGATAACAAAGAGAAAGAAGGTTTCTGAGAAACTTCTTTGTGTTCTGTGAAATCATCTCACAGAGTTACAGCTTTCCCCTCAAGAAGCCTTTCGCTAAGACAGTTCTTGTGGAATAGGCAAAGTGATATTTGGAAGCCCATAGAGGGCTATGGTGAAAAAGGAAATATCCTCAGATGAAATCTGGAAAGAAGCTTTCTGAGAAACTGCTTAGTGTTCTGTTAATTCATCTCACAGAGTTAAATGTGTATTTCGTGGATCTCTTTGCTAGCCTTATTGCAGTGGAATCTGAGAACAGATATTTCGGATCCCTTTGAAGACAATAAGGCCAAAGGAAATATCCTACGATAACAAAGAGAAAGAAGCTTTCTGAGAAACTTCTTTGTGTTCTGTGAAATCATCTCACAGAGTTACAGCTTTCCCCTCAAGAAGCCTTTCGCTAACACAGTTCTTGTGGAATAGGCAAAGTGATATTTGGAAGCCCATAGAGGGCTATGGTGAAAAAGGAAATATCCTCAGATGAAATCTGGAAAGAAGCTTTCTGAGAAACTGCTTAGTGTTCTGTTAATTCATCTCACAGAGTTACATGTGTATTTCGTGGATCTCTTTGCTAGCCTTATTTCTGTGGAATCTGAGTACAGATATTTCGGATCCCTTTGAAGACAGTAGTGCCAAAGGAAATATCCTCCTATAACAAAGAGAAAGAATCTTTCTGAGAAACTTCTTTGTGTTCTGTGAAATCATCTCACAGAGTTACAGCTTTCCCCTCAAGAACCCTTTCGCTAAGACAGTTTTTGTGGAATTGGCAAAATGATATTTGGAAGCCCATAGAGGGCTATGGTGAAAAAGGAAATATCCTCAGATGAAATCTTGAAAGAAGCTCTCCGAGAAACTGCTTAGTGTTCTGTTAATTCATCTCACAGAGTTACATGTGTATTTCGTGGATCTCTTTGCTAGCCTTATTTCTGTGGAATCTGAGAACAGATATTTCGGATCCCATTGATGACTATAGGGCTAAAGGAAATATCCTCCGATAAGAAAGAGAAAGAAGCTTTCTGAGAAACTTCTTTGTGTTCTGTGAAATCATCTCTCAGAGTTACAGCTTTGCCCTCAAGAAGCCTTTCGCTAAGACAGTTCTTGTGGAATAGGCAAAGTGATATTTGGAAGCACATAGAGGGCTACGGTGAAAAAGGAAATATCCTCAGATGAAATCTGGAAAGAAGCTTCGTGAGAAACTGCTTAGTGTTCTGTTAATTCATCTCACAGAGTTACATGTGTATTTCGTGGATCTCTTTGCTAGCCTTATTTCTGTGGAATCTGAGAACAGATATTTCGGATCCCTTTGAAGACTATAGGGCCAAAGGAAATATCCTCCGATAACAAAGAGAAAGAAGGTTTCTGAGAAACTTCTTTGTGTTGTGTGAAATCATCTCACAGAGTTACAGCTTTCCCCTCAAGAAGCCTTCGCTAAGACAGTTCTTGTGGAATTGGCAAAGTGATATTTGGAACACCATAGAGGGCTATGGTGAAAAAGGAAATATCCTCAGATGAAATCTTGAAAGAGTCTCTCCGAGAAACTGCTTAGTGTTCTGTTAATTCATCTCACAGAGTTACATGTGTATTTCGTGGATCTCTTTGCTAGCCTTATTTCTGTGGAATCTGAGAACAGATATTTCGGATCCCATTGATGATTATAGGGTTAAAGGAAATATCCTCCGATAATAAAGAGAAAGAAGCTTTCTGAGAAACTTCTTTGTGTTCTGTGAAATCATCTCACAGAATTACAGCTTTCCCCACAAGAAACCTTTCGCTAAGACAGTTCTTGTGGAATTGGCAAAGTGATATTTGGAAACCCATAGAGGGCTATGTTGAAAAAGGAAATATCCTCAGATGAAATCTGGAAAGAAGCTTTCTGAGAAACTGCTTAGTGTTCTGTTAATTCATCTCACAGAGTTACATGTGTATTTCGCGGATCTCTTTGCTAGCCTTATTTCTGTGGAATCTGAGAACAGATATTTCGGATCCCTTTGAAGACTCTAGGGTCAAAGGAAATATCCTCCGATATCAAAGAGAAAGAAGCTTTCTGAGAAACTTCTTTGTGTTCTGTGAAATCATCTCACAGAGTTACAGCTTTCCCCTCAAGAAGCCTTTCGCTAAGACAGTTCTTGTGGAATAGGCAAAGTGATATTTGGAAGCCAATAGAGGGCTATGGTGAAAAAGGAAATATCCTCAGATGAAATCTGGAAAGAAGCTTTCTGAGAAACTGCTTAGTGTTCTGTTAATTCATCTCACAGAGTTACATGTGTATTTCGTGGATCTCTTTGCTAGCCTTATTTCTGTGGAATCTGAGAACAGATATTTCGGATCCCTTTGAAGACTATAGGGCCAAAGGAAATATCCTCCGATAACAAAGAGAAAGAAGCTTTCTGAGAAACTTCTTTGTGTTCTGTGAAATCATCTCACAGAGTTACAGCTTTGCCCTCAAGAAGCCTTTCGCTAAGACAGTTCTTGTGGAATTGGCAAAGTGATATTTGGAAGCCCATAGAGGGCTATGGTGAAAAAGGAAATATCCTCAGATGAAATCTGGAAAGAAGCTTTCTGAGAAACTGCTTAGTGTTCTGTTAATTCATCACACAGAGTTACATGTGTATTTCCTGGATCTCTTTGCTAGCCTTATTTCTGTGGAATCTGAGAACAGATATTTCGGATCCCTTTGAAGACAATAGGGCCAAAGGAAATATCCTCCGATAACAAAGAGAAAGAAGCTTTCTGAGAAACTTCTTTGTGTTCTGTGAAATCATCTCACAGAGTTACAGCTTTCCCCTCAAGAAGCCTTTCGCTAAGACAGTTGTTGTGGAATAGGCAAAGTGATATTTGGAAGCCCATAGAGGGCTATGGTGAAAAAGGAAATATCCTCAGATGAAATCTGGAAAGAAGCTTTCTGAGAAACTGCTTAGTGTTCTGTTAATTCATCTCACAGAGTTACATCTCTATTTCGTGGATCTCTTTGCTAGCCTTATTTCTGTGGAATCTGAGTACAGATATTTCGGATCCCTTTGAAGACAGTAGTGCCAAAGGAAATATCCTCCTATAACAAAGAGAAAGAATCTTTCTGAGAAACTTCTTTGTGTTCTGTGAAATCATCTCACAGAGTTACAGCTTTCCCCTCAAGAACCCTTTCGCTAAGACAGTTTTTGTGGAATTGGCAAAGTGATATTTGGAAGCCCATAGAGGGCTATGGTGAAAAAGGAAATATCCTCAGATGAAATCTTGAAAGAAGCTCTCCGAGAAACTGCTTAGTGTTCTGTTAATTCATCTCACAGAGTTACATGTGTATTTCGTGGATCTCTTTGCTAGCCTTATTTCTGTGGAATCTGAGAACAGATATTTCGGATCCCATTGATGACTATAGGGCTAAAGGAAATATCCTCCGATAACAAAGAGAAAGAAGCTTTCTGAGAAACTTCTTTGTGTTCTGTGAAATCATCTGTCAGAGTTACAGCTTTGCCCTCAAGAAGCCTTTCGCTAAGACAGTTCTTGTGGAATAGGCAAAGTGATATTTGGAAGCACATAGAGGGCTATGGTGAAAAAGGAAATATCCTCAGATGAAATCTGGAAAGAAGCTTCGTGAGAAACTGCTTAGTGTTCTGTTAATTCATCTCACAGAGTTACATGTGTATTTCGTGGATCTCTTTGCTAGCCTTATTTCTGTGGAATCTGAGAACAGATATTTCGGATCCCTTTGAAGACTATAGGGCCAAAGGAAATATCCTCCGATAACAAAGAGAAAGAAGGTTTCTGAGAAACTTCTTTGTGTTGTGTGAAATCATCTCACAGAGTTACAGCTTTCCCCTCAAGAAGCCTTCGCTAAGACAGTTCTTGTGGAATTGGCAAAGTGATATTTGGAAGACCATAGAGGGCTATGATGAAAAAGGAAATATCCTCAGATGAAATCTTGAAAGAGTCTCTCCGAGAAACTGCTTAGTGTTCTGTTAATTCATCTCACAGAGTTACATGTGTATTTCGTGGATCTGTTTGCTAGCCTTATTTCTGTGGAATCTGAGAACAGATATTTCGGATCCCATTGATGATTATAGGGCTAAAGGAAATATCCTCCGATAATAAAGAGAAAGAAGCTTTCTGAGAAACATCTTTGTGTTCTGTGAAATCATCTCACAGAATTACAGCTTTCCCCACAAGAAACCTTTCGCTAAGACAGTTCTTGTGGAATTGGCAAAGTGATATTTGGAAACCCATAGAGGGCTATGTTGAAAAAGGAAATATCCTCAGATGAAATCTGGAAAGAAGCTTTCTGAGAAACTGCTTAGTGTTCTGTTAATTCATCTCACAGAGTTACATGTGTATTTCGTGGATCTCTTTGCTAGCCTTATTTCTGTGGAATCTGAGAACAGATATTTCGGATCCCTTTGAAGACTATAGGGCCAAAGGAAATATCCTCCGATAACAAAGAGAAAGAAGCTTTCTGAGAAACTTCTTTGTGTTCTGTGAAATCATCTCACAGAGTTACAGCTTTCCCCTCAAGAAGCCTTTCGCTAAGACAGTTCTTGTGGAATTGGCAAAGTGATATTTGGAAGCTCATAGAGGGCTATGGTGAAAAAGGAAATATCCTCAGATGAAATCTGGAAAGAAGCTTCGAGAGAAACTGCTTAGGGTTCTGTTAATTCATCTCACAGAGTTACATGTGTATTTCGTGGATCTCTTTGCTAGCCTTATTTCTGTGGAATCTGAGAAAAGATATTTCGGATCCCATTGATGACTATAGGGCTAAAGGAAAATTCCTCCGATAACAAAGAGAAAGAAGCTTTCTGAGAAACTTCCTGGTGTTGTGTGAAATCATCTCACAGAGTTACAGCTTTCCCCTCAAGAAGCCTTTCGCTAAGACAGTTCTTGTGGAATTGGCAAAGTGATATTTGGAAGCCCATAGAGGGCTATGGTGAAAAAGGAAATATCCTCAGATGAAATCTGGAAAGAAGCTTTCTGAGAAACTGCTTAGTGTTCTGTTAATTCATCTCACAGAGTTACATGTGTATTTCGTGGATCTCTTTGCTAGCCTTATTTCTGTGGAATCTGAGTACAGATATTTCGGATCCCATTGAAGACAATAGGGCCAAAGGAAATATCCTCCTATAACAAAGAGAAAGAAGCTTTCTGAGAAACTTCTTTGTGTTCTGTGAAATCATCTCACAGAGTTACAGCTTTCCCCTCAAGAACACTTTCGCTAAGACAGTTCTTGTGGAATTGGCAAAGTGATATTTGGAAGCCCTTAGAGGGCTATGGTGAAAAAGGAAATATCCTCAGATGAAATCTTGAAAGAAGCTCTCCGAGAAACTGCTTAGTGTTCTGTTAATTCATCTCACAGAGTTACATGTGTATTTCGTGGATCTCTTTGCTAGCCTTATTACTGTGGAATCTGAGAACAGATATTTCGGATCCCATTGATGACTATAGGGCTAAAGGAAATATCCTCCGATAAAAAAGAGAAAGAAGCTTTCTGAGAAACTTCTTTGTGTTCTGTGAAATCATGTCACAGAGTTACAGCTTTCCCCTCAAGAACACTTTCGCTAAGACAGTTCTTGTGGAATTGGCAAAGTGATATTTGGAAGCACATAGAGGGCTATGGTGAAAAAGGAACTATCCTTAGATGAAATCTGGAGAGAAGCTTTCTGAGAAACTGCTTAGTGTTCTGTTAATTCATCTCACAGAGTTACATGTGTATTTCGTGGATCTCTTTGCTAGCCTTATTTCTGTGGAATCTGAGAACAGATATTTCGGATCCCTTTGAAGACTATATGGCCAAAGGAAATATCCTCCGATAACAAAGAGAAAGAAGCTTTCTGAGAAACTTCTTTGTGTTCTGTGAAATCATCTCACAGAGTTACAGCTTTCCCCTCAAGAACCCTTTCGCTAAGACAGTTCTAGTGGAATAGGCAAAGTGATATTTGGAAGCCCATAGAGGGCTATGGTGAAAAAGGAAATATCCTCAGATGAAATCTGGAAAGAAGCTTTCTGAGAAACTGCTTAGTGTTCTGTTAATTCATCTCACAGAGTTACATCTGTATTTCTTGGATCTCTTTGCTAGCCTTATTTCTGTGGAATCTGAGTACAGATATTTCGGATCCCATTGAAGACAATAGGGCCAAAGGAAATATCTTCCGATAACAAAGAGAAAGAAGCTTTCTGAGAAACTTCTTTGTGTTCTGTGAAATCATCTCACAGAGTTACAGCTTTCCCCTCAAGAACACTTTCGCTAAGACAGTTCTTGTGGAATTGGCAAAGTGATATTTGGAAGCCCATAGAGGGCTATGGTTAAAAAGGAAATATCCTAAGATGAAATCTGGAAAGAAGCTTTATGAGAAACTGCTTAGTGTTCTGTTAATTCATCTCACAGAGTTACATGTGTATTTCGTGGATCTCTTTGCTAGCCTTATTTCTGTGGAATCTGAGAACAGATATTTCGGATCCCTTTGAAAACTATAGGGCCAAAGGAAATATCCTCCGATAACAAAGAGAAAGAAGGTTTCTGAGAAACTTCTTTGTGTTCTGTGAAATCATCTCACAGAGTTACAGCTTTCCCCTCAAGAAGCCTTTCGCTAAGACAGTTCTTGTGGAATAGGCAAAGTGATATTTGGAAGCCCATAGAGGGCTATGGTGAAAAAGGAAATATCCTCAGATGAAATCTGGAAAGAAGCTTTCTGAGAAACTGCTTAGTGTTCTGTTAATTCATCTCACAGAGTTACATGTGTATTTCGTGGATCTCTTTGCTAGCCTTATTTCTGTGGAATCTGAGAACAGATATTTCGGATCCCTTTGAAGACAATAGGGCCAAAGGAAATATCCTCCGATAAGAAAGAGAAAGAAGCTTTCTGAGAAACTTCTTTGTGTTCTGTGAAATCATCTCACAGAGTTACAGCTTTCCCCTCAAGAAGCCTTTCGCTAACACAGTTCTTGTGGAATAGGCAAAGTGATATTTGGAAGCCCATAGAGGGCTATGGTGAAAAAGGAAATATCCTCAGATGAAATCTGGAAAGAAGCTTTCTGAGAAACTGCTTAGTGTTCTGTTAATTCATCTCACAGAGTTACATGTGTATTTCGTGGATCTCTTTGCTAGCCTTATTTCTGTGGAATCTGAGTACAGATATTTCGGATCCCTTTGAAGACAGTAGTGCCAAAGGAAATATCCTCCTATAACAAAGAGAAAGAATGTTTCTGAGAAACTTCTTTGTGTTCTGTGAAATCATCTCACAGAGTTACAGATTTCCCCTCAAGAACCCTTTCGCTAAGACAGTTTTTGTGGAATTGGCAAAGTGATATTTGGAAGCCCATAGAGGGCTATGGTGAAAATGGAAATATCCTCAGATGAAATCTTGAAAGAATCTCTCCGAGAAACTGCTTAGTGTTCGGTTAATTCATCTCACAGAGTTACATGTGTATTTCGTGGATCTCTTTGCTAGCCTTATTTCTGTGGAATCTGAGAACAGATATTTCGGATCCCATTGATGACTATAGGGCTAAAGGAAATATCCTCCGATAACAAAGAGAAAGAAGCTTTCTGAGAAACTTCTTTGTGTTCTGTGAAATCATCTCTCAGAGTTACAGCTTTGCCCTCAAGAAGCCTTTCGCTAAGACAGTTCTTGTGGAATTGGCAAAGTGATATTTGGAAGCCCATAGAGGGCTATGGTGAAAAAGGAAATATCCTCAGATGAAATCTGGAAAGAAGCTTTCTGGGAAACTGCTTAGTGTTCTGTTAATTCATCTCACAGAGTTACATGTGTATTTCCTGGATCTCTTTGCTAGCCTTATTTCTGTGGAATCTGAGAACAGATATTTCGGATCCCTTTGAAGACAATAGGGCCAAATGAAATATCCTCCGATAACAAAGAGAAAGAAGCTTTCTGAGAAACTTCTTTGTGTTCTGTGAAATCATCTCACAGAGTTACAGCTTTCCCCTCAAGAAGCCTTTCGCTAACACAGTTCTTGTGGAATAGGCAAAGTGATATTTGGAAGCCCATAGAGGGCTATGGTGAAAAAGGAAATATCCTCAGATGAAATCTGGAAAGAAGCTTTCTGAGAAACTGCTTAGTGTTCTGTTAATTCATCTCACAGAGTTACATGTGTATTTCGTGGATCTCTTTGCTAGCCTTATTTCTGTGGAATCTGAGTACAGATATTTCGGATCCCTTTGAAGACAGTAGTGCCAAAGGAAATATCCTCCTATAACAAAGAGAAAGAATCCTTCTGAGAAACTTCTTTGTGTTCTGTGAAATCATCTCACAGAGTTACAGCTTTCCCCTCAAGAACCCTTTCGCTAAGACAGTTTTTGTGGAATTGGCAAAGTGATATTTGGAAGCCCATAGAGGGCTATGGTGAAAAAGGAAATATCCTCAGATGAAATCTTGAAAGAAGCTCTCCGAGAAACTGCTTAGTGTTCTGTTAATTCATCTCACAGAGTTACATGTGTATTTCGTGGATCTCTTTGCTAGCCTTATTTCTGTGGAATCTGAGAACAGATATTTCGGATCCCATTGATGACTATAGGGCTAAAGGAAATATCCTCCGATAACAAAGAGAAAGAAGCTTTCTGAGAAACTTCTTTGTGTTCTGTGAAATCATCTGTCAGAGTTACAGCTTTGCCCTCAAGAAGCCTTTCGGTAAGACAGTTCTTGTGGAATAGGCAAAGTGATATTTGGAAGCACATAGAGGGCTATGGTGAAAAAGGAAATATCCTCAGATGAAATCTGGAAAGAAGCTTCGTGAGAAACTGCTTAGTGTTCTGTTAATTCATCTCACAGAGTTACATGTGTATTTCGTGGATCTCTTTGCTAGCCTTATTTCTGTGGAATCTGAGAACAGATATTTCGGATCCCTTTGAAGACTATAGGGCCAAAGGAAATATCCTCCGATAACAAAGAGAAAGAAGCTTTCTGAGAAACTTCTTTGTGTTGTGTGAAATCATCTCACAGAGTTACAGCTTTCCCCTCAAGAAGCCTTCGCTAAGACAGTTCTTGTGGAATTGGCAAAGTGATATTTGGAAGACCATAGAGGGCTATGGTGAAAAAGGAAATATCCTCAGATGAAATCTTGAAAGAGTCTCTCCGAGAAACTGCTTAGTGTACTGTTAATTCATCTCACAGAGTTACATGTGTATTTCGTGGATCTGTTTGCTAGCCTTATTTCTGTGGAATCTGAGAACAGATATTTCGGATCCCATTGATGATTATAGGGCTAAAGGAAATATCCTCCGATAATAAAGAGAAAGAAGCTTTCTGAGAAACTTCTTTGTGTTCTGTGAAATCATCTCACAGAATTACAGCTTTCCCCACAAGAAACCTTTCGCTAAGACAGTTCTTGTGGAATTGGCAAAGTGATATTTGGAAACCCATAGAGGGCTATGTTGAAAAAGGAAATATCCTCAGATGAAATCTGGAAAGAAGCTTTCTGAGAAACTGCTTAGTGTTCTGTTAATTCATCTCACAGAGTTACATGTGTATTTCGCGGATCTCTTTGCTAGCCTTATTTCTGTGGAATCTGAGAACAGATATTTCGGATCCTTTTGAAGACTCTAGGGTCAAAGGAAATATCCTCCGATAACAAAGAGAAAGAAGCTTTCTGAGAAACTTCTTTGTGTTCTGTGAAATCATCTCACAGAGTTACAGCTTTCCCCTCAAGAAGCCTTTCGCTAAGACAGTTCTTGTGGAATAGGCAAAGTGATATTTGGAAGCCAATAGAGGGCTATGGTGAAAAAGGAAATATCCTCAGATGAAATCTGGAAAGAAGCTTTCTGAGAAACTGCTTAGTGTTCTGTTAATTCATCTCACAGAGTTACATGTGTATTTCGTGGATCTCTTTGCTAGCCTTATTTCTGTGGAATCTGAGAACAGATATTTCGGATCCCTTTGAAGACTATAGGGCCAAAGGAAATATCCTCCGATAACAAAGAGAAAGAAGCTTTCTGAGAAACTTCTTTGTGTTCTGTGAAATCATCTCACAGAGTTACAGCTTTCCCCTCAAGAAGCCTTTCGCTAAGACAGTTCTTGTGGAATTGGCAAAGTGATATTTGGAAGCCCATAGAGGGCTATGGTGAAAAAGGAAATATCCTCAGATGAAATCTGGAAAGAAGCTTCGTGAGAAACTGCTTAGTGTTCTGTTAATTCATCTCACAGAGTTACATGTGTATTTCGTGGATCTCTTTGCTAGCCTTATTTCTGTGGAATCTGAGAAAAGATATTTCGGATCCCATTGATGACTATAGGGCTAAAGGAAAATTCCTCCGATAACAAAGAGAAAGAAGCTTTCTGAGAAACTTCCTGGTGTTGTGTGAAATCATCTCACAGAGTTACAGCTTTCCCCTCAAGAAGCCTTTCGCTAAGACAGTTCTTGTGGAATTGGCAAAGTGATATTTGGAAGCCCATAGAGGGCTATGGTGAAAAAGGAAATATCCTCAGATGAAATCTGGAAAGAAGCTTTCTGAGAAACTGCTTAGTGTTCTGTTAATTCATCTCACAGAGTTACATCTGTATTTCTTGGATCTCTTTGCTAGCCTTATTTCTGTGGAATCTGAGTACAGATATTTCGGATCCCATTGAAGACAATAGGGCCAAAGGAAATATCTTCCGATAACAAAGAGAAAGAAGCTTTCTGAGAAACTTCTTTGTGTTCTGTGAAATCATCTCACAGAGTTACAGCTTTCCCCTCAAGAACACTTTCGCTAAGACAGTTCTTGTGGAATTGGCAAAGTGATATTTGGAAGCCCATAGAGGGCTATGGTGAAAAAGGAAATATCCTAAGATGAAATCTGGAAAGAAGCTTTCTGAGAAACTGCTTAGTGTTCTGTTAATTCATCTCACAGAGTTACATGTGTATTTCGTGGATCCCTTTGCTAGCCTTATTTCTGTGGAATCTGAGAACAGATATTTCGGATCCCTTTGAAAACTATAGGGCCAAAGGAAATATCCTCCGATAACAAAGAGAAAGAAGGTTTCTGAGAAACTTCTTTGTGTTCTGTGAAATCATCTCACAGAGTTACAGCTTTCCCCTCAAGAAGCCTTTCGCTAAGACAGTTCTTGTGGAATAGGCAAAGTGATATTTGGAAGCCCATAGAGGGCTATGGTGAAAAAGGAAATATCCTCCGATGAAATCTGGAAAGAAGCTTTTGAGAAACTGCTTAGTGTTCTGTTAATTCATCTCACAGAGTTACATGTGTATTTCGTGGATCCCTTTGCTAGCCTTATTTCTGTGGAATCTGAGAACAGATATTTCGGATCCCTTTGAAGACAATAGGGCCAAAGGAAATATCCTCCGATAACAAAGAGAAAGAAGCTTTCTGAGAAACTTCTTTGTGTTCTGTGAAATCATCTCACAGAGTTACAGCTTTCCCCTCAAGAAGCCTTTCGCTAACACAGTTCTTGTGGAATAGGCAAAGTGATATTTGGAAGCCCATAGAGGGCTATGGTGAAAAAGGAAATATCCTCAGATGAAATCTGGAAAGAAGCTTTCTGAGAAACTGCTTAGTGTTCTGTTAATTCATCTCACAGAGTTACATGTGAATTTCGTGGATCTCTTTGCTAGCCTTATTTCTGTGAAATCTGAGTACAGATATTTCGGATCCCTTTGAAGACAGTAGTGCCAAAGGAAATATCCTCCTATAACAAAGAGAAAGAATCTTTCTGAGAAACTTCTTTGTGTTCTGTGAAATCATCTCACAGAGTTACAGATTTCCCCTCAAGAACCCTTTCGCTAAGACAGTTTTTGTGGAATTGGCAAAGTGATATTTGGAAGCCCATAGAGGGCTATGTTGAAAATGGAAATATCCTCAGATGAAATCTTCAAAGAAGCTCTCCGAGAAACTGCTTAGTGTTCGGTTAATTCATCTCACAGAGTTACATGTGTATTTCGTGGATCTCTTTGCTAGCCTTATTTCTGTGGAATCTGAGAACAGATATTTCGGATCCCATTGATGACTATAGGGCCAAAGGAAATATCCTCCGATAACAAAGAGAAAGAAGCTTTCTGAGAAACTTCTTTGTGTTCTGTGAAATCATCTCACAGAGTTACAGCTTTCCCCTCAAGAAGCCTTTCGCTAAGACAGTTCTTGTGGAATTGGCAAAGTGATATTTGGAAGCCCATAGAGGGCTATGGTGAAAAAGGAAATATCCTCAGATGAAATCTGGAAAGAAGCTTCGTGAGAAACTGCTTAGTGTTCTGTTAATTCATCTCACAGAGTTACATGTGTATTTCGTGGATCTCTTTGCTAGCCTTATTTCTGTGGAATCTGAGAAAAGATATTTCGGATCCCATTGATGACTATAGGGCTAAAGGAAAATTCCTCCGATAACAAAGAGAAAGAAGCTTTCTGAGAAACTTCCTGGTGTTGTGTGAAATCATCTCACAGAGTTACAGCTTTCCCCTCAAGAAGCCTTTCGCTAAGACAGTTCTTGTGGAATTGGCAAAGTGATATTTGGAAGCCCATAGAGGGCTATGGTGAAAAAGGAAATATCCTCAGATGAAATCTGGAAAGAAGCTTTCTGAGAAACTGCTTAGTGTTCTGTTAATTCATCTCACAGAGTTACATCTGTATTTCTTGGATCTCTTTGCTAGCCTTATTTCTGTGGAATCTGAGTACAGATATTTCGGATCCCATTGAAGACAATAGGGCCAAAGGAAATATCTTCCGATAACAAAGAGAAAGAAGCTTTCTGAGAAACTTCTTTGTGTTCTGTGAAATCATCTCACAGAGTTACAGCTTTCCCCTCAAGAACACTTTCGCTAAGACAGTTCTTGTGGAATTGGCAAAGTGATATTTGGAAGCCCATAGAGGGCTATGGTGAAAAAGGAAATATCCTAAGATGAAATCTGGAAAGAAGCTTTCTGAGAAACTGCTTAGTGTTCTGTTAATTCATCTCACAGAGTTACATGTGTATTTCGTGGATCTCTTTGCTAGCCTTATTTCTGTGGAATCTGAGAACAGATATTTCGGATCCCTTTGAAAACTATAGGGCCAAAGGAAATATCCTCCGATAACAAAGAGAAAGAAGGTTTCTGAGAAACTTCTTTGTGTTCTGTGAAATCATCTCACAGAGTTACAGCTTTCCCCTCAAGAAGCCTTTCGCTAAGACAGTTCTTGTGGAATAGGCAAAGTGATATTTGGAAGCCCATAGAGGGCTATGGTGAAAAAGGAAATATCCTCAGATGAAATCTGGAAAGAAGCTTTCTGAGAAACTGCTTAGTGTTCTGTTAATTCATCTCACAGAGTTACATGTGTATTTCGTGGATCTCTTTGCTAGCCTTATTTCTGTGGAATCTGAGAACAGATATTTCGGATCCCTTTGAAGACAATAGGGCCAAAGGAAATATCCTCCGATAACAAAGAGAAAGAAGCTTTCTGAGAAACTTCTTTGTGTTCTGTGAAGTCATCTCACAGAGTTACAGCTTTCCCCTCAAGAAGCCTTTCGCTAACACAGTTCTTGTGGAATAGGCAAAGTGATATTTGGAAGCCCATAGAGGGCTATGGTGAAAAAGGAAATATCCTCAGATGAAATCTGGAAAGAAGCTTTCTGAGAAACTGCTTAGTGTTCTGTTAATTCATCTCACAGAGTTACATGTGAATTTCGTGTATCTCTTTGCTAGCCTTATTTCTGTGAAATCTGAGTACAGATATTTCGGATCCCTTTGAAGACAGTAGTGCCAAAGGAAATATCCTCCTATAACAAAGAGAAAGAATCTTTCTGAGAAACTTCTTTGTGTTCTGTGAAATCATCTCACAGAGTTACAGATTTCCCCTCAAAAACCCTTTCGCTAAGACAGTTTTTGTGGAATTGGCAAAGTGATATTTGGAAGCCCATAGAGGGCTATGTTGAAAATGGAAATATCCTCAGATGAAATCTTCAAAGAAGCTCTCCGAGAAACTGCTTAGTGTTCGGTTAATTCATCTCACAGAGTTGCATGTGTATTTCGTGGATCTCTTTGCTAGCCTTATTTCTGTGGAATCTGAGAACAGATATTTCGGATCCCATTGATGACTATAGGGCTAAAGGAAATATCCTCCGATAACAAAGAGAAAGAAGCTTTCTGAGAAACTTCTTTGTGTTCTGTGAAATCATCTCTCAGAGTTACAGCTTTGCCCTCAAGAAGCCTTTCGCTAAGACAGTTCTTGTGGAATTGGCAAAGTGATATTTGGAAGCCCATAGAGGGCTATGGTGAAAAAGGAAATATCCTCAGATGAAATCTGGAAAGAAGCTTTCTGAGAAACTGCTTAGTGTTCTGTTAATTCATCTCACAGAGTTACATGTGTATTTCCTGGATCTCTTTGCTAGCCTTATTTCTGTGGAATCTGAGAACAGATATTTCGGATCCCTTTGAAGACAATAGGGCCAAAGGAAATATCCTCCGATAACAAAGAGAAAGAAGCTTTCTGAGAAACTTCTTTGTGTTCTGTGAAATCATCTCACAGAGTTACAGCTTTCCCCTCAAGAAGCCTTTCGCTAAGACAGTTGTTGTGGAATAGGCAAAGTGATATTTGGAAGCCCATAGAGGGCTATGGTGAAAAAGGAAATATCCTCAGATGAAATCTGGAAAGAAGCTTTCTGAGAAACTGCTTAGTGTTCTGTTAATTCATCTCACAGAGTTACATCTCTATTTCGTGGATCTCTTTGCTAGCCTTATTTCTGTGGAATCTGAGTACAGATATTTCGGATCCCTTTGAAGACAGTAGTGCCAAAGGAAATATCCTCCTATAACAAAGAGAAAGAATCTTTCTGAGAAACTTCTTTGTGTTCTGTGAAATCATCTCACAGAGTTACAGCTTTCCCCTCAAGAACCCTTTCGCTAAGACAGTTTTTGTGGAATTGGCAAAGTGATATTTGGAAGCCCATAGAGGGCTATGGTGAAAAAGGAAATATCCTCAGATGAAATCTTGAAAGAAGCTCTCCGAGAAACTGCTTAGTGTTCTGTTAATTCATCTCACAGAGTTACATGTGTATTTCGTGGATCTCTTTGCTAGCCTTATTTCTGTGGAATCTGAGAACAGATATTTCGGATCCCATTGATGACTATAGGGCTAAAGGAAATATCCTCCGATAACAAAGAGAAAGAAGCTTTCTGAGAAACTTCTTTGTGTTCTGTGAAATCATCTGTCAGAGTTACAGCTTTGCCCTCAAGAAGCCTTTCGCTAAGACAGTTCTTGTGGAATAGGCAAAGTGATATTTGGAAGCACATAGAGGGCTATGGTGAAAAAGGAAATATCCTCAGATGAAATCTGGAAAGAAGCTTCGTGAGAAACTGCTTAGTGTTCTGTTAATTCATCTCACAGAGTTACATGTGTATTTCGTGGATCTCTTTGCTAGCCTTATTTCTGTGGAATCTGAGAACAGATATTTCGGATCCCTTTGAAGACTATAGGGCCAAAGGAAATATCCTCCGATAACAAAGAGAAAGAAGGTTTCTGAGAAACTTCTTTGTGTTGTGTGAAATCATCTCACAGAGTTACAGCTTTCCCCTCAAGAAGCCTTCGCTAAGACAGTTCTTGTGGAATTGGCAAAGTGATATTTGGAAGACCATAGAGGGCTATGGTGAAAAAGGAAATATCCTCAGATGAAATCTTGAAAGAGTCTCTCCGAGAAACTGCTTAGTGTTCTGTTAATTCATCTCACAGAGTTACATGTGTATTTCGTGGATCTCTTTGCTAGCCTTATTTCTGTGGAATCTGAGAACAGATATTTCGGATCCCATTGATGATTATAGGGCTAAAGGAAATATCCTCCGATAATAAAGAGAAAGAAGCTTTCTGAGAAACTTCTTTGTGTTCTGTGAAATCATCTCACAGAATTACAGCTTTCCCCACAAGAAACCTTTCGCTAAGACAGTTCTTGTGGAATTGGCAAAGTGATATTTGGAAACCCATAGAGGGCTATGTTGAAAAAGGAAATATCCTCAGATGAAATCTGGAAAGAAGCTTTCTGAGAAACTGCTTAGTGTTCTGTTAATTCATCTCACAGAGTTACATGTGTATTTCGCGGATCTCTTTGCTAGCCTTATTTCTGTGGAATCTGAGAACAGATATTTCGGATCCCTTTGAAGACTCTAGGGTCAAAGGAAATATCCTCCGATAACAAAGAGAAAGAAGCTTTCTGAGAAACTTCTTTGTGTTCTGTGAAATCATCTCACAGAGTTACAGCTTTCCCCTCAAGAAGCCTTTCGCTAAGACAGTTCTTGTGGAATTGGCAAAGTGATATTTGGAAGCCCATAGAGGGCTATGGTGAAAAAGGAAATATCCTCAGATGAAATCTGGAAAGAAGCTTCGTGAGAAACTGCTTAGTGTTCTGTTAATTCATCTCACAGAGTTACATGTGTATTTCGTGGATCTCTTTGCTAGCCTTATTTCTGTGGAATCTGAGAAAAGATATTTCGGATCCCATTGATGACTATAGGGCTAAAGGAAAATTCCTCCGATAACAAAGAGAAAGAAGCTTTCTGAGAAACTTCCTGGTGTTGTGTGAAATCATCTCACAGAGTTACAGCTTTCCCCTCAAGAAGCCTTTCGCTAAGACAGTTCTTGTGGAATTGGCAAAGTGATATTTGGAAGCCCATAGAGGGCTATGGTGAAAAAGGAAATATCCTCAGATGAAATCTGGAAAGAAGCTTTCTGAGAAACTGCTTAGTGTTCTGTTAATTCATCTCACAGAGTTACATGTGTATTTCGTGGATCTCTTTGCTAGCCTTATTTCTGTGGAATCTGAGTACAGATATTTCGGATCCCATTGAAGACAATAGGGCCAAAGGAAATATCCTCCTATAACAAAGAGAAAGAAGCTTTCTGAGAAACTTCTTTGTGTTCTGTGAAATCATCTCACAGAGTTACAGCTTTCCCCTCAAGAACACTTTCGCTAAGACAGTTCTTGTGGAATTGGAAAAGTGATATTTGGAAGCCCTTAGAGGGCTACGGTGAAAATGGAAATATCCTCAGATGAAATCTTGAAAGAATCTCTCCGAGAAACTGCTTAGTGTTCGGTTAATTCATCTCACAGAGTTACATGTGTATTTCGTGGATCTCTTTGCTAGCCTTATTTCTGTGGAATCTGAGAACAGATATTTCGGATCCCATTGATGACTATAGGGCTAAAGGAAATATCCGCCGATAACAAAGAGAAAGAAGCTTTCTGAGAAACTTCTTTGTGTTCTGTGAAATCATCTCTCAGAGTTACAGCTTTGCCCTCAAGAAGCCTTTCGCTAAGACAGTTGTTGTGGAATAGGCAAAGTGATATTTGGAAGCCCATAGAGGGCTATGGTGAAAAAGGAAATATCCTCAGATGAAATCTGGAAAGAAGCTTTCTGGGAAACTGCTTAGTGTTCTGTTAATTCATCTCACAGAGTTACATGTGTATTTCGTGGATCTCTTTGCTAGCCTTATTTCTGTGTAATCTGAGTACAGATATTTCGGATCCCTTTGAAGACAGTAGTGCCAAAGGAAATATCCTCCTATAACAAAGAGAAAGAATCTTTCTGAGAAACTTCTTTGTGTTCTGTGAAATCATCTCACAGAGTTACAGCTTTCCCCTCAAGAACCCTTTCGCTAAGACAGTTTTTGTGGAATTGGCAAAGTGATATTTGGAAGCCCATAGAGGGCTATGGTGAAAAAGGAAATATCCTCAGATGAAATCTTCAAAGAAGCTCTCCGAGAAACTGCTTAGTGTTCGGTTAATTCATCTCACAGAGTTACATGTGTATTTCGTGGATCTCTTTGCTAGCCTTATTTCTGTGGAATCTGAGAACAGATATTTCGGATCCCATTGATGACTATAGGGCTAAAGGAAATATCCTCCGATAACAAAGAGAAAGAAGCTTTCTGAGAAACTTCTTTGTGTTCTGTGAAATGAACTCTCAGAGTTACAGCTTTGCCCTCAAGAAGCCTTTCGCTAAGACAGTTCTTGTGGAATTGGCAAAGTGATATTTGGAAGCCCATAGAGGGCTATGGTGAAAAAGGAAATATCCTCAGATGAAATCTGGAAAGAAGCTTTCTGAGAAACTGCTTAGTGTTCTGTTAATTCATCTCACAGAGTTACATGTGTATTTCCTGGATCTCTTTGCTAGCCTTATTTCTGTGGAATCTGAGAACAGATATTTCGGATCCCTTTGAAGACAATAGGGCCAAAGGAAATATTCTCCGATAACAAAGAGAAAGAAGCTTTCTGAGAAACTTCTTTGTGTTCTGTGAAATCATCTCACAGAGTTACAGCTTTCCCCTCAAGAAGCCTTTCGCTAAGACAGTTGTTGTGGAATAGGCAAAGTGATATTTGGAAGCCCATAGAGGGCTATGGTGAAAAAGGAAATATCCTCAGATGAAATCTGGAAAGAAGCTTTCTGAGAAACTGCTTAGTGTTCTGTTAATTCATCTCACAGAGTTACATCTCTATTTCGTGGATCTCTTTGCTAGCCTTATTTCTGTGGAATCTGAGTACAGATATTTCGGATCCCTTTGAAGACAGTAGTGCCAAAGGAAATATCCTCCTATAACAAAGAGAAAGAATCTTTCTGAGAAACTTCTTTGTGTTCTGTGAAATCATCTCACAGAGTTACAGCTTTCCCCTCAAGAACCCTTTCGCTAAGACAGTTTTTGTGGAATTGGCAAAGTGATATTTGGAAGCCCATAGAGGGCTATGGTGAAAAAGGAAATATCCTCAGATGAAATCTTGAAAGAAGCTCTCCGAGAAACTGCTTAGTGTTCTGTTAATTCATCTCACAGAGTTACATGTGTATTTCGTGGATCTCTTTGCTAGCCTTATTTCTGTGGAATCTGAGAACAGATATTTCGGATCCCATTGATGACTATAGGGCTAAAGGAAATATCCTCCGATAACAAAGAGAAAGAAGCTTTCTGAGAAACTTCTTTGTGTTCTGTGAAATCATCTGTCAGAGTTACAGCTTTGCCCTCAAGAAGCCTTTCGCTAAGACAGTTCTTGTGGAATAGGCAAAGTGATATTTGGAAGCACATAGAGGGCTATGGTGAGAAAGGAAAT
Organism: Macaca fascicularis; assembly: GCF_037993035.2. Classification (NCBI taxonomy): domain Eukaryota; kingdom Metazoa; phylum Chordata; class Mammalia; order Primates; family Cercopithecidae; genus Macaca; species Macaca fascicularis. The sequence continues at coordinate 47,156,144 of NC_088383.1, read as the reverse complement.
ATCCTCAGATGAAATCTGGAAAGAAGCTTCGTGAGAAACTGCTTAGTGTTCTGTTAATTCATCTCACAGAGTTACATGTGTATTTCGTGGATCTCTTTGCTAGCCTTATTTCTGTGGAATCTGAGAACAGATATTTCGGATCCCTTTGAAGACTATAGGGCCAAAGGAAATATCCTCCGATAACAAAGAGAAAGAAGCTTTCTGAGAAACTTCTTTGTGTTGTGTGAAATCATCTCACAGAGTTACAGCTTTCCCCTCAAGAAGCCTTCGCTAAGACAGTTCTTGTGGAATTGGCAAAGTGATATTTGGAAGACCATAGAGGGCTATGGTGAAAAAGGAAATATCCTCAGATGAAATCTTGAAAGAGTCTCTCCGAGAAACTGCTTTGTGTTCTGTTAATTCATCTCACAGAGTTACATGTGTATTTCGTGGATCTCTTTGCTAGCCTTATTTCTGTGGAATCTGAGAACAGATATTTCGGATCCCATTGATGATTATAGGGCTAAAGGAAATATCCTCCGATAATAAAGAGAAAGAAGCTTTCTGAGAAACTTCTTTGTGTTCTGTGAAATCATCTCACAGAATTACAGCTTTCCCCACAAGAAACCTTTCGCTAAGACAGTTCTTGTGGAATTGGCAAAGTGATATTTGGAAACCCATAGAGGGCTATGTTGAAAAAGGAAATATCCTCAGATGAAATCTGGAAAGAAGCTTTCTGAGAAACTGCTTAGTGTTCTGTTAATTCATCTCACAGAGTTACATGTGTATTTCGCGGATCTCTTTGCTAGCCTTATTTCTGTGGAATCTGAGAACAGATATTTCGGATCCCTTTGAAGACTCTAGGGTCAAAGGAAATATCCTCCGATAACAAAGAGAAAGAAGCTTTCTGAGAAACTTCTTTGTGTTCTGTGAAATCATCTCACAGAGTTACAGCTTTCCCCTCAAGAAGCCTTTCGCTAAGACAGTTCTTGTGGAATTGGCAAAGTGATATTTGGAAGCCCAAAGAGGGCTATGGTGAAAAAGGAAATATCCTCAGATGAAATCTGGAAAGAAGCTTTCTGAGAAACTGCTTAGTGTTCTGTTAATTCATCTCACAGAGTTACATGTGTATTTCGTGGATCTCTTTGCTAGCCTTATTTCTGTGGAATCTGAGTACAGATATTTCGGATCCCATTGAAGACAGTAGTGCCAAAGGAAATATCCTCCTATAACAAAGAGAAAGAATCTTTCTGAGAAACTTCTTTGTGTTCTGTGAAATCATCTCACAGAGTTACAGCTTTCCCCTCAAGAACCCTTTCGCTAAGACAGTTTTTGTGGAATTGGCAAAGTGATATTTGGAAGCCCATAGAGGGCTATGGTGAAAAAGGAAATATCCTCAGATGAAATCTTGAAAGAAGCTCTCCGAGAAACTGCTTAGTGTTCTGTTAATTCATCTCACAGAGTTACATGTGTATTTCGTGGATCTCTTTGCTAGCCTTATTTCTGTGGAATCTGAGAACAGATATTTCGGATCCCATTGATGACTATAGGGCTAAAGGAAATATCCTCCGATAACAAAGAGAAAGAAGCTTTCTGAGAAACTTCTTTGTGTTCTGTGAAATCATCTGTCAGAGTTACAGCTTTGCCCTCAAGAAGCCTTTCGCTAAGACAGTTCTTGTGGAATAGGCAAAGTGATATTTGGAAGCACATAGAGGGCTATGGTGAGAAAGGAAATATCCTCAGATGAAATCTGGAAAGAAGCTTCGTGAGAAACTGCTTAGTGTTCTGTTAATTCATCTCACAGAGTTACATGTGTATTTCGTGGATCTCTTTGCTAGCCTTATTTCTGTGGAATCTGAGAACAGATATTTCGGATCCCTTTGAAGACTATAGGGCCAAAGGAAATATCCTCCGATAACAAAGAGAAAGAAGCTTTCTGAGAAACTTCTTTGTGTTGTGTGAAATCATCTCACAGAGTTACAGCTTTCCCCTCAAGAAGCCTTCGCTAAGACAGTTCTTGTGGAATTGGCAAAGTGATATTTGGAAGACCATAGAGGGCTATGGTGAAAAAGGAAATATCCTCAGATGAAATCTTGAAAGAGTCTCTCCGAGAAACTGCTTAGTGTTCTGTTAATTCATCTCACAGAGTTACATGTGTATTTCGTGGATCTCTTTGCTAGCCTTATTTCTGTGGAATCTGAGAACAGATATTTCGGATCCCATTGATGATTATAGGGCTAAAGGAAATATCCTCCGATAATAAAGAGAAGGAAGCTTTCTGAGAAACTTCTTTGTGTTCTGTGAAATCATCTCACAGAATTACAGCTTTCCCCACAAGAAACCTTTCGCTAAGACAGTTCTTGTGGAATTGGCAAAGTGATATTTGGAAACCCATAGAGGGCTATGTTGAAAAAGGAAATATCCTCAGATGAAATCTGGAAAGAAGCTTTCTGAGAAACTGCTTAGTGTTCTGTTAATTCATCTCACAGAGTTACATGAGTATTTCGCGGATCTCTTTGCTAGGCTTATTTCTGTGGAATCTGAGAACAGATATTTCGGATCCCTTTGAAGACTCTAGGGTCAAAGGAAATATCCTCCGATAACAAAGAGAAAGAAGCTTTCTGAGAAACTTCTTTGTGTTCTGTGAAATCATCTCACAGAGTTACAGCTTTCCCCTCAAGAAGCCTTTCGCTAAGACAGTTCTTGTGGAATTGGCAAAGTGATATTTGGAAGCCCAAAGAGGGCTATGGTGAAAAAGGAAATATCCTCAGATGAAATCTGGAAAGAAGCTTTCTGAGAAACTGCTTAGTGTTCTGTTAATTCATCTCACAGAGTTACATGTGTATTTCGTGGATCTCTTTGCTAGCCTTATTTCTGTGGAATCTGAGTACAGATATTTCGGATCCCATTGAAGACAATAGGGCCAAAGGAAATATCCTCCTATAACAAAGAGAAAGAAGCTTTCTGAGAAACTTCTTTGTGTTCTGTGAAATCATCTCACAGAGTTACAGCTTTCCCCTCAAGAACACTTTCGCTAAGACAGTTCTTGTGGAATTGGCAAAGTGATATTTGGAAGCCCTTAGAGGGCTACGGTGAAAATGGAAATATCCTCAGATGAAATCTTGAAAGAATCTCTCCGAGAAACTGCTTAGTGTTCGGTTAATTCATCTCACAGAGTTACATGTGTATTTCGTGGATCTCTTTGCTATCCTTATTTCTGTGGAATCTGAGAACAGATATTTCGGATCCCATTGATGACTATAGGGCTAAAGGAAATATCCGCCGATAACAAAGAGAAAGAAGCTTTCTGAGAAACTTCTTTGTGTTCTGTGAAATCATCTCTCAGAGTTACAGCTTTGCCCTCAAGAAGCCTTTCGCTAAGACAGTTCTTGTGGAATTGGCAAAGTGATATTTGGAAGCCCATAGAGGGCTATGGTGAAAAAGGAAATATCCTCAGATGAAATCTGGAAAGAAGCTTTCTGAGAAACTGCTTAGTGTTCTGTTAATTCATCTCACAGAGTTACATGTGTATTTCCTGGATCTCTTTGCTAGCCTTATTTCTGTGGAATCTGAGAACAGATATTTCGGATCCCTTTGAAGACAATAGGGCCAAATGAAATATCCTCCGATAACAAAGAGAAAGAAGCTTTCTGAGAAACTTCTTTGTGTTCTGTGAAATCATCTCACAGAGTTACAGCTTTCCCCTCAAGAAGCCTTTCGCTAAGACAGTTGTTGTGGAATAGGCAAAGTGATATTTGGAAGCCCATAGAGGGCTATGGTGAAAAAGGAAATATCCTCAGATGAAATCTGGAAAGAAGCTTTCTGAGAAACTGCTTAGTGTTCTGTTAATTCATCTCACAGAGTTACATGTGTATTTCGTGGATCTCTTTGCTAGCCTTATTTCTGTGTAATCTGAGTACAGATATTTCGGATCCCTTTGAAGACAGTAGTGCCAAAGGAAATATCCTCCTATAACAAAGAGAAAGAATCTTTCTGAGAAACTTCTTTGTGTTCTGTGAAATCATCTCACAGAGTTACAGCTTTCCCCTCAAGAAGCCTTTTGCTAAGACAGTTTTTGTGGAATTGGCAAAGTGATATTTGGAAGCCCATAGAGGGCTATGGTGAAAAAGGAAATATCCTCAGATGAAATCTTGAAAGAAGCTCTCCGAGAAACTGCTTAGTGTTCTGTTAATTCATCTCACAGAGTTACATGTGTATTTCGTGGATCTCTTTGCTAGCCTTATTTCTGTGGAATCTGAGAACAGATATTTCGGATCCCATTGATGACTATAGGGCTAAAGGAAATATTCTCCGATAACAAAGAGAAAGAAGCTTTCTGAGAAACTTCTTTGTGTTCTGTGAAATCATCTGTCAGAGTTACAGCTTTGCCCTCAAGAAGCCTTTCGGTAAGACAGTTCTTGTGGAATAGGCAAAGTGATATTTGGAAGCACATAGAGGGCTATGTTGAAAAAGGAAATATCCTCAGATGAAATCTGGAAAGAAGCTTCGTGAGAAACTGCTTAGTGTTCTGTTAATTCATCTCACAGAGTTACATGTGTATTTCGTGGATCTCTTTGCTAGCCTTATTTCTGTGGAATCTGAGAACAGATATTTCGGATCCCTTTGAAGACTATAGGGCCAAAGGAAATATCCTCCGATAACAAAGAGAAAGAAGGTTTCTGAGAAACTTCTTTGTGTTGTGTGAAATCATCTCACAGAGTTACAGCTTTCCCCTCAAGAAGCCTTCGCTAAGACAGTTCTTGTGGAATTGGCAAAGTGATATTTGGAAGACCATAGAGGGCTATGGTGAAAAAGGAAATATCCTCAGATGAAATCTTGAAAGAGTCTCTCCGAGAAACTGCTTAGTGTTCTGTTAATTCATCTCACAGAGTTACATGTGTATTTCGTGGATCTGTTTGCTAGCCTTATTTCTGTGGAATCTGAGAACAGATATTTCGGATCCCATTGATGATTATAGGGCTAAAGGAAATATCCTCCGATAATAAAGAGAAAGAAGCTTTCTGAGAAACTTCTTTGTGTTCTGTGAAATCATCTCACAGAGTTACAGCTTTCCCCTCAAGAACCCTTTCGCTAAGACAGTTCTAGTGGAATAGGCAAAGTGATATAGGGAAGCCCATAGAGGGCTATGGTGAAAAAGGAAATATCCTCAGATGAAATCTGGAAAGAAGCTTTCTGAGAAACTGCTTAGTGTTCTGTTAATTCATGTCACAGAGTTACATCTGTATTTCTTGGATCTCTTTGCTAGCCTTATTTCTGTGGAATCTGAGTACAGATATTTCGGATCCCATTGAAGACAATAGGGCCAAAGGAAATATCCTCCGATAACAAAGAGAAAGAAGCTTTCTGAGAAACTTCTTTGTGTTCTGTGAAATCATCTCACAGAGTTACAGCTTTCCCCTCAAGAACCCTTTCGCTAAGACAGTTCTTGTGGAATTGGCAAAGTGATATTTGGAAGCCCAAAGAGGGCTATGGTGAAAAAGGAAATATCCTTAGATGAAATCTGGAAAGAAGCTTTATGAGAAACTGCTTAGTGTTCTGTTAATTCATCTCACAGAGTTACATGTGTATTTCGTGGATCTCTTTGCTAGCCTTATTTCTGTGGAATCTGAGAACAGATACTTCGGATCCCTTTGAAATCTATAGGGCCAAAGGAAATATCCTCCGATAACAAAGAGAAAGAAGGTTTCTGAGAATCTTCTTTGTGTTCTGTGAAATCATCTCACAGAGTTACAGCTTTCCCCTCAAGAAGCCTTTCGCTAAGAGAGTTCTTGTGGAATAGGAAAAGTGATATTTGGAAGCCCAAAGAGGGCTATGGTGAAAAAGGAAATATCCTCAGATGAAATCTGAAAAGAAGCTTTCTAAGAAACTGCTTAGTGTTCTGTTAATTCATCTCACAGAGTTACATGTGTATTTCGTGGATCTCTTTGCTAGCCTTATTTCTGTGGAATCTGAGAACAGATATTTCGGATCCCATTGAAGACAATAGGGCCAAAGGAAATATCCTCCTATAACAAAGAGAAAGAAGCTTTCTGAGAAACTTCTTTGTGTTCTGTGAAATCATCTCACAGAGTTACAGCTTTCCCCTCAAGAAGCCTTTCGCTAAGACAGTTCTTGTGGAATTGGCAAAGTGATATTTGGAAGCCCTTAGAGGGCTATGGTGAAAAAGGAAATATCCTCAGATGAAATCTTGAAAGAAGCTCTCCGAGAAACTGCTTAGTGTTCTGTTAATTCATCTCACAGAGTTACATGTGTATTTCGTGGATCTCTTTGCTAGCCTTATTACTGTGGAATCTGAGAACAGATATTTCGGATCCCATTGATGACTATAGGGCTAAAGGAAATATCCTCCGATAACAAAGAGAAAGAAGCTTTCTGAGAAACTTCTTTGTGTTCTGTGAAATCATCTCACAGAGTTACAGCTTTCCCCTCAAGAAGCCTTTTGCTAAGACAGTTCTTGTGGAATTGGCAAAGTGATATTTGGAAACCCATAGAGGGCTATGGTGAGAAAGGAAATATCCTCAGATGAAATCTGGAAAGAAGCTTTCTGAGAAACTGCTTAGTGTTCTGTTAATTCATCTCACAGAGTTACATGTGTATTTCGTGGATCTCTTTGCTAGCCTTATTTCTGTGGAATCTGAGTACAGATATTTCGGATCCCATTGAAGACAATAGGGCCAAAGGAAATATCCTCCGATAACAAAGAGAAAGAAGCTTTCTGAGAAACTTCTTTGTGTTCTGTGAAATCATCTCACAGAGTTACAGCTTTCCCCTCAAGAACCCTTTCGCTAAGACAGTTCTTGTGGAATTGGCAAAGTGATATTTGGAAGCCCAAAGAGGGCTATGGTGAAAAAGGAAATATCCTCAGATGAAATCTGGAAAGAAGCTTTCTGAGAAACTGCTTAGTGTTCTGTTAATTCATCTCACAGAGTTACATCTGTATTTCGTGGATCTCTTTGCTAGCCTTATTTCTGTGGAATCTGAGTACAGATATTTCGGATCCCATTGAAGACAATAGGGCCAAAGGAAATATCCTCCGATAACAAAGAGAAAGAAGGTTTCTGAGAAACTTCTTTGTGTTCTGTGAAATCATCTCACAGAGTTACAGCTTTCCCCTCAAGAACCCTTTCGCTAAGACAGTTCTTGTGGAATAGGCAAAGTGATATTTGGAAGCCCATAGAGGGCTATTATGAAAAAGGAAATATCCTTAGATGAAATATGGAAAGAAGCTTTATGAGAAACTGCTTAGTGTTCTGTTAATTCATCTCACAGAGTACATGTGTACTTCGTGGATCTCTTTGCTAGCCTTATTTCTGTGGAATCTGAGAACAGATATTTCGGATCCCTTTGAAGACTATAGGGCCAAAGGAAATATCCTCCGATAACAAAGAGAAAGAAGGTTTCTGAGAAACTTCTTTGTGTTCTGTGAAATCATCTCACAGAGTTACAGCTTTCCCCTCAAGAAGCCTTTCGCTAAGACAGTTCTTGTGGAATAGGCAAAGTGATATATGGAAGCCCATAGAGGGCTATGGTGAAAAAGGAAATATCCTCAGATGAAATCTGGAAAGAAGCTTTCTGAGAAACTGCTTAGTGTTCTGTTAATTCATCTCACAGAGTTACACGTGTATTTCGTGGATCTCTTTGCTAGCCTTATTTCTGTGGAATCTGAGAACAGATATTTCGGATCCCTTTGAAGACTATAGGGCCAAAGGAAATATCCTCCGATAACAAAGAGAAAGAAGCTTTCTGAGAAACTTCTTTGTGTTCTGTGAAATCATCTCACAGATTTACAGCTTTCCCCTCAAGAACCCTTTCGCTAAGACAGTTCTTGTGGAATTGGCAAAGTGGTATTTGGAAGCCCATAGGGGGCTATGGTGAAAAAGGAAATATCCTCACAGGAAATCTGGAAAGAAGCTTTCTGAGAAACTGCTTAGTGTCCTGTTAATTCATCTCACAGAGTTACATGTGTATTTCGTGGATCTCTTTGCTAGCCTTATTTCAGTGGAATCTGAGAACAGATATTTCGGATCCCTTTGAAAACTATAGGGCCAAAGGAAATATCCTCCGATAACAAAGAGAAAGAAGCTTTCTGAGAAACTTCTTTGTGTTCTGTGAAATCATCTCACAGAGTTACAGCTTTCCCCTCAAGAAGCCTTTCGCTAAGACAGTTCTTGTGGAATAGGCAAAGTGATATTTGGAAGCCCATAGAGGGCTATGGTTGAAAAGGAAATATCCTCAGATGAAATCTGGAAAGAAGCTTTCTGAGAAACTGCTTAGTGTTCTGTTAATTCATCTCACAGAGTTACATCTGTATTTCGTGGATCTCTTTGCTAGCCTCTTTTCTGTGGAATCCGGGAACAGATATTTCGGATCCCTTTGAAGACTATAGGGCCAAAGGAAATATCCTCCGATAACAAAGAGAAAGAAGCTTTCTGAGAAACTTCTTTGTGTTCTGTGAAATCATCTCACAGAGTTACAGCTTTCCCCTCAAGAAGCCTTTCGCTAAGACAGTTCTCGTGGAATAGGCAAAGTGATATTTGGAAGCCCATAGAGGGCTATGGTTAAAAAGGAAATATACTCAGATGAAATCTGGAAAGAAGATTTCTGAGAAACTGCTTAGTGTTCTGTTAATTCCTCTCACAGAGTTACATGTGTATTTCGTGGATCTCTTTGCTAGCCTTATTTCTGTGGAATCTGAGAACAGATATTTCGGATCCCTTTGAAAACTATAGGGCCAAAGAAATATCCTCCGATAACAAAGAGATAGAAGGTTTCTGAGAAACTTCTTTGTGTTCTGTGAAATCATCTCACAGAGTTACAGCTTTCCCCTCAAGAAGCCTTTCGCTAAGACAGTTCTTGTGGAATAGGCAAAGTGATATATGGAAGCCCATAGAAGGCTATGGTGAAAAAGGAAATATCCTCAGATGAAATCTGGAAAGAAGCTATCTGAGAAACTGCTTAGTGTTCTGTTAATTCATCTCACAGAGTTACATGTGTATTTCGTGGATCTCTTTGCTAGCCTTATTTCTGTGGAATCTGAGAACAGATATTTCGGATCCGTTTGAAAACTATAGGGCGAAAGGAAATATCCTCCGATAACAAAGAGAAAGAAGGTTACTGAGAAACTTCTTTGTGTTCTGTGAAATCATCTCACAGAGTTACAGCTTTCTCCTCAAGAACACTTACGCTAAGACAGTTCTTGTGTGTTTGGCAAAGTGATATTTGGAAACCCTTAGAGGGCTATGGTGAAAAAGGAAATATCCTCAGATGAAATCTGGAAAGAAGCTCTGAGAAACTGCTTAGTGTTCTGTTAATTCATCTCACAGAGTTACATGTGTATTTCGTGGATCTCTTTGCTAGCCTTATTTCTGTGGAATCTGAGAATAGATATTTCGGATCCCTTTGAAGACTATAGGGCCAAAGGAAATATCCTCCCATAACAAAGAGAAAGAAGCTTTCTGACAAACTTCTTTGTGTTCTGTGAAATCATCTCACAGAGTTACAGATTTCCCCGCAAGAAGACTTTCGCTAAGACAGTTCTTGTGGAATTGGGAAAGTGATATTTGGAAGCCCATAGAGGGCTATGGTGAAAAAGGAAATATCCTCAGATGAAATCTGGAAAGAAGCTTTCTGAGAAACTGCTTAGTGTTCTGTTAATTCATCTCACAGAGTTACATCTGTATTTCGTGGATCTCTTTGCCCCCCTTATTTCTGTGGAATCTGAGTACAGATATTTCGGATCTCATTGAAGACAATAGAGCCAAAGGAAATATCCTCCTATAACAAAGTGAAAGACGCTTTCTGAGAAAGTTCTTTGTGTTCTGTGAAATCATCTCACAGAGTTACAGCTTTCCCCTCAAGAAGCCTTTCGCTAAGACAGTTCTTGTGGAATGGGCAAAGTGATATTTGGACGCCCTTAGGGGGCTATGGTGAAAAAGGAAATATCGTCAGATGAAATCTGGAAAGAAGCTTTCTGAGAAACTGCTTAGTGTTCTGTTAATTCATCTCACAGAGTTACATGTGTATTTCCTGGATCTCTTTGGTAGCCTTATTTCTGTGGAATATGAGAACCGATATTTCAGATCCCTTTGAAGACTATAGGGCCAAAGGAAATATCCTCCCATAACAAAGAGAAAGAAGCTTTCTGAGAAACTTCTTTGTGTTCTGTGAAATCATCTCACAGAGTTACAGCTTTCCCCTCAAGAAGCCTTTCGCTAAGACAGTTCTTGTGGAATTGGCAAAGTGATATTTGGAAGCCCATAGAGGGCTATGGTGAAAAAGGAAATATCCTTAGATAAAATCTGGAAAGAAGCTTTCTGAGAAACTGCTTAGTGTTCTGTTAATTCATCTCACAGAGTTACATGTGTATTTCGTGGATCTCTTTGCTAGCCTTATTTCTGTGGAATCTGAGAACAGATATTTCGGATCCCTTTGAAGACTACAGGGCCAAAGGAAATATCCTCCGATAACAAAGAGAAAGAAGCTTTCTGAGAAACTTCTTCGTGTTCTTTGAAATCATCTCACAGAGTTACAGCTTTCCCCTAAAGAAGCCTTTCGCTAAGACAGTTCTTGTGGAATTGGCAAAGTGATATTTGGAAGCCCATAGAGGGCTATTTTGAAAAAGGAAATATCCTCAGATGAAATCTGGAAAGAAGCTTCGTGAGAAACTGCTTGGTGTTCTGTTAATTCACCTCACAGAGTTACATGTGTATTTCGTGGATCTCTTTGCTAGCCTTATTTCTGTGGAATCTGAGAACAGATATTTCGGAACCCTTTGAAGACTATAGGGCTAAAGGAAATATCATGCCAAAACAAAGAGAAAGAAGGTTTCTGAGAAACTTCTTTGTGTTCTGTGAAATCATCTCACAGAGTTACAGCTCTCCCCTCAAGAAGACTTTCGCTAAGACAGTTCTTGTGGAATTGGCAAAGTGATATTTGGAAGCCCATAGAGGGCAATGGTGAAAAAGGAAATATCCTAAGATGAAATCTGGAAAGAAGCTTTCTGAGAAACTGCTTAGTGTTCTGTTAATTCATCTCATAGAGTTACATCTGTATTTCGTGGATCTCTTTGCTAGCCTTATTTCTGTGGAATCTGAGTACAGATATTTCGGATCCCATTGAAGACAATAGGGCCAAAGGAAATATCCTCCTATAACAAAGAGAAAGAAGCTTTCTGAGAAACTTCTTTGTCTTCTATGAAATCATCTCACAGAGTTACAGCTTTCCCCTCAAGAAGCCTTTCGCTAAGACAGTTCTTGTGGAATTGGCAAAGTGATATTTGGAAGCCCAGAGTGGGCTATGGTGAAAAAGGAAATATCCTCAAATGAAATGTGGAAAGAAGCTTTCTGAGAAACTGCTTAGTGTTCTGTTAATTCATCTCACAGAGTTACATGTGTATTTCGTGGATCTCTTTGCTAGCCTTATTTCTGTGGAATCTGACAACAAATATTTCGGATCCCGTTGATGACTATATGGCCAAAGGAAATATCCTCCGATAACAAAGAGAAAGAAGCTTTCTGAGAAACTTCTTTGTGTTCTGTGAAATCATCTCACAGAGTTACAGCTTTCACCTCAAGAAGCCTTTCGCTAAGACAGTTCTTGTGGAATTGGCAAAGTGATATTTGGAAGCCCATAGAGGGCTATGGTGAAAAAGGAAATATCCTCAGATGAAATCTGGAAAGAAGCTTTCTGAGAAACTGCTTAGTGTTCTGTTCATTCATCTCACAGAGTTACATGTGTATTTCGTGGATCTCTTTGCTAGCCTTATTTCTGTGGAATCTGAGAACAGATATTCGGATCCCTTTGAAAACTATAGGGACAAAGGAAATATCCTCCGATAAAAAAGAGAAAGAAGCTTTCTGAGAAACTTCTTTGTGTTCTGTGAAATCATCTCACAGAGTTACAGCTTTCCCCTCAAGAACCCTTTCGCTAAGACAGTTTCTGTGCAATAGGCAAAGTGATATTGGGAACCCGATAGAGGGCTATGGTGAAAAAGGAAATATCTTCAGTTGAAATCTGGAAAGAAGCTTTCTGAGAAACTGCTTAGTGTTCTGTTAATTCATCTCACAGAGTTATATGTGTATTTCGTGTATCTCTTTGCTAGCCTTATTTCTGTGGAATCTGAGAACAGATATTTCGGATCCCTTTGAAGACTATAGGGCCAAAGGAAATATCCTCCGATAACAAAGAGAAAGAAGCTTTCTGAGAAACTTCTTTGTGTTCTGTGAAATCATCTCACAGAGTTACAGCTTTCCCCTCAAGAACCCTTTCGCTAAGACAGTTCTTGTGGAATAGGCAAAGTGATATTTGGAAGCCCTTAGAGGGCTACGGTGAAAAAGGAAATATCCTTAGATGAAATCTGGAAAGAAGCTTTATGAGAAACTGCTTAGTGTTCTGTTAATTCATATCACAGAGTTACATGTGTACTTCGTGGATCTCTTTGCTAGCCTTATTTCTGTGGAATCTGAGAACAGATATTTCGGATCCCTTTGAAAACTATAGGGCCAAAGGAAATATCCTCCGATAACAAAGAGAAAGAAGGTTTCTGAGAAACTTCTTTGTGTTCTGTGAAATCATCTCACAGTGTTACAGCTTTCTCCTCAAGAACACTTACGCTAAGACAGTTCTTGTGGGTTTGGCAAAGTGATATTTGGAAACCCTTAGAGGGCTATGGTGAAAAAGGAAATATCCTCAGATGAAATCTGGAAAGAAGCTCTGAGAAACTGCTTAGTGTTCTGTTAATTCATCTCACAGAGTTACATGTGTATTTCGTGGATCTCTTTGCTAGCCTTATTTCTGTGGAATCTGAGAACAGATATTTCGGATCCCTTTGAAGACTACAGGGCCAAAGGAAATAACCTCCGATAACAATGAGAAAGAAGCTTTCTGAGAAACTTCTTCGTGTTCTTTGAAATCATCTCACAGAGTTACAGCTTTCCCCTAAAGAAGCCTTTCGCTAAGACAGTTCTTGTGGAATTGGCAAAGTGATATTTGGAAGCCCATAGAGGGCTATTTTGAAAAAGGAAATATCCTCAGATGAAATCTGGAAAGAAGATTCGTGAGAAACTGCTTGGTGTTCTGTTAATTCATCTCACAGAGTTACATGTGTATTTCGTGGATCTCTTTGCTAGCCTTATTTCTGTGGAATCTGAGAACAGATATTTCGGAACCCTTTGAAGACTATAGGGCCAAAGGAAATATCCTCCGATAAAAAAGAGAAAGAAGCTTTCTGAGAAACTTCTTTGTTTTCTGTGAAATCATCTCACAGAGTTACAGCTTTCCCCTCAAGAAGCCTTTCGCTAAGACAGTTCTTGTGGAATTGGCAAAGTGATATTTGGAAGCCCAGAGTGGGCTACGGTGAAAAAGGAAATATCCTCAAATGAAATCTGGAAAGAAGCTTTCTGAGAAACTGCTTAGTGTTCTGTTAATTCATCTCACAGAGTTACATGTGTATTTCGTGGATCTCTTTGCTAGCCTTATTTCTGTGGAATCTGACAACAAATATTTCGGATCCCGTTGATGACTATATGGCCAAAGGAAATATCCTCCGATAACAAAGAGAAAGAAGCTTTCTGAGAAACTTCTTTGTGTTCTGTGAAATCATCTCACAGAGTTACAGCTTTCACCTCAAGAAGCCTTTCGCTAAGACAGTTCTTGTGGAATTGGCAAAGTGATATTTGGAAGCCCATAGAGGGCTAAGGTGAAAAAGGAAATATCCTCAGATGAAATCTGGAAAGAAGCTTTCTGAGAAACTGCTTAGTGTTCTGTTAATTCATCTCACAGAGTTACATGTGTATTTCGTGGATCTCTTTGCTAGCCTTATTTCTGTGGAATCTGAGAACAGATATTCGGATCCCTTTGAAAACTATAGGGACAAAGGAAATATCCTCCGATAAAAAAGAGAAAGAAGCTTTCTGAGAAACTTCTTTGTGTTCTGTGAAATCATCTCACAGAGTTACAGCTTTCCCCTCAAGAACCCTTTCGCTAAGACAGTTTCTGTGCAATAGGCAAAGTGATATTGGGAACCCGATAGAGGGCTATGGTGAAAAAGGAAATATCTTCAGATGAAATCTGGAAAGAAGCTTTCTGAGAAACTGCTTAGTGTTCTGTTAATTCATCTCACAGAGTTACATGTGTATTTCGTGTATCTCTTTGCTAGCCTTATTTCTGTGGAATCTGAGAACAGATATTTCGGATCCCTTTGAAGACTATAGGGCCAAAGGAAATATCCTCCGATATCAAAGAGAAAGAAGCTTTCTGAGAAACTTCTTTGTGTTCTGTGAAATCATCTCACAGAGTTACAGCTTTCCCCTCAAGGACCCTTTCGCTAAGACAGTTCTAGTGAAATTGGCAAAGTGATATTTGGAAGCCCATAGAGGGCTATGGTGAAAAAGGAAATATCCTCAGATGAAATCTGGAAAGAAGCTTTCTGAGAAACTGCTTAGTGTTCTGTTAATTCATCTCACAGAGTTACATGTGTATTTCGCGGATCTCTTTGCTAGCCTTATTTCTGTGGAATCTGAGAACAGATATTTCGGATCCCTTTGAAGACTATAGGGCCAAAGGAAATATCCTCCGATAACAAAAAGAAAGAAGCTTTCTGAGAAACTTCTTTGTGTTCTGTGAAATCATCTCACAGAGTTACAGCTTTCCCCTCAAGAAGCCTTTCGCAAAGACAGTTCTTGTGGAATGGGCAAAGTGATATTTGGACGCCCATAGGGGGCTATGGTGAAAAAGGAAATATCCTCAGATGAAATCTGAAAAGAAGCTTTCTGAGAAACTGCTTAGTGTTCTGTTAATTCATCTCACAGAGTTACATGTGTATTTCCTGGATCTCTTTGCTAGCCTTATTTCTGTGGAATCTGAGAACCGATATTTCGGATCCCTTTGAAGACTATAGGGCCAAAGGAAATATCCTCCCATAACAAAGAGAAAGAAGCTTTCTGAGAAACTTCTTTGTGTTCTGTGAAATCATCTCACAGAGTTACAGCTTTCCCCTCAAGAAGCCTTTCGCTAAGACAGTTCTTGTGGAATTGGCAAAGTGATATTTGGAAGCCCTTAGAGGGCTATGGTGAAAAAGGAAATATCCTGAGATGAAATCTGGAAAGAAGCTTTCTGAGAAACTGCTTAGTGTTCTGTTAATTCATCTCACAGAGTTACATGTGTATTTCGTGGATCTCTTTGCTAGCCTTATTTCTGTGGAATCTGAGAACAGATATTTGGGATCCCTTTGAAGACTATAGGGCCAAAGGAAATATCCTCCGATAACAAAGAGAAAGAAGCTTTCTGAGAAACTTCTTCGTGTTCTTTGAAATCATCTCACAGAGTTACAGCTTTCCCCTAAAGAAGCCTTTCGCTAAGACAGTTCTTGTGGAATTGGCAAAGTGATATTTGGAAGCCCATAGAGGGCTATTTTGAAAAAGGAAATATCCTCAGATGAAATCTGGAAAGAAGCTTCGTGAGAAACTGCTTGGTGTTCTGTTAATTCATCTCACAGAGTTACATGTGTATTTCGTGGATCTCTTTGCTAGCCTTATTTCTGTGGAATCTGAGTACAGATATTTCGGAACCCTTTGAAGACTATAGGGCCAAAGGAAATATCATGCCAAAACAAAGAGAAAGAAGGTTTCTGAGAAACTTCTTTGTGTTCTGTGAAATCATCTCACAGAGTTACAGCTCTCCCCTCAAGAAGACTTTCGCTAAGACAGTTCTTGTGCAATAGGAAAAGTGATATTTGGAAGCCCAAAGAGGGCTATGGTGAAAAAGGAAATATCCTCTGATGAAATCTGGAAAGAAGCTTTCTGAGAAACTGCTTAGTGTTCTGTTAATTTATCTCATAGAGTTACATCTGTATTTCGTGGATCTCTTTGCTAGCCTTATTTCTGTGGAATCTGAGTACAGATATTTCGGATCCCATTGAAGACAATAGGGCCAAAGGAAATATCCTCCTATAACAAAGAGAAAGAAGCTTTCTGAGAAACTTCTTTGTTTTCTGTGAAATCATCTCACAGAGTTACAGCTTTCCTCTCAAGAAGCCTTTCGCTAAGACAGTTCTTGTGGAATTGGCAAAGTGATATTTGGAAGCCCATAGAGGGCTATGATGAAAAAGGAAATATCCTCAGATGAAATCTGGAAAGAAGCTTTCTGAGAAACTGCTTAGTGTTCTGTTAATTCATCTCACAGAGTTACATGTGTATTTCGTGGATCTCTTTGCTAGCCTTATTTCTGTGGAATCTGACAACAGATATTTCGGATCCCGTTGATGACTATATGGCCAAAGGAAATATCCTCCGATAACAAAGAGAAAGAAGCTTTCTGAGAAACTTCTTTGTGTTCTGTGAAATCATCTCACAGAGTTACAGCTTTCACCTCAAGAAGCCTATCGCTAAGACAGTTCTTGTGGAATTGGCAAAGTGATATTTGGAAGTCCATAGAGGGCTATGGTGAAAAAGGAAATATCCTCAGATGAAATCTGGAAAGAAGCTTTCTGAGAAACTGCTTAGTGTTCTGTTAATTCATCTCACAGAGTTACATGTGTATTTCGTGGATCTCTTTGCTAGCCTTATTTCTGTGGAATCTGAGAACAGATATTCGGATCCCTTTGAAAACTATAGGGCCAAAGGAAATATCCTCCGATAAAAAAGAGAAAGAAGCTTTCTGAGAAACTTCTTTGTGTTCTGTGAAATCATCTCACAGAGTTACAGCTTTCCCCTCAAGAACCCTTTCGCTAAGACAGTTTCTGTGCAATAGGCAAAGTGATATTGGGAACCCCATAGAGGGCTATGGTGAAAAAGGAAATATCCTCAGATGAAGTCTGGAAAGAAGCTTCGTGAGAAAATGCTTGGTGTTCTGTTAATTCATCTCACAAAGTTCCATGTGTATTTCGTGGATGTCTTTGCGAGCCTTATTTCTGTGGAATCTGAGAACAGATATTTCGGATACCATTGTTGACTATAGGGCTAAAGGAAATATCCTCCCATAACAAAGAGAAAGAAGGTTTCTGAGAAACTTCTTTGTGTTCTGTGAAATCATCTCACAGAGTTACAGCTTTCCCCTCAAGAAGCCTTTCGCTAAGACAGTTCTTGTGGAATTGGCAAAGTGATATTTGGAAGCCCATAGAGGGCTATGGTGAAAAAAGAAATATCCTCCGATGAAATCTGGAAAGAAGCTTTCTGAGAAACTGCTTAGTGTTCTGTTAATTCATCTCACAGAGTTCATGTGTATTTCGCGGATCTCTTTGCTAGCCTTATTTCTGTGGAATCTGAGAACAGATATTTCGGATCCCTTTGAAGACTATAGGGCCAAAGGAAATATCATGCCAAAACAAAGAGAAAGAAGCTTTCTGACAAACTTTTTTGTGTTCTGTGAAATCATCTCACAGAGTTCCAGCTTTCCCCTCAAGAAGCGTTTCGCTAAGACAGTTCTTGTGGAATTGGCAAAGTGATATTTGGAAGCCCATAGAGGGCTATGGTGAAAAAGGAAATATCCTCAGATGAAATCTGGAAAGAAGCTTTCTGAGAAACTGCTTAGTGTTCTGTTAATTCATCTCACAGAGTTACATGTGTATTTCTTGGATTTCTTTGCTAGCCTTATTTCTGTGGAATCTGAGAACCGATATTTCGGATCCCTTTGAAGACTATAGGGCCAAAGGAAATATCCTCCGATAACAAAGAGAAAGAAGCTTTCTGAGAAACTTCTTTGTGTTCTGTGAAATCATCTCACAGAGTTACAACTTTCCCCTCAAGGAGCCTTTCGCTAAGACAGTTCTTGTGGAATAGGCAAAGTGATATTTGGAAGCCCATAGAGGGCTATGGTGAAAAAGGAAATATCCTCAGATGAAATCTGGAAAGAAGCTTTCTGAGAAACTGCTTAGTGTTCTGTTAATTCATCTCACAGAGTTACATGTGTATTTCGTGGATCTCTTTGCTAGCCTTATTTCTGTGGAATCTGAGAACATATATTTCGGATCCCTTTGAAGACTATTGGGCCAAAGGAAATATCCTCCCATAACAAAGAGAAAGAAGCTTTCTGACAAACTTCTTTGTGTTCTGTGAAATCATCTCACAGAGTTACAGCTTTCCCCGCAAGAAGACTTTCGCTAAGACATTTCTTGTGGAATTGGCAAAGTGATATTTGGAAGCCCATAGAGGGCTATGGTGAAAAAGGAAATATCCTCAGATGAAATCTGGAAAGAAGCTTTCTGAGAAACTGCTTAGTGTTCTGTTAATTCATCTCACAGAGTTACATCTGTATTTCGTGGATCTCTTTGCTAGCCTTATGTCTGTGGAATCTGAGAACAGATATTTCGGATCCCTTTGAAGACAATAGAGCCAAAGGAAATATCCTCCTATAACAAAGTGAAAGACGCTTTCTGAGAAAGTTCTTTGTGTTCTGTGAAATCATCTCACAGAGTTACAGCTTTCCCCTCAAGAAGCCTTTCGCTAAGACAGTTCTTGTGGAATGGGCAAAGTGATATTTGGACGCCCTTAGGGGGCTATGGTGAAAAAGGAAATATCCTCAGATGAAATCCGGAAAGAAGCTTTCTGAGAAACTGCTTAGTGTACTGTTAATTCATCTCACAGAGTTACATGTGTATTTCCTGGATCTCTTTGGTAGCCTTATTTCTGTGGAATCTGAGAACCGATATTTCAGATCCCTTTGAAGACTATAGGGGCAAAGGAAATATCCTCCCATAACAAAGAGAAAGAAGCTTTCTGAGAAACTTCTTTGTGTTCTGTGAAATCATCTCACAGAGTTACAGCTTTCCCCTCAAGAAGCCTTTCGCTAAGACAGTTCTTGTGGAATTGGCAAAGTGATATTTGGAAGCCCATAGAGGGCTATGGTGAAAAAGGAAATATCCTTAGATGAAATCTGGAAAGAAGCTTTCTGAGAAACTGCTTAGTGTTCTGTTAATTCATCTCACAGAGTTACATGTGTATTTCGTGGATCTCTTTGCTAGCCTTATTTCTGTGGAATCTGAGAACAGATATTTCGGATCCCTTTGAAGACTACAGGGCCAAAGGAAATAACCTCCGATAACAATGAGAAAGAAGCTTTCTGAGAAACTTCTTCGTGTTCTTTGAAATCATCTCACAGAGTTACAGCTTTCCCCTAAAGAAGCCTTTCGCTAAGACAGTTCTTGTGGAATTGGCAAAGTGATATTTGGAAGCCCATAGAGGGCTATTTTGAAAAAGGAAATATCCTCAGATGAAATCTGGAAAGAAGCTTCGTGAGAAACTGCTTGGTGTTCTGTTAATTCATCTCACAGAGTTACATGTGTATTTCGTGGATCTCTTTGCTAGCCTTATTTCTGTGGAATCTGAGAACAGATATTTCGGAACCCTTTGAAGACTATAGGGCCAAAGGAAATATCCTCCGATAAAAAAGAGAAAGAAGCTTTCTGAGAAACTTCTTTGTTTTCTGTGAAATCATCTCACAGAGTTACAGCTTTCCCCTCAAGAAGCCTTTCGCTAAGACAGTTCTTGTGGAATTGGCAAAGTGATATTTGGAAGCCCAGAGTGGGCTATGGTGAAAAAGGAAATATCCTCAAATGAAATCTGGAAAGAAGCTTTCTGAGAAACTGCTTAGTGTTCTGTTAATTCATCTCACAGAGTTACATGTGTATTTCGTGGATCTCTTTGCTAGCCTTATTTCTGTGGAATCTGACAACAAATATTTCGGATCCCGTTGATGACTATATGGCCAAAGGAAATATCCTCCGATAACAAAGAGAAAGAAGCTTTCTGAGAAACTTCTTTGTGTTCTGTGAAATCATCTCACAGAGTTACAGCTTTCACCTCAAGAAGCCTTTCGCTAAGACAGTTCTTGTGGAATTGGCAAAGTGATATTTGGAAGCCCATAGAGGGCTATGGTGAAAAAGGAAATATCCTCAGATGAAATCTGGAAAGAAGCTTTCTGAGAAACTGCTTAGTGTTCTGTTAATTCATCTCACAGAGTTACATGTGTATTTCGTGGATCTCTTTGCTAGCCTTATTTCTGTGGAATCTGAGAACAGATATTCGGATCCCTTTGAAAACTATAGGGACAAAGGAAATATCCTCCGATAAAAAAGAGAAAGAAGCTTTCTGAGAAACTTCTTTGTGTTCTGTGAAATCATCTCACAGAGTTACAGCTTTCCCCTCAAGAACCCTTTCGCTAAGACAGTTTCTGTGCAATAGGCAAAGTGATATTGGGAACCCGATAGAGGGCTATGGTGAAAAAGGAAATATCTTCAGATGAAATCTGGAAAGAAGCTTTCTGAGAAACTGCTTAGTGTTCTGTTAATTCATCTCACAGAGTTACATGTGTATTTCGTGTATCTCTTTGCTAGCCTTATTTCTGTGGAATCTGAGAACAGATATTTCGGATCCCTTTGAAGACTATAGGGCCAAAGGAAATATCCTCCGATATCAAAGAGAAAGAAGCTTTCTGAGAAACTTCTTTGTGTTCTGTGAAATCATCTCACAGAGTTACAGCTTTCCCCTCAAGGACCCTTTCGCTAAGACAGTTCTAGTGAAATTGGCAAAGTGATATTTGGAAGCCCATAGAGGGCTATGGTGAAAAAGGAAATATCCTCAGATGAAATCTGGAAAGAAGCTTTCTGAGAAACTGCTTAGTGTTCTGTTAATTCATCTCACAGAGTTACATGTGTATTTCGCGGATCTCTTTGCTAGCCTTATTTCTGTGGAATCTGAGAACAGATATTTCGGATCCCTTTGAAGACTATAGGGCCAAAGGAAATATCCTCCGATAACAAAAAGAAAGAAGCTTTCTGAGAAACTTCTTTGTGTTCTGTGAAATCATCTCACAGAGTTACAGCTTTCCCCTCAAGAAGCCTTTCGCAAAGACAGTTCTTGTGGAATGGGCAAAGTGATATTTGGACGCCCATAGGGGGCTATGGTGAAAAAGGAAATATCCTCAGATGAAATCTGAAAAGAAGCTTTCTGAGAAACTGCTTAGTGTTCTGTTAATTCATCTCACAGAGTTACATGTGTATTTCCTGGATCTCTTTGCTAGCCTTATTTCTGTGGAATCTGAGAACCGATATTTCGGATCCCTTTGAAGACTATAGGGCCAAAGGAAATATCCTCCCATAACAAAGAGAAAGAAGCTTTCTGAGAAACTTCTTTGTGTTCTGTGAAATCATCTCACAGAGTTACAGCTTTCCCCTCAAGAAGCCTTTCGCTAAGACAGTTCTTGTGGAATTGGCAAAGTGATATTTGGAAGCCCTTAGAGGGCTATGGTGAAAAAGGAAATATCCTGAGATGAAATCTGGAAAGAAGCTTTCTGAGAAACTGCTTAGTGTTCTGTTAATTCATCTCACAGAGTTACATGTGTATTTCGTCGATCTCTTTGCTAGCCTTATTTCTGTGGAATCTGAATACAGATATTTGGGATCCCTTTGAAGACTATAGGGCCAAAGGAAATATCCTCCGATAATAAAGAGAAAGAAGCTTTCTGAGAAACTTCTTCGTGTTCTTTGAAATCATCTCACAGAGTTACAGCTTTCCCCTAAAGAAGCCTTTCGCTAAGACAGTTCTTGTGGAATTGGCAAAGTGATATTTGGAAGCCCATAGAGGGCTATTTTGAAAAAGGAAATATCCTCAGATGAAATCTGGAAAGAAGCTTCGTGAGAAACTGCTTGGTGTTCTGTTAATTCATCTCACAGAGTTACATGTGTATTTCGTGGATCTCTTTGCTAGCCTTATTTCTGTGGAATCTGAGTACAGATATTTCGGAACCCTTTGAAGACTATAGGGCCAAAGGAAATATCATGCCAAAACAAAGAGAAAGAAGGTTTCTGAGAAACTTCTTTGTGTTCTGTGAAATCATCTCACAGAGTTACAGCTCTCCCCTCAAGAAGACTTTCGCTAAGACAGTTCTTGTGCAATAGGAAAAGTGATATTTGGAAGCCCAAAGAGGGCTATGGTGAAAAAGGAAATATCCTCTGATGAAATCTGGAAAGAAGCTTTCTGAGAAACTGCTTAGTGTTCTGTTAATTTATCTCATAGAGTTACATCTGTATTTCGTGGATCTCTTTGCTAGCCTTATTTCTGTGGAATCTGAGTACAGATATTTCGGATCCCATTGAAGACAATAGGGCCAAAGGAAATATCCTCCTATAACAAAGAGAAAGAAGCTTTCTGAGAAACTTCTTTGTTTTCTGTGAAATCATCTCACAGAGTTACAGCTTTCCTCTCAAGAAGCCTTTCGCTAAGACAGTTCTTGTGGAATTGGCAAAGTGATATTTGGAAGCCCAGAGAGGGCTATGATGAAAAAGGAAATATCCTCAGATGAAATCTGGAAAGAAGCTTTCTGAGAAACTGCTTAGTGTTCTGTTAATTCATCTCACAGAGTTACATGTGTATTTCGTGGATCTCTTTGCTAGCCTTATTTCTGTGGAATCTGACAACAGATATTTCGGATCCCGTTGATGACTATATGGCCAAAGGAAATATCCTCCGATAACAAAGAGAAAGAAGCTTTCTGAGAAACTTCTTTGTGTTCTGTGAAATCATCTCACAGAGTTACAGCTTTCACCTCAAGAAGCCTATCGCTAAGACAGTTCTTGTGGAATTGGCAAAGTGATATTTGGAAGTCCATAGAGGGCTATGGTGAAAAAGGAAATATCCTCAGATGAAATCTGGAAAGAAGCTTTCTGAGAAACTGCTTAGTGTTCTGTTAATTCATCTCACAGAGTTACATGTGTATTTCGTGGATCTCTTTGCTAGCCTTATTTCTGTGGAATCTGAGAACAGATATTCGGATCCCTTTGAAAACTATAGGGCCAAAGGAAATATCCTCCGATAAAAAAGAGAAAGAAGCTTTCTGAGAAACTTCTTTGTGTTCTGTGAAATCATCTCACAGAGTTACAGCTTTCCCCTCAAGAACCCTTTCGCTAAGACAGTTTCTGTGCAATAGGCAAAGTGATATTGGGAACCCCATAGAGGGCTATGGTGAAAAAGGAAATATCCTCAGATGAAGTCTGGAAAGAAGCTTCGTGAGAAAATGCTTGGTGTTCTGTTAATTCATCTCACAAAGTTCCATGTGTATTTCGTGGATGTCTTTGCGAGCCTTATTTCTGTGGAATCTGAGAACAGATATTTCGGATACCATTGTTGACTATAGGGCTAAAGGAAATATCCTCCCATAACAAAGAGAAAGAAGGTTTCTGAGAAACTTCTTTGTGTTCTGTGAAATCATCTCACAGAGTTACAGCTTTCCCCTCAAGAAGCCTTTCGCTAAGACAGTTCTTGTGGAATTGGCAAAGTGATATTTGGAAGCCCATAGAGGGCTATTGTGAAAAAAGAAATATCCTCCGATGAAATCTGGAAAGAAGCTTTCTGAGAAACTGCTTAGTGTTCTGTTAATTCATCTCACAGAGTTCATGTGTATTTCGCGGATCTCTTTGCTAGCCTTATTTCTGTGGAATCTGAGAACAGATATTTCGGATCCCTTTGAAGACTATAGGGCCAAAGGAAATATCATGCCAAAACAAAGAGAAAGAAGCTTTCTGACAAACTTTTTTGTGTTCTGTGAAATCATCTCACAGAGTTCCAGCTTTCCCCTCAAGAAGCGTTTCGCTAAGACAGTTCTTGTGGAATTGGCAAAGTGATATTTGGAAGCCCATAGAGGGCTATGGTGAAAAAGGAAATATCCTCAGATGAAATCTGGAAAGAAGCTTTCTGAGAAACTGCTTAGTGTTCTGTTAATTCATCTCACAGAGTTACATGTGTATTTCTTGGATTTCTTTGCTAGCCTTATTTCTGTGGAATCTGAGAACCGATATTTCGGATCCCTTTGAAGACTATAGGGCCAAAGGAAATATCCTCCGATAACAAAGAGAAAGAAGCTTTCTGAGAAACTTCTTTGTGTTCTGTGAAATCATCTCACAGAGTTACAACTTTCCCCTCAAGGAGCCTTTCGCTAAGACAGTTCTTGTGGAATAGGCAAAGTGATATTTGGAAGCCCATAGAGGGCTATGGTGAAAAAGGAAATATCCTCAGATGAAATCTGGAAAGAAGCTTTCTGAGAAACTGCTTAGTGTTCTGTTAATTCATCTCACAGAGTTACATGTGTATTTCGTGGATCTCTTTGCTAGCCTTATTTCTTTGGAATCTGAGAACAGATATTTCGGATCCCTTTGAAGTCTATAGGGCCAAAGGAAATATCCTCCCATAACAAAGAGAAAGAAGCTTTCTGACAAACTTCTTTGTGTTCTGTGAAATCATCTCAAGGAGGTACAGCTTCCCCTCCAGAAGCCTTTAGCGAAGACAGTTCTTGTGGAATTGGCAAAGTGATATTTGGACGCCCATAGGGGGCTATGGTGAAATAGGAAATATCCTCAGATGAAATCTGGAAAGAAGCTTTCTGAGAAACTGCTTAGTGTTCTGTTAATTCATCTCACAGAGTTACATGTGTATTTCCTGGATCTCTTTGCTACCCTTATTTCTGTGGAATCTGAGAACCGATATTTCGGATCCCTTTGAAGACTATAGGGCCAAAGGAAATATCCTCCGATAACAAAGAGAAAGAAGCTTTCTGAGAAACTTCTTTGTATTCTGTGAAATCATCTCAGAGAGTTACAGCTTTCCCCTCCAGAAGCATTTCGCTAAGACAGTTCTTGTGGAATTGGCAAAGTGATATTTGGAAGCCCATAGAGGGCTATGGTGAAAAAGGAAATATCCTCAGATGAAATCTGGAAAGAAGCTTTCTGAGAAACTGCTTAGTGTTCTGTTAATTCATCTCACAGAGTTACATGTGTATTTCGTGGATCTCTTTGCTAGCCTTATTTCTGTGGAATCTGAGAACAGATATTCGGATCCCTTTGAAAACTATAGGGCCAAAGGAAATATCCTCCGATAAAAAAGAGAAAGAAGATTTCTGAGAAACTTCTTTGTGTTCTGTGAAATCATCTCACAGAGTTACAGCTTTCCCCTCAAGAACCCTTTCGCTAAGACAGTTTCTGTGCAATAGGCAAAGTGATATTGGGAACCCCATAGAGGGCTATGGTGAAAAAGGAAATATCTTCAGATGATATCTGGAAAGAAGCTTTCTGAGAAACTGCTTAGTGTTCTGTTAATTCATCTCACAGAGTTACATGTGTATTTCATGTATCTCTTTGCTAGCCTTATTTCTGTGGAATCTGAGAACAGATATTTCGGATCCCTTTGAAGACTATAGGGCCAAAGGAAATATCCTCAGATACAAAGAGAAAGAAGCTTTCTGAGAAACTTCTTTGTGTTCTGTGAAATCATCTCACAGAGTTACAGCTTTCCCCTCAAGAACCCTTTCGCTAAGTCAGTTCTTGTGGAATTGGCATAGTGATATTTGGAAGCCCTTAGAGGGCTATGGTGAAAAAGGAAATATCCTCAGATGAAATCTGGAAAGAAGCTTCGTGAGAAACTGCTTGGTGTTCTGTTAATTCATCTCATAGAGTTACATGTGTATTTCGTGGATCTCTTTGCTAGCCTTATTTCTGTGGAATCTGAGAACACATATTTCGGATCCCTTTGAAGACTATAGGGTCAAAGGAAATATCCTCCGATAACAAAGAGAAAGAAGGTTTCTGAGAAACTTCTTTGTGTTCTGTGAAATCATCTCACAGATTTACAGCTTTCCCCTCAAGAAGCTTTTCGCTAAGACAGTTCGTGTGCAATAGGCAAAGTGATATTTGGAAGCCCATAGAGGGCTATGGTGAAAAAGGAAATATCCTCAGATGAAATCTGGAAAGAAGCTTTCTGAGAAACTGCTTAGTGTTCTGTTAATTCACCTCACAGAGTTACATCTGTATTTCGTGGATCTCTTTGCTAGCCTTATTTCTGTGGAATCTGAGTACAGATATTTCGGATCCCATTGAAGACTATAGGGCCGAAGGAAATATCCTCCGATAACAAAGAGAAAGAAGCTTTCTGAGAAACTTCTTTGTATTCTGTGAAATCAACTCACAGAGTTACAGCTTTCCCCTCCAGAAGCCTTTCGCTAAGACAGTTCTTGT